>NC_054536.1:60278925-60627675 GCF_017654505.1 Polyodon spathula | reverse complement strand
TATTATGATTTTAAAATATTTTTTCTCTGTTGATTAATATAACTGGTAGCCATCTTGCTTGCAGACCTGTGCTAATTTGCCATGTTTTGTTTTGTTTCCTGGCTTTGAGTTATCATGTGATATTGTGACTTTTCAACTGTGATCTTTGTCTTCCTGCCTCAATGAACATCTACTCAGTCTTTCCCCTGAACTAAATCACACGTTTAAAAATAAGGTTAAATAATAATAATAATAATAATAATAATAATAATAATAATAATAATAATAATAATAATATGTGCTTTATTTGTTGAAGTGTGTTCTGGCAGAGGCGAATTTAGTAAACTCGTCCTCTGCCAGGAATGTTTAAAAACCTTGTGTTAATGTGTGGCTGTCGGCTAGTGCATTTGTTAAACTAGCTGGCAGTCACACAAATTAATAAACTTGTGCAGCTCTGCCTGCTCTGGGTGGAGTGTTTAGAAGTGGAGCGCGGGAGAGAGGGAAAACAACAAAACTAATATAAAGGATCCGTGAAGGCTACTGCCCAGCCGGACCGGTATATTGTGTTTGATATTATTTTTGTTTAAATCTTTTATTTCTTTCTCTGTGAGCAGTGAGTGTTTTTGTTTAAACATTTTATTTATTTTTGTTGTTATTTAATAAACGGTGCACGCCGCGTCTTTTTAACTGTAGTACCTGTTTGGTTGTTATTCTTCCGCCTTCTGGTCTAAGGTCATGGCAACGCCATTTCCTGTCACACCGATATATAGATATTTTTTGTTTATGTGCCAGGTTCCTTGAACAATGTTAAATTTGCTTTTGTTTCTATTTATGCCCCTAATGACTATAATATTCACTTTCTTCCTGGTATAGCGAGTGCTTGTCTAGATTTCTCCGAGCACCGGTTAATAATAGGAGGAGATTTCAATACAGTAAGTAATCTGGTTTTAGATCGATCTAATCCCAATTCAGATTATAATTGTTTGAACTCGTCAGTGGTTTTTAATAATTTTATTAGAGATACTAATTCGCGGGATATTTGGCGTTTGAAGAATGATAATGCAAGGGACTACACCTTCTTTTCTGCTCGACACAAAACCTATTCTCGGATTGATTATATTCTGACCTCATCAACAAAAATTGACATACTGCTAATATTAATTTCAGATCATTCCCCTGTACTGTGTAATTACCTACAATACACCCTCCACGTGCAAAGAGATGGCGTTTTAACACTATCTTTAATATATTCTTTTACAAAATTCAGAATTTACAATACTACAATCATCTATTAAATTTAATCTCAGTTCATTCCAGAGCAGGATACTTCTTTTTACGGCTTTGAATATACCCTACGCCTCCTATGATTGCTACCTGGCTCTCGGACTTTAGGAGCATTGTTTTTTTGGAGTGCTCCACAGCCAGGATTAATAAGGCACGTCTAACAACTATACAGGCATGGAGTGCAACTGCTGACGATTTGGCTACGCTGATATTTAAAAGACGCGGGCTTCCTTTCCATTGCCTTCATACTAGCTTCTATTTTTGGTATGTAATTTTATTTTTAGATAACATTATTGTTGTAACTTTTTCTTAGTTATTTTATTATTATTTTATTATGCAAGCATTAGCAATGTTGTAAATAGTTTAATTTATTATTATTATTTTGTTTTTATGCTTTGTTTCTGTTATTAAAAAAAAAAAAATTAAGCATCGGTACCTGAGTATAGGAATGCGGCACTAGCAAAAAAAATCGCACCCTATAGTCTGTGTTACTGTCAATGCACGGCTGCGCCAGGTGGTATGGGCAGTGGCTCAAGTAGATTTATTAGGTAAATGATACCGTGCCGACCAAATCTATGGCGCTCAAATACAAAACATCTGAATGATGCAAAGGATCTTGCCGATCTCGCCATGCTCTTTCCCTACGAAAAGCTAATCTAATTAAAATTGCTCCTTGATCTATGGGAGCTCTAAGGAAGGGTGCTGCCATTTTAGAGGGGTTTGTCAAGTGCTTTCATTGGGTAGAAGTACGCGTTTTTATTCACAGATCCGGCTAACTTTAAGTTAGCCTGCGGTGGAGCAAGTGTAAGATTAATGATGTGTTGCTGTGGTAACTTAGTCGGCTAGACTTTAAGCTTGCTTCTAGGAAAGGAAAAAGCCAGACTTCTGTCAAGTTATCCTGAGAGTTAGCCGGCTAACTCAATTAGCCAGCTACAAGGAACAGGGGCCAGGAAATGTCTCAGTAAATGACCTTGACGGATATACGACTCCTAGACATGCGTACGTTTTTTATCCAGTCAATTGGAAACCACTCAAGTCGTTCCCACCAGCCTTCTGGTTGGAATATTGCCCAAATGTTTTGATCTACCGTCATGGTACAGCAGACCGTCACTACTGTATTTAGCAGCGCAGAAAAAGCAAAACGACGTCTCAGCTGGTTTTGCAGAAAAGAGCATAGCTGTGCTTGACGAGCTCTGGATCGATTACATACACTACTTTCTTCCAAAAGCATAAACAAAAAGACAGCATCCATGTTGTCACACAAAACCTCATGATCGGCATGTAACGATGGCCCGAGTTCAATGGTTTGTTTAAACAGGGAGTGCACTCACTTCAGTAATGAAAGGGGTGTGTGTACAAAAAACAAATGCAGCAAGTGCCATTTGTAAATACAGTTGTTGAACCAACTGCAGTGTGTGTGTAAGTAGCCTAACAGAAGTAGATTGGAGTAAAATACAGAAAACACCCATGGAAAAAGGATGGCTGTTTTTTTAAAAATGTAATTCTAGAGGCACAAAACAATTACATCTCAAAAGTAGACAAATCAAAATCTAAAACAAAATTGCCAAAATGGTTTAATAGATCAATTAATCTGAGAAAAGGACACTTTTTTTTTTTACAGAGCGTTTAAAAGGGACCAAGAACAAAGTACACAGAAAGAGTACTTGGAACTGCAAACACAAGTCAAAAAGGAAGTTAGAAAGGCATAAGAGGTAAAATGTCTAAGAGACACAAATTGCAAAATCATGATGAAGAGAAAAAAATAGCAAATATATTAAATGATTATTTTTCACAAGTTTTTACAAAGGAGTATATGGACAACATGCCCCACATGTCAATATATATTTTGTACTACGAGCTAGTTTTGCGGTTTTGACCAGACTAGAATACAATAATAGTAGGCTTCTACAAGTTTGTTATAGGTTTAAATATTTAACAACGTAATCTACATGCTCTCTATTTCTCGCACACAGACGCGCACCCCTCCTTGTATTTTGAATAAATTAGCAATACAAGCATACAGTAGGGGTTTGAAAGGGATATCGAATACGAGAGACTGTAGAAATTGATTGCCAGGAGAGCATACACAGTATCTGCGTCGGCGTTAACAAGTTATAACAATTATTTACTTACCAGGTACCTTCAATGAGCGATCATGATAGGAAATGTCACTTATGTCAAAGAGGAGCACAACCTTTCTCTTCATCGCTATTGTTGCTAGCTTGTCCGTATTGGCTGCTGGCAGCATTCGTCAAGAAATCAGCCTGAAGCCCCTCACACACTGCATGAATTGCTTTATCGGGGACTAAAGTTTTCTGACATGTTAGAAATTTGTGTCGGGAGATCACAGAAGCTATTAAGGAGGCATCATAGACCCTCTCACACTTGTCGACTGTTTTGTCCCCGACAACCTCAATTTATCCTAGATTTTAAGAAATTAGTCGCCGACTCCTCAGCTCGTCGGCGATCAGCAAAAATCGTGCAGTGTAAGCCCGGCATAAGAGCATATGCATTTGTACCATAGTGTTAGCACAGAGAAAGCATAGCAGAATGATAAATGCCAGTGACAGTTTAAAAAAATTACCCATGAGAATGTACGAATGTATTATGGTATTAAGGTAAATAAAAAACAAGCATTTCATGTTGGTTATCTATTTACTGTTGCTGATTTTACAGCTTCCTGGGAGTTTAACAAGCTACTGCTTTCTTTTCACTAGTGAGTTGTAACTTCATTTAAGCATCAATTTCTAAACATTTATGATTTTTACTAATTAAGTAGCTGTTATTTACTTCCTGCTAATATTGGACTCTGCATTCACCAAGATAAAATGAGACCAACCGGGACGTAGCTTTGCTGTAATGTATGAGCCTTCAGCTCTTTTCCTCTACCAGGTGTGGATTTCCTATTGGCCCAGTGTTGATGGCTAGAGTGTGATGTTGGCTACAGGGATCAGCCTATTTGTAGCCTCTCTGGTGCATCAGCACACATACAACGTTGATGCTGGCTCCAGGGATCAACCAAAGTATGGCCTCCCTAGTGCTCAGCATGGCAACCATCTGAAATGGGCTGGGTAGGGCACTTCCCATCTTCTGTGTTTCGTCGACTAGCCCATAACGCCTTGGGAAGGCTCAACAATGGTGCTGGTGGCCCAGCACTTCTCCCCTCCCCATCCCACCCAACCCAGCCCAGTTTACTTACCTTAGCCACTCATTCCTTTTTTTTAGGTCCCCAATCAGCCTATTTCATCCACAACTAGCCAGTTACCACTTCTCTCTTACTCTTTGGATAGAGCCTATCCACTGAATCCAGTATCTAGGAAAAGCTAGCAATGAATCCCCAATATGTATAGATGTTATCCCCGAACTTATCCAGCTCCCGTTCTACTGTTCCACTTAACTTCTGTACAAAAAGAGCAGAGATCTGTGTCAACTGTGTACCAAGCCATTTTCTCAGAGGCTTTTGGCCACTTAACTCTTGGTTTGCAGCCATTAAGGTTCCTTTATCTCCAATTGGTCTGAGAAGTACTGATCAGTGCGAGGCCCCTGCTCCTTCTCCCTCAAACATCTCTTCCTTCGTTGATGATGCTTCAGACCACTGACCGTTGTCACCTTGGTCCAGTCACATGTGTGGCACTCCAAACCTGGAGTGCCACATCTTGTCCCAGAGCTCTCACTGCAGATCTTGAGTTGCACAATTGGTTTGTCCGTTGTAAAGTAGTATTCATTCTTGTGTCCATTTTATTTCCGAAGTCATTAACCATGCTATCCAGGCTTGAGTCATCTTCTGCCCCAGCTCTTGCTGACTCTAGGGGTATTTTCCTTACTTAGAATCAAGCGAGTGCCTCCAGCATGTTATTCAATCTAAAACTGCATAGCTGGATATTTCCAGCTAGGGATGTTTGATTTTGTGCTATGCACCTCTTCTTACTTTTGGAACTATGCCATTCTGTCATTAAACTGCACCAAACTTTGTATAGATAGTCAACCAGCTAGACTTGACTCTGTTTACTTACACAGATAGTGGCTTTGATTAGTGTTGCAGCTGTCACTGTCTGATAGACTCACATTCCCAGATCGCCTGCACAGAGATATTTGGCCCCCAAAAAACTTTCCATTTGTATTTTCTCTTTCAAAAAAAATGAAAACACCTAATACATGTAAGTAAATAATTGTGTGATATTCCAAACTTAAGAAATATGTTTATTTAGAAATCTGTGCATGCTTACATTGTAACATACCATCAACATTTTTTTTTTTTTGTCAGTGCAGTAGTTTATTACAAAGACAGATACATTTAATGTAAATAGGAGACGCTATGAATTATTATTTTTCTTTATACTTCTAAATCTGTATTGTGGGCAGACATACAATATAATAATCAGATGTAGAAAGTAGGGAATGATGTTGTATATATATATATATATATATATATATATATATATATATATATATATATATATATATATATATATATATTTATTCATATTTTTTGTTATTCCTTTATACATCTAGATTTGTGTTATCATTATGGGTGCATGACAATTCATCTCCAATAACACGTCACACTGACAATTCGCCCCTCTTACTAGATGTACATAATATTAAAAAATGACTGTGTACTTTTAAGATGTTGACGGCGTAACCACGTGGAAATTGTTGATCATTGAGTTCAACCAGCTAGTGTTGTTGATGTTTTTTATGTTTGTATTGACATTCTTATTGCAGTTGTTTACAATTTACCATGTGGTGAAGTTGGTTATATTGAGTATAATAGTGTGACAGAAATGCAATGATTCTTTGTTGTAAATCTCCCTCCCGACCTATGCGGGTGCTAAGCAGCGAGAACTGATTTCCTTGGACGGGCTGGTCTGACAGTTCTTAACCATGGTTCAAGGGAAGTCGGCTATCCTGGAAGGGGGCGAGACTCCATTGAAATAATGCATTGACCCGGAAGGGAAACGACGTGGCACATTGCACTCGTTTACCAAGGGGTCATGTGTGACAGCACAAAAAGGAGATGGAGAATCGTAATCTGTTCCTTCGCTTTGGTTTTGTATTAGAACTTAGAAGGACTATGAGGGACCCCAGAGAACGTAACAGTACTGTGAATGGTTTGTTTGTTTTTGCTTCTGTTAGTAATTTGTCTTGTTTGTAAATTACCAGACAGCTAACATGTTTCCAAAGCTGTCACCTTGGGCCAGCACAAAACCGGAACAACACTTCACCACTGTCACGAAATAAACTTGTATCACCCACCACGAGCGCTACTGCACGCACCCAGGACTGGTGACCATGTTTGTATTATTGTGGAGTGGATATTATTGTTTATTATTTTGGACTGCAATCCTATTATTATTTATCTGGTGCAGTACACATTGTTGTGTATTGCCGGGGCATTATTGTTTGGTCTCCAGGCCTGGAAACAATTAATAAAATAAAATTAATAACATTTTTTTATAGCACTTTGAAAACTTTAAAGTGTGGTAAAAACGGCCCTAAAATGCACTTCTGCCTATGGCAAAAAATGTTTAATGTTAATTGGCAAACTGCATCTATGAAGCTGTGCAGGAACACTTGTCCTCTTTAGAATGAGAAGAAAGTATACTTTACAAAAAATAAATTGTTGCAAAGGATTGATAAACATTGTAAAATAATCTGATCCATTTTCTCTAATATTCAAAACCCTGTATACAGTACAGTATATGCTTTTTATAAGAAGTAGGCAATGTCAAAAGGTTAAACACTACACTAAAACTTTCATTTTGTTTCAGCTTAGCGATAACCTTGCTGAAGAATAATGAAGGACCCTTGTGGCCAGAGCTGGTTATGGGCAACCGAAAAGGAGACTGTATAATGGATCCTGCTCAGGCTGCTGTTATAAATTAAAGTTTAAGACATCTTACTTCAGAGCTTAGTAATTGTCAATGATAATAAATATATATTGCATACAATTGTGTATATGCTTCAGTAGAATTTTCATTGCTTAAGACAAAAGTATTGTTTTGGGATACCTCCCAACAGACTTGACACTCCCTTCCAATCCTGCCCCAATACTTGTAATGCACAGCTTGACTATTTTCCCCTATGACAGGGGTGTACTGGAGGCATACAGTATGTCACACTTAAAGTATGCACCTTAGGTTCTGTTTGTACAGTACACATATTTTGCAGACATTCTTAAGCATTATTTTGTTTAGAGTGCCAGAATCTGGAAATATAAGGAGGTACCTATCTGACAATCTTCCATATTTTACACTTACTTTTCACATGATTCTAGATAACCTCTTATCTAACTGTGACAAAGCTTGGTTTAGCTCAAGTTATTAGTCATACCATAATCTGGGGTTATGATGAGGCTCTTGCAAGTTTAACTGTCCACTTAATATGGATGAGAAGGGTTATTATCTACAACAGTTAGCATTGTTATTGGATAAGTCAGTATTATTTTTCTCAACACAAATACTGCATTAGTTAACCCATTAAGATACACAAGGAATTGGGCGGAATGGTTTATTTTTAAAATACACTTGAGAGTGACTCAAGTATCATAAGGAAACTGCCAATTTGGATGGCCAGATCCAACCTTTCAGTAAAGTTTAAACCTGTATCGTGCACCTCATTGCAAAAATAAGAAAGTTTGCATCATTTTTATTTTTTAAAGAGTTAAAGAACAATCTATGAACAGGGCAAATTATAAATGTTTGGCCCAGACAGGGAAACTCAAACCAATGCATGGCATGTAGCCATCAGTTATCAGTGTGGTGATTCATTTGCTCCCGGGTGAGAGAAACTTGGAAGGAACAGCTGGGCTGTTACACTTGCATTATTCACGGCGTGCATAAGAGCACATTCGCACAGTGCACGGCATTGGTTTTAAATCTACATTACTTCTGTGTGATTGAGTGTTCAACAGTTTTGCTTTTAAAATCTTTGGGATGTTACATATTTTCATTGTAATTAAAGTCCATTTAATGCATTTTTCCTTCCATGGGTATAATAAATCTTGGTTTTGATTATATTTTTATCCAAACATATTTCATGTCTGAATTGCCTACAATAGTAAAAGTAATGTTTTAATGCATTGGGTTAAATGTAAAATTAAAGTAATTCCAGTTTTCCAGTTGGATTCAGAAATCTGCACGAAGTAATGCATGGATGAGTTTACATACACATATTGTGTAGGACTTTAATGTAGTTTGGATGAAGATTTATTGGTCATAGTTTTCTAGTAAGATGATAACAAACTAAGGGGCTAGATATGCATATTATTGAACACATTATTGAATTATTTTTATGGACCAGAAGAAAGTTAAAATAGCACCACAAAATGTAACTTTACATTGGAAGAATGATTTCTTACAGTTCTGTAAATCACATTTGATTTTACAATCTTAAGCCCTTTAAAAAAAAAAAAAAAAAAGTTAAAAAAATGCAATTAAGTTTACATTTCTTTTGCTTAGGACTTAGAACTGTACTAAGAACTATTATTTTGAAAAGTGTTTAAATCTCAATTTTGGGATAGGGTCCGTTATTCTTAGTGTTTTCTTAGTGTTTAAAAGTCTTTGTTTACTGCTGTGTTCAAATGATTTTAATAAATGTTGTTTTATTGTAATGGCTGTTGTGTTACAGTATGTTGGTTGTATTTTGTAATGTTGTGCTTGCTACCACTTCAGGTCATCCCTTTTACCTGGAGAATAACATTTTAAAATACAAATGTGTATCTTCTGTGACGGAGCCATAGCACAAGGGTGTTTATACTGGAATTTTCCATTCATATTCAGAGCCTGTGGTGGTATTTTGGAGGAATAGTTTAATATAAATGCAATATTAGAACTGGGGGCATGCAATATCTTCCCAAAACACAGCTCAAGCCTAACGCAACTTGATGACAGCACAATGCAGCTCAAACCTAATGCGACTTGATGGCAGCACATTAAAAGCTACCCATGTGGTAAGATTATTTCTGTCTGTGGGTCTCATTAAACACCCACGCATTAACATTTTAATTGTGCCCTATTCAGCTAGTGGCCTTTACTAATAAGCAGGGAACTAGGAATCTGTTTGCTGCAGAAAAACATGGATTTTCTATGTTTTTGGAGATTTTTTTGTTTTGCACTTGGGGATGGTCAAAAATCATGCAAGGTTTTTTGTTTGTTTGATAATAACCAAATCAATACACGTATAATATATCAACATTAACACGGACAACTGCTTCTGGTATTCAAGTTCAGTTTATTTCAGTATTCAGAGCTGTTCAAAGATACTGAAAACAATAAAAATCACCCCTAAAGTTTAGGTCAGTGAGTTTGGCAAGGACAAATTTCATGTCAATGGAAATGTGCTGTTTTGTACTTCATGCAACAAGGCTGTAGATTACACTCGTAGTCAGACCATTGCAGAACACATGAGAAACGCTAAACATAAATTTAATGCAAGGAAACTTAAACAAGATGAGGCTGAAACAGCAGGGCCATCGAAAACACTGAAACAGACCACTGTGTTTGGATTATTTCAGCATCTTACAAGTGTGAAAGAACAGCGTGAAACTGTTGTTTCAGACTTTGTCAAAATGTGTGTTAAAGCCAACATTTCTCTGTACAAAGTGGCTCAACTGGCGAGATTTTTTCAGGAAACACATTAGAGAGGTGGTGCCATTCCAAAAAGACCAATTGTAGCTGGAATGCTGCAGCTCTATTTTAACAATAGCCGTCTGGATGACAAAGACTAACTTGGAGTTGAACTAACATGAATATTGTTATTTTTTTTATAACAGGGAACTATTTGTAATATTTGAAGTATGTTTGTTTTATTGATTAGTGGCGCTGGTAAGCTTGTAACTTGCTTAGAATTTGAAAGTGTAGCCATATTTATTTATTTAGCAGACGCATTTATCCAAAGCGACATGTTACACTGTAATACAAAGTTACAGTTCAAGAATACTTAAAGTTATAAACTAAAATACAACATAAAGAGACACATCAAGTGTAACAAGAATAAATACTTAATATGTCACCCAATAGTATGGGTTGTGTGTCTTCAAATGTGGCAGGGAAAACTCATTTTTAGCCCTTTTATTTTACTTACAGAATAATGCAGATTTTTCTTCTTCTTTTTTTTTTTTTAATCAGAGAATTTCATTTTTTTTTATTGTGGAAAACTAGGCTCCCTGCTGATAGGCACACATATTAAGTGAAGTTTGAGTTTAGGATTCACAGCCTTACACGTGCATTTGCTTAAAATATGTTACCTACCAATAGTAATTATAAAAGAACCTTTGGGGCCTCATTTATTATTATTATTATTATTATTATTATTATTATTATTATTATTATTATTATTATTATTATTATTATTATTATTATTATTATTATTTTCTTAATAGACTTGTTACACAATATCACAGAAACTGTTCGGTCACCGTTCTATTTGCTATTTCCATTTCCGTGTGGAAAACAAGAATTTAGCGGCAGGATGCAAAATGAAATGGGTGGAATAATGCCGCCACCTCATTTGCATTAAATTAATTATATTTATGTATGCAAAACAACATGTTAAACACAGATATTGAGCTGTCTTACATTCATGAGCTATTCACGAAGGTCTTACAAGGATTTTGTGTGACAAAAATGACCCAAAAACTCATTATTCAAAGGGTACCTACTTGTATAAGCCCATTACAGCTGTAGCCCAGAGTTCTAAGACAGTGTAGGTGATTTTGGACAGTAAGCTAAGGAATCATTAAATCTGTTATTTGAAAAATTATTTTAAAAATATTTGATTGTTATTTTCTGTCTTACAGGTCGGGTGATCATTTATTGTTGTAGACTGGTTCTAGATTAACTAACACATCATGTGAGGTTGGAGCCTTAATAGTACCAAGGAAAAGGGATTCATGACATATTTTCAAAATACAGATCGAATTGCCAAATATATCAGTGCAGTTAATTTGATCCAAATGGGATGCTCAAATCAGAAGGGAAGATTTTGTTGGAGAAGTTTTTTACTACAGACTGATACAAAGCATGAATGTTTCTTTATCGATTTAAATACAGCACAAAACTGAAGTCAATATAATAATTGAACATAATAAACAGCTATGAAACAATAAACCTGTTGATGAGAAATACACTATGGTGTGTGAGTTTTTAAATTCACTTTTATGCTTGCCGACTTGTGGATAACAATAGTAATACAACATAATCAACTGCAAGAGGTCAAGATACAAAAGGTTTTTGTTCCACCTGTACCCTAATTACTTAATCAGACCAATTAACTTCTACTAAGCACTTGATTGGTCCAATTAAGTAATTTAGGGTACAGTTGGAACAAAAACCAGAAGGGACATGTGGCTGTGTTTATGTAGACTTTAAATCCCCACTGACATCAGACCTTGACTACTTTCTCTGACTTTAAATAGGATTTTACTACAAATAATTATATAAGTTCAGCATGAGATTCAACATGTACTGTATAAATGTCATTAAATGTTGCACACTGAACTCCAACTGTGACACTATATGGTAACTAAAGAATGAAAGTCAAAATCATGCTCATCTTTTAATAACCAATAACATTTATAAAGAATTCACTACCGGGCTTCAACCAATGTACAGTATGTTACATGTTATGTGAACGCAATACCTGGAACAGCTTGTCATATGTATGAGTTGTGTGTTATTGATTTATCATAATCAGAGGCTCGTTTCTGTACACCAATATGATGTTCTATCAGGCTAGTATGATGTCTGGAGGAGCGTTTCCATATAAAGTTGCTCACATGACTCGACTGTATTGCTGGTCGTATTCTACCAACACCAATTTACCTGGCATATAAATACGACATGTGGATCACAGTCATTTCCTGAGTTGAACTTTGAACAACATGGCTGCTATAATGCATGCTGTGTATTTAAGACATAGGCAGAGACACACAAGAGTGTGCAGCATCTTTGACATCCTTTCTGATCAAGAAATTATACTGAAGTACCGCTTGAAGAGGGAGGATATTGTGACAAGGATGGCTTGTGGGTGACATCAGACCAGGAAGAGAATGGATACAGTACTGCGAGTGAAGCGCTGATGCGCATATATAATAAATAATAATAATAAACACTAGACAGAACACAGAACAAAACACATTAACAAAATAACAAGCGCAAGGGCTATACAAAATACTCAAGGAGTAAATAACACAGGACAAACAGCACAGTACAGAACACGCAAAACACTTGCCGTATACCTCTAACACCAACATTACCTCTAACACACTAACTATTTTACCACCCGTGATCATCTTATTTATACACCTGTCACGTGTAGCATGTGTGCAGCACATAAGGCCACCGTTGGCCACGTCACCTATTAAAAAAATAACCTCCCTCCCCTCATGTTAGTTTTTCCCCCTGTGGTTGGCTCCTCCACCTGGGGCAATCCTGGCAGTGGAAATGCTACCAGTGGCAACGCTGGCAGTGGCAATGCTGACAGCGGCCATGCTGTCAGCGGAGATGCTGACTGTGGCAAGGCTGGCTCCTCTAGCACTGAAAGACCCCCAGGAGGTGGCAAACAGGCATCTCCAGGCGATGTGGGACAGGCAATCCCAGGCATTGCTGGCTTGACCTCTTCGGGCGTTGCAGCCCTAGGCATTGCAGTGGACGCAGCAGCAATACACACACACACACACACACACACACACACACACACACACACACACACACAAAAGTTATTAAAAAAATTAATCCGCAGTACTTCTCCTGGCCTGCATATGTGGAGATGCTGTTTTCCCACTTCTATGGGCTTTTAAAGAGTGCTTGAAGAGTGCTTGCAAATGTAGAATACAAAGGTTACATCAGGGCAAAGGTGGGGATGTTTAATAGTACAGCCTCTGGTATTTGGTAGCCATAAATATGTTGTGCTTCTGGTGTTCTCATCAAACATGATAAATGAGAGAAATTATAAGTATTGTTAGCTATTTGCTAAAACATCACTGTATAATGACTTGATGAACATTTTCAAATCATTATACAGCTATGGCCAAAAGTTTTGCATCACCTAGAATTTTAGGATTGAGACAATTAAAAAAAAACAAAAAAAAAACTATATAAACATAATTTATATCCTTATTTAACATCATGTAATCAAAGAAACTACAAAATGATATCGCAAAAGTCGTATCATCCTTCTGTATCATCATTCTGATTATGTAACATGTGTTTTTCATTAAACATATGGAAAACTACAAAGTGGTCTGTAATTAAATATGTTACAGTAACATTATTCAAGATACTTCACAGCTTCTCACTGTCCATCTGCAATTCACTTCTGCTAAAGTATGACATCTTTATCGCTAATGAAAACTATCTTGTAATAACACAAAAAGTATTGCGAAATAATGCAATATTATCCAGTAATATCAAAATAAATATGTTTTTCATTGTGACGCTAATGAGCTTCCATAGTAAAGTATATACACACTTCATTTTTGTTTTCTCTCCTTTCGATTAACCCCAACACAAAATGAAGCTTTCTTAAATGTCACCTTACTGGGTCAGCAGGTGTCATCAAAAGATAGCTCCTTGCTGGGAAAACTTTTTACAGTGACAGCAGTATCATCTAACTCCCTGGTAAAGTGATCAGGGCTTTCCCCATTGGACGTGTCTTTTATCACTCTGTAATTGAGAGCCATGCTGTAGTTGGTGGGGTTTTCTGACTGCTGTTGCTTACATTTGCAGAGCTTCTTGAAGGCTACCGTAAATTTCTGAGACATGGCGTTGTAAATAACTGAGTTGATCGTACTGTTAAGGTATATACAGATTCTGCAGAATAGGATGAACCAAGTAACAGAATTTGCTTGGGCAAGGAAAGACTTGACCACTACCAATGTGCTGTAGGGCATCCACAAGAGAGCGAACAGAATTACCACCACTGCCAGCATCTTGGTGACCTAGAGCAGAAGGAACAGAACATTTCATTCACAGTTGGAGATTATTATGACAAGCAAGCTTGTAGCCATGATTACTGTTCACCTGTTTCAATACGTTTTGTGATCTTAAAGTGGTGCTAACACAACAATTACAGTAAATCTAACCTTTCTAAATGCTATAGAAGAATCCCATTAAAAATTAAATACACATTTAAAATAATGTGTGCCTCATTCATATAGAAAAATGTGAGATCTATGAAGTGATATTAATACATATCAGATAAGATTTCCTGGAATTGTTTTGTGAGCTATATGTCATTTAAAATGAATAAATAGTTAGAAAGATGCCTAACTAGAAATAAAGCTTGAAAGACTATGATTCAGGTATGGTATAATGGGAATAGCCAAGACTAAAACTTACCTCAATTACAAGACAAGCAGTGATTAAGGTATATGGATGACCTTTAAAACAATCAGGGAGGGGAGGGAGAGAGGGGAGGGGAGGGAAAGGAATAACATTTTACTTCCTCTTGCCCATTTCTCTAGCGCCTACCTCATTTGCTTAAATGTCATCATTAGAAATGTCCTGCCAAAGGGTAACTCGTCACACGTAAACCTGTTTTATCATGTTACAGTAACAACAATATACCACTAAAAAACTAAACTAACATAAGGAATTCTCGATGATGGTAAAACATGTCCTTCAAAGAATGGATAATAATATATGAGGTAATGTCATTTTCATGGCCACACAAATATCTGTTTTTGGAAATTGTACATTTTAGGAAGATTCCTGTTGTCGTTCTATAGAACTATAGAACCACACGCCAATAGATTATATTTGTAAACCATTTGTAATTATTTGGCTGTAACTTTGTAAAAACACAGCTGTAACATATATCACTGTAACATATATAAAAACATATATCCCGTCCCTCTCAGCTAATCATTTCACCTGCATCCTACAATGGAGATTTCAGGAGGGAAGACAAGCTGTAATTCAAGCCATTAGTGCAGGTATATGATATCCCAAATACAAGTTCACTTTTCTTGAAAATGAGAAAACAAATGATTTATTTATTTATTTATTTATTTTTTGTAATAACAGATTCCTGCTGTGACTAGAATGGTTTTGAAATCTTGACATATTTAATTCAAAACTGTATTCTTAAACATAGACAATACAATACAATTTCTTAACCCCTGAACTCTATTATCATAAATAGTTACAAGTGGTACATACAAAACTGTCATAGATTTTATTTAAAAGGCGATAGGAATACTTTACTGTGATACAGTAGTAATTTTATTACATTTAAATAATATTAGAATTTTCAAAAAATATTCAAACATGAATTTGGCCCAGCACTACAGGTAATTAATGTATAGCAAGTAATTACTTTGCAATCACTGGTAATAATTACAGATTTAATATAAAGCATTAACACATTTTCTTATATTAACCAATAGGCTACAGTTTGAAAATAGCTAGTCTTAAGTTTGTGAAGGGCCTATTATATTATTGCAATTTTAAAATGAAGTCATTAATATAAAAATGAATGTGATTGATAATGTTGTACTAACATTACAGTAGACATCTGTGTATTCATAATATTCATATTAGAATATGAATAATATCATTTTTACAGTACAGATCTTATCTGTCTCCTTAATGTAACTGTGCTGCTGGAGCACCAGCTCAATGCCTTTGAGTTAAAAATTTTCTTGAGAGGTATCATTTCTTAACTTTTGTGCATTCTTTTTAGGGTGGGAGAACAGAATTCTTCAAATGTATAAAACAGTGGCTAACATTAGGGGCACGACATAAAATATAGAAAAATCCAGGAAATAAATGGGCAAATAGAGGTTTCGAGACACTTTGTAGGCACAGACAACTACTGTCATATTTGCATAATTGTTCTGGATGTGAAAGTCCAAACAGATATGACAATCTTCTTAGCTCTTGAAAGTGTGCAGAGAAAATTAGCTTTAATGGGATGATATATCACTATGTACCTCTTGATGGTAAGGGCAGTTATTGACAAGAAGATGCATTGATCCCCAGATATTGGAGATAAGTAATGCATAAGCGTCCAGCATAAATAAACCCAGGATCCATAGATACTTTCTGTAATGTTGGGTAGACCTGCTCCAATAAGAACCATCAGATCACAAGGTAGCAGTTGGTAGGAGTCCTCATGTTCTTGGTCATAAGGACTACCAAGACCACCATAATATTACTGTGACGAAGTTCCCGTCCCTGTGTGTATTTTCTGTTATATGTTTTTGAGTGTGGTGTGTTAAATGTTGGTGTATAGACATTGGGACACGGGATATAAACGGGTCTGTGTAACACGAGTGTTTAAAATGTATATTTGTATTTAGGCCCGAGGATTGCACAGTACTTCACGTGCAAGTAAAAAGTAATAATATGTGAGCACGGGGAATTACACTTTATTAATTCACGTGCTGTTGTACCGAGACTCCAATTTAATGATTGATTAGCAGTCGAGTCTTGGTACAGCTGCATAAAAACAGCATGTTTTCACCCACTCGCGGTTGGGTGTTCGGTGAGTGGAGAACGGGAGAGAGAGTAGGAGAGTTTGAATTTCAATTGCTATTGCGTGCTGGTGGGACCAGCACGATATTTGTTTATTTAACTCACAGTATTTTTGTTTAGTATTAGTCAGTTTTTGTTTGTCTGTTTATTTTGGCTACCAGTGCCGTGTCCTGTTGTTTCTGTTTGTTAAACTCTTTTATTTTGCTATAAACCGGCACAAGCAAGCGCCACCATCATTTCAATTCATCCGTCCTGTCTGTGTATTTCGTTCCTTTTCCTGGTTCTGACGCCGCCCACTTTGGCCGTCTTTGTGACAATTACCCACAATGCCTAATCCACAAATGGTAATGACCAGTAGAGTACTCACTATCTTGCATTCAATACTTGGCTCTGACCAGTTTCCTACAGTCCTGTTATCTTGATAAAAAGTCACATTCTCTTTCTTCAGCTGCAATTTTCTTTAAATGGTTCTGCAGTGAAGTAAGTCACTGATCAGCGTATCCGATTTTATTTCTTTAAGCTGGAGAAACATAATACAGATGGACTGACTATTTTATATATACTGCATCTACTGGCAATTGACTGCATTTTCAATTAAAAGTGTAAGAAAATAGCTTTTTAGCTTCACTAAAGCATCTATTATCAACAGTTTTTAAACAGCTAAAATAGATCAATTATGTAACATGATAGACTTAAGGATATAATCAATATTAAATGCCACTGAAACTAAATATAATTCACAAAGTAACCTGCATTATTCTCAGTCTTAACTCTAATTATATTGCATGGTCTTTTGAGCTATTGTGCTTAACCGTTAATTTAATTCAACCTACATTTTTTTCATTAATTAGATTATGTTTTGGGGTGGCACAGTGGCGTAGTGATTACATAGACATGTTTTCACCTTCACTGTTAGTGACATAAAACTATGTGCCTATTGAGGTGATATGGAATGAATTATATACCTGTGGAAAGGGTGTGGGTAATTCACTGACCAGGAGACAGACAGGTGTACTTGGAAACACCACACAGGTGCCCAGTTTTATTTTGGACCAGTTCTTATTTTTCTCCGGCAGAGGGCACTGTTGACCGTGGGCTGCCTATCAACAATGATAGACAGCACCACGGAAATACCACAGCTGGTACACGAACAGCAAGTGCACTCGCAGGTGCTCAAAGAAATAATAATGAAAACAGAAGGCGAAAAGAACAAGGGAAAATAAAACAGTAATAAAACTACAAATAAAAGGTGCTGCACTCGGCAGCGTTTTCCCGGTCACCGCTACCCGCACGACCCGGATCACCGTCCTATTCTATCGGCTATCTAGCCTGCTCTTTTACAATACGCCGGGGTCTGCCCAAGGATTCCCCGCTCTCTCTCTCTGTCTCGCTGTGAATCTTTATTTTTCTCCCGGCTGATTCCCGGTCCTGAATCAAAGCTTCCGCACTCTTGGCGCGTCTAAGTGGGCAGACCTGAGGAAACAACAGAGCGTTATTTTATAGGACCAACAATCACCCAAGACCCGCCTCTCAGCCATTCAGAGAGGGGGAAAGTCCACACACCCACTTTCCCACCTCCCCGTGTCACTGTCATTACTCACAGGCGGTTGTTGGGTGACTGCCGCCCTCTTCCTGCAGCCCGTGAACATGCCAGCAGAGTCAGCACAGATCTCTCCCTGTTACAATACCATTAACACATTTCCTCCAGACAACAGAACCTCTAAGCCTTTAAAAAAAAAAAACTGTTCCAGTAAACCATTTAGCAACGGTAACAGTTAACTACAGATCTGTATCCATGGAAGCAGTAACCATGTACTACTGTGAGAAGGGTTACATTATTTTGTCAGTTTTATTGACATTAAGCTGTTGTATCTTATCTGGTTTTGAATATTACTCATGCAGTCTGACAATAGTGCTCTGGACATTATTGTTCATTTTACTATCTATGTAAGGAAGCTTAACATATTTCAATACTTCCTAGTGAAGGCATTGCAACAGTATTGTTTTGTTTCATTTCCAATGTGAATAAGTTATACCTGGATAAAGTCGTCACACTTCATGTCACCAGCCATTTTTTTTTTTTAACCACTGAACTTTGTTTTACAGTTCTGCTGAATAACACCTGTAGATTAATTACTATATATACATTGTCAAGGTTACCAGAAAAATACAAATCTAAACATGTTCCTAATACAGTAGTCCTGCATAGAATTGCAAAGTGTTAAAATATATTAAAATATTTCATTGTAAAAGTTAAAGCATGCATGGTCTCCACATCAGTAATAGCACAAAAGCATACCACAAAGGTTTCTTACCTAATACTCATAACAGCTTGGGTGCCAATACTTGTAAAGAAATACAAGCCTTAATTGCTATTGACAGATTATAAAATATTTGTAATATAACATGTGGCATAAGAATATAAGAAGTGTTTGGGAAAAAGAAAAGACCATTCGTTAGGACACCATTCTCAGCTTCCATTTATGCCCTTTTGTTCTACCCTCTGTAACAATCTGAAGTAGTGTTTGAGTTAACTGTATCTATACCATTTATGATTTTTAAGTCCCCTCTTTCCCTTGTTTTTTTTTGGAAATTTTTTTATGGAATTTTTTTAACCTTTCATCATAGCTCATGTTGTTTAGTCCTGGTGTCATACTAACCGCCCTTCTCTGTACCTTCTCGAGTGCAATTATGTATGTATTCTAGGTGCAGTCTAACTAAGGCAATGTGTAATCTTAGAATAGCCTCTCTAGACTTGTATTCCATGCTTTCTTTCAACATCGCCTAACATTCTATTTGGCTTTTGAATTGCCTCACCACATTGGCAAGATACTTTTAATGATGACTTCACTATAACCCTAAGATCCTTAGTCCTCATCCCCTATTTCCATCTGTTCATTTTATACGTATAACCTGGATTTTTACGCCCAATATGCAATACTTTACATTTTTTAACATTAAAATTAATTTGCCACAGGTTTGTCCATTACAGCGAAGGTCCAAATCCCTTAGAGTTGGTTGGGCTGCGGTTTCATCTATCCCCAAGTTTGGTATCATATGAGAAAAAACAAAAAAACTCTATGTACATAACATGTACAATAAAAACGCTTTCCTGTTCCATGGATTTAATGACAAAAGTGTTCTGCAACAATATATTTCAGGATGCGACATCTATGCATAAAAAAACTAAAATTGCATTCAAGGTTGGCATGCAGCTACCAACACTTACAAATAAAGCATGATACCAACAAGCAGATACTATAAATCATGGTTGGTACAATAGGTCTTGTAAGATTCATCTTCTTTACAAACAAATAGTCTGACAGAGATTGTAAAAAATAACAAAGTCTTTATTGTGGAAACATCAGAGAACAAAATAAAACAGAAAACTAAAATGAAGGTAGGCGCCTCTGGCTCAGTTGATGTGAAGCTGAACTGCAGAGGTGCGTTTCTTTATTGGCATCAACAGATGGTCATCTGAGCACTAATGGCATTAAAGTTTGTTTCTGAGCCCTCCTCTGGCATCAGAGATGTTGTCTGAGCAAAGAGTCAATGATGTACACAGTATATAAATGGTAAGCATCCAGCGTACATGACAAGAATGTCTGCTTAACAATTACACCCAAACCAATAACCCCCCCCCCCCCCCCCCGTCTCTTATCTCCTCTATCTTTGCAGTCAGCCAAGAATGGATTGCCTCACCACTATCTATTTTACGGGCAGAGTGTCATGCAGTTCAACCAGCCCACTACCTTAGACAAACCTTGTCTAAGAGTTTAATAAACCTTCAATTCAAGGCTTACAGACTTTATGTTTCTTTGAACAGAGTACAAATTAATATAGTCAAAGTTGAAGAAAGCAGAGGAAGCAGTGTATTGCTAATATAGTACCACAAACATTAAGCACAAATAGAATATAACTGTTTACCATTTAAAGGGGTACATATAATTATTACAATTTATATAAAAACATTGTATACATTCTAGAAACAAAAATGTTATCTCTGTTCCTTAATTATACAATCTAGTACCTTTTCGTCTACAAATTAACCCCTGCCTATAATATTTTTGTTTAATAAATAGTCTCAATCTTACTCTTAATATTACTTCGATCATTTTTTTTTAATCGGTCTATAATTACCTGGGTCCATCTTATACCCCTCTTTAAAAATGTCACCACATTTGCAAGTCTCCAGTCGTCCAGAAATCTCACCTTTCTGTAGAATATTCTACCCTTGTTTCCTTAAGCACCCTTGGATAAATCTCACCTGGGTCTGGTGATTTGCTATTTTTAATCTCCTGTAGTTTATTTAATGCCTGGTCTGCTTCACTGATGCTGAAATCTGTAAGTGCACAAACTGGTGGCACTTGCGGCATATCATTTGCATCCTCTCTGGTGAAAACATAAACAATTATGTGTTTAATACATCAGATATATTATAGTCCTCATAGACCTAACTATCATATTCATCCCTTAAAACCTTACCACCCTCTTTCACAGTTCTTTTACTTTTATAATACTGAAAGAATTGCATAGGATTATATTGAGAATCCCAGACAATATTTATTATTATTATTATTATTATTATTATTATTATTATTATTATTATTATTATTATTATTATTATTATTATTATAATAATTTATTTGGCATCCTTTATTCAATTCAACTTAAAGGTGTTACAGGGTTGCAATGCAAGCTTAATACTTAAATACAGTGTAGTTTACGGTACAATATTTCTTTCTAGATCTCTTTTGGCCTTCCTAACATCCATGTGTGATTCTAAATCTAACAATGTATTTCTGGTTCTTATGCAATGCCTATAATAGCAGACTGATTTGATCAGACTAGGTGTAAATGGAATGCTTTTTTTTATGGTGACAAGTCAATTTGCTCAGTAGACAGCAATAGTTGTAGCACCAACGGTAAAGATTGAATTCGTAGACTTGAGGTTAGTGTTGTTGGAGGAGGAGGTAATCTATTACTTTTGGTCAAAACAAATGGTTGTTCAAAATATACCATTAAAACATAATACAACTGCTTATTTCTCATTATATATATAAGGTTTAAAATAGAACCTTGTGACAGAAATATGAGTTCTGGTGATAAATCTTCCTCCCGACCTGTGAGGGCACTAAAGAACGGGAGGAGAAGTATCTGGAAGGGCTGGCCTGACAGTTTGTTTCCAGGACAGGGAAGTGGGTCAGCCTGGATGGAAGCGAGACTCTGTTGTAAGACCGTATTGATTTGAAAGGTAAACAAGAGGCAGCTGCAAGCAATAAAGCAGCTGCAACCGTTTACCTAGATATCATGCGGGATTACATATAGGGGCCAGGGTAACGCTGATCTTTTCCTTCGTTTGGATTAACGCTAGGAGAGAAGGACTGAGAGAGGAGCTCTCAGAAAATACGAGAAACAGGTGTTTGTTACGTGTTGTGTGTTATTTTTGTCTGTCTGTAATTGTCTGTCTTTATCGCACCACTAGACAGTTAAAGCACACCTCCGGAGCTGTCGCCACGAAAGCACTATCCGGAGCACCACTGCACAGAGCACCTGCACGTTTGGATTCACCCAGGACTGGTGACCGTGCCTTTGTTTTCTGTTCAGGACTGTGTTGTGTTATTCACGCTCCCCGCGCTTTATACATTGTTGTGTACTGCCGGGGATTTATTATTTGATGGTCGCCAGACCTGGAAACGGCACAATAAACACTTATTCACTAAATTACCGTTGTCTGCCTGTCACTCCTGCATTGCATCACTGCTACACCAACCACTTTGCCACACATGGTGTCAGATCTGGGATCATGAATTGCAACGCACTGGCAGAGCTGCTGCAGGTGCTGGAGAGCAGACGCGAAACAGAGGAGAGAAGGAGGGAGGAGCGCTACACGGCACTCATTGAACGGGTAGGACTGGCCATGGCGGCAGTAACAACCCCTACCATAAAATCAACAATGTCACCCCCAAAGGCTCGAGCGATGAAAATGACGGCGGAGGATGACCCGGAGGCATTCTTGGTGGCGTTTGAGCGACTGGCCACCACGGCGGGATGGCCGCAGGAGTTCTGGACGAGCCAGGTGGGACCCTGCCTGATTGGGAAGGCTCAGGCAGCTTACCAAGCCCTGAGCGACCAGTACGCCACCGATTATGACCTATTCAAGCAGGCTATCCTCCGCCACCTCAACATTACAGCGGAGACTCATCGGACGCGGTTCCAGGAATTCCGGAGAGCCCCGGAGACCCGCCCCAGGGTGGTTGTGCGACCACATGGTCCATTGGCTGACCCCCGACAAAAAGACTGTGCAGCAGATGGGGGAAGCCATTGTGGTAGAACAATTCTGCCATGTGGTCAGTGCCGAAACCCAGACTTGGATACGGCGCCACAACCCCGACACCCTGGAGGAGGCAGTCGAACTGGCCGAAAACTTTGAGGACTCCCTAACGTCGGCCCGGGTCGGGATCTTCTCAGTCCCTGTCCTTCACAGTCACCAACCTCTCCCTCCCTCTCCTCCAACACCACCACCACCCTCATTCCCAGCACCCAGACCTCCCAGACCGCCGACCCCGTTGGGCCCCCTTGCCTCCCCCCCATGGAGACCGAGGTTGGCCCCCAGCTGGAGTAGAGGTGTTGCCCCTGCCCCGTTGCCCTACCAGCAGCGGGACAGATATGTAACCTATGCGCCCTCTGTCCCCCCTCTCTGTTTCAGATGCAACCAGCCAGGACACCGGACCAGGTCAGGCCCCACTGCCATGGAGTGTGACGTGGCTGCATGCAATTGGGCATCTGGAACTGGTAAGCACGGGGAAAAAGGTCGGGAGGGGCCCTGTCTGATTGACGTTGTTTTGGGAAATGTGAAAACCCACGCGTTAGTGGACACAGAGTGTGAGCAAACCTTGATTAGGACAGCTCTCTTGGACGGTGTGTCGTTGCGGCCACAAGGTCAGGTGGCCATCTCCTGTATCCATGGAGACACGGCGACATACCCCACACTAAAAGTATATTTATCGGTAGGACCGATAAAACGTCACCTCGTAGTCGGGGTGGCGGAAAGGTTGCAACACCCAGTTATTCTGGGCCGAGACTGGCCAAACTTCAAACAATTGATGCAAATAATGGCAGTCTCAGCCACACAAGTAAACGTGGCAGAAAAAAAAGGGAACGAATTGGTGATGTGTTCCCTTTTCATCCTGAAATGTTTTCCCCTCTTTTCCGTCCTAGAAAAACAAATAAGGAGAGACGGACAGAGAAATGGGAGGGAGCATCTTTGAGACAAGGCTGGGGTCTGGTGGGAAAGTGCTGCAATGGTAACAAATGCCAGTCAAAGGGAGTCGGAACGCAGTGTGACCTGGAGAGCGAGGTTACTGGGCCATAGGGCAGAGGCTATTCCAGCCCCTCTCAATGTACCAGACCTGTGGTACTCAAGTGCGGACATAGTGTGGGGCCAACATAACGACCCATCACTAGTGCACACTTGGGGGCATATCCGGTCCATTGAAGGTAAGGATGTTGATGGCGCTGGGGCGCTAGTATATCCACATTTCAGTACCAAGGAGTGATTACTGTATAGGGTAAACCTAGCCGCGGGCACAGGACAGCCTGTAACACAATTGTTGGTTCCCCCGTCTTGTCGGACCGAGGTCATGAGGCTGGCGCATGATATCCCTTTTGCGGGGCACCTCGGAGCCGAGAAGACGAGGGAACAGATATTGGCTTGATTCTATTGGCTTGGTCTTCATACTGATGTGTCGAAATATGTAGCCACATGCCCAGACTGCCAACGAGTAGCACCGGGTCGAGTGCGCCCCGCCCCTTTGGTCCCACTGCCCATTATTTCCACTCCTTTTGAGCGCATTGCAATGGACATAATGGGCCCTTTGCTACCTTCTGACTCCGGGTATACGCATATATTAGTAGTGGTGGATTATGCAACGCGATACCCGGAGGCAGTTCCATTGAGGTCCACTAGTGCAGCTGCAATAGCTACCGAGTTAGCGCAGATTATGGCTAGAGTAGGGATCCCCAAGGAGATTTTGACTGATCACGGAACCAATTTTTTGTCCAATACATTACAGCAGGTGTACAAAATATTGAAAATACGTCCCATTAGGACGTCCGTTTATCATCCACAATTGGACGGTTTGGTTGAACGCTTTAATCAGACCTTAAAGTTGATGCTGAGGCGATTTGTAACAAAGGAGCAGAAACATTGGGCATCGCTTCTTCCCTACCTCCTTTTTGCGGTGAGAGAAGTGCCGCAGAGTTCAACGGGGTTCTCCACCTTTGAGCTCCTGTACGGCCGGCAGCCTTGCGGCATTCTCGACCTGCTGAGAGAGGGGTGGGAGGAGCACAAAGGCTTGTCTAAAAATGTAGTGAAGTATGTGCTCCTAATCAGAGATCGCCTGGATTTGGTCGGTAGTTTGGCCCAGGACAACCTCAGATCCGCTCAGCACCGACAGCAGCAGCATTACAACAAAAATGCACGGATTCGAACCTTTCGACCAGGGGACAAGGTAATGCTGCTACTTTCCTCATCAGAATTGATACTGTGTGCTAAATGGCAGGGGCTGTATGAGGTGATTCAGGCTATAGGGAAAGTAAATTATGAAATTAGACAGCCCGATCGCCGGAATGAACGTGAAATTTACCATGTTAATTTGTTAAAGCCCTGGCAGGCAAGGGAGGTCTTATTTATAGCCCCAGGCAATATGAAGGATGATTTAAGTCCCTGTCCAGAGACCCCAAGCACAAGAGCAATTTCTATGGGGGAACAATTGGTTCCGGATCAGCAAAGAGAGCTGCGTAAGCTTATTGAGGAGTTCAGCAATGTTTTTTCTGACATGCCCGGCAGAACAAACTTAGTTGAATATGACATTATCTCTCCACCAGGTGTCACAGTGCGAGAGAGACCATACTGGATCCCGGAAAGTCGACGAAGTGGCAGAGGTATTGGATATGGTTGAGCTCGGGGTGATTGAACCTTCCAGGAGCGAGTGGTACAGTCCGATCGTCATAGTGGCTAAGAAAGACGGCACCAACTGCTTCTGCGTGGATTTCAGAAAGGTGAACGCTATTGCTAAATTTGATGCATATTTCATGCCTCGGGTTGACAAACTTTTAGACAGACTGGGAAAAGCGAGGTTTATTTCCACTCTGGACCTGACGAAGGGATACTGGCAAATCCCTTTAACCCGCAGTTCCAGAGAGAAAACCGCATTTTCAACACCAGAAGGGCTGTTCCACTTTAAAACCATGCCATTTGGGCTACACGGTGCAACCGCTGTCTTTCAGAGACTGATGGACCAGGTTTTACGCCCACATCATGAATATGCAGCAGCGTATATTGATGACTTGGTGATTTACAGCTCCACCTGGCGAGAGCATTTGGCTAGGGTGACAGCCGTTCTTCAGTCTCTAAGGGCAGCCCAGCTGACAGCTAACTTGAGGAAATGTGAGTTTGCCAAAACAGAGACTCAAAATTTGGGATTTTTAATGGGGAATGGAAGGGTGAGACCTGTAGTCACCAAAATACAGGCTTTGGTTGATGCAGCGATCCCCAAAACCAAGACTCAGGTGAGGTCACTATTGGGCTTAGCCGGTTATTACCGCCGCTTCATCCCCGAGTACGCCACAGTGGTTAACCCGTTAGTCGACCTCACCAAAAAGAGTGCTCCAAATTTAATTAAATGGTCAGCTGAGTGTCAGGGGGAATTTGATGCTATTAAGCGTACACTTTGCAAGGCTCCCACTCTTATCACACAGGATTTCACCAAGAGATTCATCCTCCACACCGACGCATCGGATGTAGGTTTGGGTGCAGTCTTGTCCCAAAAATTAGCTGGAGTAGAGCACCCGATATTGTACCTCAGTAAAAAAATGTTACCTTGGGAACGCAACTATCCATTTTAAACATTCCATCCCAAAAGAGACATTTTAGCACCCTTTCTGTGAGCTTACTTGTAATGCCGATTTACTTATAGAATGACATATGATTGTGAAGGAGTTAATGTTGCTGCTTTATATCGGTGCATCTTAATTTTAACTGCCTGAGTATTCTTAATGTTAAAAAAAGCTACATGGTGCAATTTCTAAAACAAATCTCAATTTTTCCACAGTGCTTTTTATAATGCCCTCATTTATGTGGGAGATAGTGAAGAGGGAAAATTGGTTAGTGGTAGCTGGTTGATAAATTTGTATGTTGTCTTGATCATTTTCAAAAAATATATATATATATATATATATATATATATATATATATATATATATATATATATATATGTGTGTGTTTGTGTTTTAAAATCTAAACAACAAAGCAGTGGCAGTGTCTTTCTCTGTTGATGAGATGCAAACACTGCGGCTGCTGGGTTGCCAAGTTATTTTTCCAGTGAGAAATGTGTTTTTAGACTACCACAAACATTGAGATTTAGTAATCTTTTACTGTTACACATCAAGCTTGTGTGTAAATCAACAAATACTTGTTGATGATTATTTTTAATGGTAAATTGTGTTCCAATCAGGTGGTTTTCAACACAATTTCTTTTCACTGTGTAAATATGGCACTATGCAGGAGTACCATTTCTGTGACTCAATCACTGCAGCTTTTTCAGCATATACTAGCACATTTGTAACAGGATTTGTGAGAAGTTCCTGTCACACTCAGTTATTTTAAATGACAGAAGGCCTTCGTGATCGGTGTGTGGCTACATGCCATTTGCAGCACCAAGTCATTTTGAAATTCAATTCCCAAATTTAAAAATAACAAACATGGTTTAGAAACATCATTTCAAACATCCATAAACATGGTAGAACCTTGAATTTCAATTAAATTCAGTGCAAAGTAAAATCGGGTAAAAAGTGTGCAAATAAATTGTTTCCTTTTTTTAACCCTAAAATGTACCTGTCATCGTCCATTCAATATCTGATTAACATTCTTCTTTTCAGTTCAGGTACATTTTCATTGCAATAGCTTGCAGGTTCATTAGATCCTTGAATCCTCCGCAAAAACATTTCTCAGTGAATTGATAGTCAGAAGAATGAAAAGAAAAGTTATATAACTCAATTTTCATTTTAACCCAATTTTCTCCACCGCACACGACACTTTGTTGTACTGTAGTTGTAGGATTGTTCTTATAAATTATGGAGTAGAAAACATACAAAATCATTCCGAATGTTTTTTATTAGACTGGCCAGTTTTCATCAGAGAAGCTTGAGTAAACTATAATCATGTAACATAAAACAAAGTGGGTCTTCACAGCTTGTTTAAGTTTTCTTCCCAAGAGTTATAGCAGGTGGGCAGGTATTTCTGCAAGATGGATTCAGGAATCACTTTCGTATTTACTGTTCCATTCCCTGGACTGTATACAGTATATTCAGTAATCCTGTTTTCTGTTCTATCATGTGGTGTTGGGAGTTATGTGTATATCCAAAAGGTTAAACACTCAATCATATGTTAACATATTCAGTAGTACTAAAATATATCTATTTATCCTTACTTTAAAACAATCTTAAGATGTATGAAAGCCATGCAGAAGTGTGACGAGACAAAATACCCATGTGATCTCCCAAACTACCTATCCAATATTCCACAAATTGCACAGTGGTTTTGTGAAGTGAAAGTATAAAAACTTCATGATTTCCATTACACGAGAATAGATGTTAAAACTTCATGCTGATTTGAACTCAGCTCTCGCCAAGATAAGCACCAACTAAGACGTAGCTTTACAGTAAACTAATGTGATCCATCTGCATCTCCATCCATTTGCGTTGCTTTCCATCTGTTGATGTAGATATCCTACTGCCTGGTGCTGATGGCTGAAGTGTAATGCTGGTTCCAGGGATCAGCTTATTTCGCCTCCCCAGCGCATCAGCTCACACAACGGCTGCGATGCTGGCTCCAGGGATTAACCAAAGTGTGGTCTCCCCAGCGCATCAGCATGACAACCGTCTGGATTGAGCTAACTAAGGTACATTTCTGGGGTCTTCAAAAGGGCACCTTCCATCCTTGGTGTTCCGTTGACTAGCCCACGACACCTCAAGAGGGCTCAACAGTGATTCTGTCCCAGCATTACCCCCCCCCATCCCCCACTCAGCTCAGCCCAGCTTACTTACCTGTACATCAGTGTTTCTTTCTTTCTATTGTGCTTGAGATCCTCATCCAGAATCTTTCCATCTCAACCACAACCAGTTGCTGCTCCTTTCTGCTGCTTCAGATAAGTTCTTCACTGTGCGACGCAACTCTTGACCACTGAACCCGACATCTCTGAGAAACCGGGTTGTAGAGTGTGCCACAAATCCTCGACAACCCACCTCCACTGGGTAAACTCGGACTCTCCATTCTCGCTGTTCTGCTTCAGCAGCTAGTTGAGCATACCGAAGTTTCTTCCTCTCATACGCCTCATCCACAGCATCTTCCCATGGCATGGTTAACTCTACCAGATGAACAAGGCATGCTGATCCAGACCAGAAGACAATGTCTGGTCGAAGGTTATTAGTGGCACTCTCAGGTGGAAAAATAAGCCGTTGACCAACATCTGCCAGCATCTTCCATTCTCTAGCAGCTTCCAGTTGTCCTGGGCGAGGCTTGGTTTTAACACCTTTTCTTGGTGGTTGCTCTCCTGGACGGAGGAATATTTTCTTTTGTGTGTAATGCTTTGATGGAACTGGTGGCAACTTATTGGTCAGGTTAAGCTTGTCTTCCAATGCTAAGGCCAAACATCGCAGCACCTCAAGTAAACCATCCTTGGCTAAGACCCACCTTACATCCTGTCAAAATGTCCCTTAATGTTGCAGGTGATGAACACAAAGGACATGAGGGATCCCCAACCACCCAGAGGTTTAGGTTCTGTGGTGATGGGAGAACATCATATGTTGATCTGATGAGGAAACTGACCCTGCTCTGTTCCATTGTCCATAGGTCTTGTCAGCCGATCTTGCGTTGTTCCACACTCTCCCACCTCATCCATTCTCCCTGCATGGCCTGGGAAACAGCCTTTACACACCTGATCCTCTCCTGCTTCTGCACCTCATTGACTACCAGTTTCCTCCGTTGAGCTGGGGTTGCCTTGTGTTATGTAGGAGGAGCTGAACTGAGACCAAGACCTCCTCTTCCATGCTGAACTTGCCCCATAATATCTCCGATTCGAAGGGCAGCCTTAGCATCTTCCACAACTTTCTTTGCCACTCATTTTCTTCCATTTTTCAATGTGAATACGCATTTGTAACGTGAATCTACTAATGTCATTTCTAGTCGGACTTTGGCGCACTTAAACTCCTTGATTAGAGCAGAGACTGGTAGCTGCAGTATTCTTTTACCATAAAGTCCCACTCTGCTGAAGCAGCTGAGGCAGCGTGGAACTCCCAACCATTTCCTGACATATGAACTGATTAAAGCGTCCAGCTTCTCAACTGTTGTCAAGGAAACCTCGTACACATCAGTGGCCACAGCAGTCTTGGCAGTAGACCAAACTGAAAGCACCAGAGTTTCAGTTTGCCCGGTAAAGAGCTGGTGTCTATGCTCTTCAACCCTTCCACTGCTTGGTTTCTAACTTCTCCCACATGAACAGTGTCCTTTAGATCTCTGTCATACCATCTCCCTAGACTTTTCACTGGCTTCTCGGACACTGTTGGTATTGCCTCACCATTAATGTAGAACCTTTTATCTACTACTTTACCTTTAATTATAGAGATGCTCCTTAATTTAGTGGGCTTGAATTGCATTCGTGCCCAATCAATGTTATTGGTTAAATTGCCCAATAACTGATTAGTACAGGCTACTGTTGTAGTCATTGTTGTCATGTTATCCATGTATGCTCGAATTGGTGGTAGTCGCATTTCAGAAACCAAGCGCTCTCCTCCCACTATCCATTTTGATGCCCTAATAATTACTTCCATTGCCATGGTAAAAGACAGTGGAGAAATGGTATATCCTGCCATTATTCCAACTTCTAGGCATTGCCACGTAGTGTTGAATTCTGAAATTGAAAAACTAAATTGCATATCTCCAAAGGAGGCTTTCACTAAATTTGTTATTGTCATCGGTACGCTGAAAAAATCAAATGCTGCCCAAAGAAGTTAATGTGGCACTGAACCATATGCATTAGCCAAATCCAGGAATGTCACATGGAGCTCATTCCTCTCCTTTTTAGCTGATTGAATTTGTTGCCAGATTACGCTGATGTGTTCTAAGCATCCTGGGAAACCTGGAATGCCTGCTTTTTGTACTGAAGTGTCAATGAAGCAGTTCTTTAATAGGTAGGTTTACAATCTCTGAGCAATAATGCTGAAGAAAATCTTGCCTTCTGCGTTTAATAGGGAAATAGGATGAAACTGACTGATTCTTGTAGAATCTTTTTCTTTTGGTGTAAAGACTCCACCTGCTCAGCGCCATGCTCTTGGTACAACCTGTTTTTCCCAAGCCACTTTCATCAATTTGCACAGGATTCGTAGAACTCCTGATGTACTCTTGTACACTTTGTATGGAACTCCATTAGGCCCTGGAGATGATGATGTCCTTGCTTTTTTCACAATTTGCTCTATTTCTTTCCACTTAGGTGCACAGTCCTCCATTTAGTATTCGGGTGGATTGATAGGTAGGATATCTGAAGGAATTGACATAGGCTCCTGCCTTTTTGAATCTGTATGTGTTTCCTCCAAATATCTCTCCAGCTCAAACTTAGCTGATTTTAGTGTGCCATTTTTCTCACTGGTGAATATCTTCTTCACAAATTTGAATGGATCTTTATACAAGTTAGTTCATGCATGCTCTGCGCAATGTTGCAAGCTAATCTTTTATAACCCTTTGTAACAGAAAATTGTGAAGATGCAGTGAAGACAAACAGAATGCAACAATGCTGATCTTGAGTACACTGAAACTAGGTGGTTACATGGCTTGTATTAGACACTAATAACGAGTTTAGGCTGTTTGGAGAGAAAAAAAATAGTAATAAGTGGTTAGGACCCTGTCGAAAACTATTTAAGAATGAAAGATGTCAAAAGAAGAATCTAGGACTGCAAGCAGAATTAAAGACAACACTACTTAATTTGCATACTTTGCACACATATATATTTCTTTATTAAATAACTATTAAATAATCAAATGCAGCTATCAAAATTAATGGATTTTCGATTCTTTAAGAGACATGTTTGAAAGTTGAGTTCTATTATTTACATATATTACTTATACAGTATGATAACATTTTCATTTTAATGAAAATAAGTTCTGTATGATTACTTCTTTCAATGAATATCATTCTTAACAGTGAAAAATGAATACCAAGTAAAACTTGCGTGTTTGTGTAAAAAATACGAACATGTTGCAAGAATGTACAGATATAGATTATTTCTGCCACCTTGTGGTCATTTTTGCGGTTACTGTAAGATTTTGGAAAAAAAAAAAATATGTAAAAGGAATGCATCTATACTCTAATATTTTTAGTATAAATCTGCTTTTATTTTGTCTATACATGTAGTGTGTTAGGTATACAATTTATTTAAAAATTAATAAGCCCCTAGTTGCCCACCCAGGACACCAAAATGTAAGAAATGATATATATACCTTATGAGTTCCACATCATGTAGAACCTGAATTCCCTTGACAATAATTGACAGTCTCACAACGTGTCAGAAATATAAAACAAGATTTTATTGAAGAATAAAAAGGGTGCACTACTAATCTAATGTTACAGAAAGGAAAGGTGATTGGTTAGAGATCTTCGTGAATAGTATACAGTTCATTGATTTCTATGATCAAACGATTACAATGGCCACAAAATTATTAGCATATATGGTTAATATACAAACATTAATTATGGCTGATCACACGTGTCTACTTTCCGTTAGTATTTTCGATACTCGTTTCTCGTTGTAATCAATCATATTTCATATAAAAATGAACAAGAACTAACTTAACTTCTTATTCGGAATGGAATCCAACATTCCAATAACTAATTTATCAAATTATTTTTTCTCTGTTAATTTAGTTTAGCCATGATCTACCAAACTGACATGTTATCAATTGTTATTATTGTTATCAATTGATTCTATATTCAAATTAACTCTGAAATGGGGCAATGATCAAAATTCTCTGCATTTATTAGGCAACTCCTTTGAATTACACATTTCAACAAGCAAAATACATTTCTTGCACACTCCAAAACAGGAAATTATATTCTATTCCTAGAACAATTTATCCACTAACTGGACAGCATTAGGTACAGTTAATTGCTCGAGTCATAAAATGTTTTATATTTGATATGTTGAATACTTATCGATTTTTCAACAATTAAGTCAATCTAAGCTTTGGTTGGTTTCATCTTTGCCTGTTTGCAGGGATCTCAGTTCATGATTACGTAAAGCAATTTTTACAACTCAGCTTCACAAAGCTGCATTCTTCTAATTTTGACCAATAGACTGAGGGGAAGAGAAACAAAACATTAACTCTTAACTTTCTCAAACACGTTTAAACAGTGCATATTAATATCCAGCAATAACCTGATTTGACTGCACTGTCCGCAACCTACATATATAATTATATTATGCTTTGCTCAGTTAAGTGATAATTAAAAAAGGACCAAATATGAGTTGTTGTTTTATCATCAGAAATAACCCTCTGCATGTCATGAAGCTGCTCTTGTAGACCTGATCATTTGTTAACACTAAATTATAGGCAGATGCAGTGATGTTTGTCATTTTAGTAGTAAATATGCAACAGCATCGATTCAATGAAATCTAGCAGATCTAAATACTAATGCAAAACTTTGTGTAAATGTCTATAAATGTGTATATTTTATATCTTTAAAGGTATGTAAAATTACCGGTTTGGCCCTAATGTAATATTTAAACGATGTATGTATTTAGTGCTGGCATATTAAACCCATATATTGATTGCAAATATATTTGGTAATAGAGAAATTTGCAGACGACACAAAAGTAGGAGGAGTGGCAAACACTGTTGCAGCAGCAAAGGTCATTCAAAATGATCTAGACAAGATTCAGAACTGGGCAGACACATGGCAAATGACATTTAATAGAGAAAAGTGTAAGGTACTGCACGCAGGAAATAAAAATGTACATTATAAATATCATATGGGAGATATTGAAATTGGAGAAGGAATCTATGAAAAAGACCTAGGAGTTTTTGTTGACTCAGAAATGTCTTCATCTAGACAATGTGGGGAAGCTATAAAAAAGGCTAACAAGATGCTCAGATACATTGTGAAAAGTGTTGAATTTAAATCAAGGGAAGTAATGTTAAAACTGTACAATGCACTAGTAAGACCTCATCTTGAATATTGTGTTCAGTTCTGGTCACCTCGCTATAAAAAAGATATTGCTGCTCTAGAAAGAGTGCAAAGAAGAGCGACCAGAATTATTCCGGGCTTTAAAGGCATGTCATATGCAGACAGGCTAAAAGAATTGAATCTGTTCAGTCTTGAACAAAGAAGACTACGTGGCGACCTAATTCAAGCATTCAAAATTCTAAAAGGTATTGACAGTGTCGACCCAAGGGACTTTTTCAGCCTGAAAAAAGAAACAAGGACCAGGGGTCACAAATGGAGTTTAGAAAAAGGGGCATTCAGAACAGAAAATAGGAGACACTTTTTTACACAGAGAATTGTGAGGGTCTGGAATCAACTCCCCAGTAATGTTGTTGAAGCTGACACCCTGGGATCCTTCAAGAAGCTGCTTGATGAGATTTTGGGACCAATAAGCTACTAACAACCAAACGAGCAAGATGGGCCGAATGGCCTCCTCTCGTTTGTAAACTTTCTTATGTTCTTATGTTCTTATGTTCTTAAGATACAAACAAGTAAATGGCACCTTATCAAACATACCATCTGATGCAGATCCTGTCTGCAAGTATTTTGTTAGAAATTATAATTGTATATCCATTAAAATATGTTTGCACACACATAATGTAGCTATTCAAATATTAAGGAATACTGTATATACTAAAGAAAAATAGCTCCTTTTAGACTATGAGAGTATTATACATTTAATTTGAAAGTCCTAGCTTCTTAATAACCCGCCACTAGCAACCACTGATGAAATGAAGTGATTCCGCTAGCTATTTTAATCTTGATGCATTAACGTCAAGCTTGAAGAAGTTATCAGCTCATGGCAAGTTTAAAGTGTCTGTCTTAGCAAACGATTTAAAGTGGGATAATGAACTTTGTAACTGTAATCTTGTGCTTTTTCATTATATTGAATGTCCTCTTGCCTCACGGCATTGTCGAGAAGAGAAGGAAAAACAAAACAAAACAAAAGGTTACAGACTAAGGCTGGGACCAAATCAAAACTTTGAAACCCGCTAATCGCACTTAACAAAACTGTATTTAATAGAGTTTTCTTTTTATGAGTAATAAGATACTTACAAAAAAAAAGAAAACACTATTAAATACGATTTTATTAAGTGCGATTAGCGGGTTGTCAAAGTTTTGATTTCGTCCGGGATTAATTATAAAAAAGCTTGTTTTGATTGTTATATTAAAGAGTAGTTGATTCAAATAAAAACGTGTTTATTGTCCACTTGCATTTTGATGTTTGCAATCATTCTATTGCAATGGTTCTTATTGCAATTATTTAAATGTAGTGTTTTCATTTTTGATGTGTTAAGTTCCCTTGAGTTCAAGAACTGCTCTTCAGTTCTAATTGCCTGCCATAGACATATGCACGGTAGGTTAGATCAGCCAAAGGATCGTTATATTAATAAGCACCAGCTCCATCTAGTGTTTTGCCAATAAAACTAAAGAAATCTTGTTTTACAGTGGCAGATCATTAGATGGCGCTGGCTCTTACATAAAAAAGTGCCTGATCTAGCCTAGTTGAACTATGTTTAGGTAACAAGAACTAAAGAAATCTCCTGCATTCAAGTTAAAGCACCATAACACAGATGTATATATTTTTTGTAAATGTATCTGCATTTCCATGCATTCATATAATATATATTTTTTTTAATTTAAAAATAATTTCAAACAGTAAAGAAATAAGAAAATAATTTAACACTGTTGATGTACTGATGGGTAAAAGTTCATAATTGACAGTAATTTGAATGCTATTCTCATGAACTGACTGCCCTTAAAAAAAAAAAAAGAAAAACACTAGTAATCCCAAACAGTAATATTCCAGATACATTTCCAGCTTCTCATATCATATTGTTATGAGAAGAGAAAGTGTAAACCAGTTAGTTTGCAAAAGAACATGCAGACAATACAAGAGGGTTATTTGCCTAATTTATATTCTAGTGCTGCAAAAAATAATCAGGAAATGTTGTGGGGAGATCTGTGAAAACAACATGCTATAAATGAAAACATTTAACCAGCAAAGTCACATTATAAATGAGGCACATGACACACTTCTTCACGTCTCTATTTTTAGCTATATGGTGGTGTTGGCACTAGTTTAGTTATAGTAGAAAGCTGCGAGAGGTTACGGCACAAATGGGACCTTCACTGCTGAAGTCTCGTGAACATAAGGTACTGCTTTCTGATGTGTTTCCATGCAAAAAAAAACCAACAGTTTGGTCAATTTGCACAGCATTTTAGCACGAGAAAGTGATTTAACCACCCCTTTAAGTCTTACCATGTTTTGGCTGTGCATTTCCTATAGCGTGAGAAATGTGTGTGATATGTGCGTGCTATGTCACATTCTCACGACAATAGAGAGAGAATTTCTAACCTGCATTCTAAAGTGTAGCTTTAAAACAAACTAAATATCAGTACTCTACTGATACATTTCCATATGGTAAAGTATGAATGTTAAAATATCATTGTGTATGTATATTACATAGTGTAATTACTATTTAAGAATGATTAATAAAGGGTTCCAATATTGCATTTTACTATTGGTATTTTCAGCTTCAGGTAAGTTTTGTTCCCTGTCGGTGGGTTGAGATGAAAGAAACAGCACATGATAGACTGCCGGACTTTCTCATTTCAGGACCTAAATCCCAATCCTTTGTTGCAAAAGCAGGTATAATTGCTACCTGCCTGAGGTTGGTGGTTCCAAAACTCCAAAGCAAAAAGTTGCTGGAAAGTTCTGTGTCATTTTGCAGCTAGTCCACCATTGCCTTGGCTTACACTTGGCTGGTGGTAAGCTTTTTGTGTACCCTCCTTGCATGCTGTAATGTTTAAGGAAATCTACTTCCTTAATGTCTCGGTGACAGGGAGGCAGCTGTAAACTGGCTGCACAGACCTTAAACTACAAGCAGGGTTGGTGAACCGGGAGGACGTAGGATGTCCGTAGCAGAGCGTGAGAAACAGAGTGCTGAAATGGGTGCACAGCTGTCCAAGTGCTGAGTGTGGTCGCCGAAGACCACCTGAAAATCAGTCCATTGAGCTGGAGGAACATCATGATGTCCTGGCGATACAGCGTCTGAGGGGCACAAGGGAGGATTCCTCTTTCTTTGATTTCTTTTATTTACCTTTGTCGATAGTTTATTTTTTAACAGCATTCTGGATATGTTTTTTCTGTTTGTCGAAAAAGGAAACAATAAAGCTCCAACTGTTATTGATACATACCTTGATCGACTCAGTTACTTCCACACAATACTATGACAGTCTATTTGATTTAGATCATCCATCCATTCACGTAGGATCCCATGGAGTCCGCTCTAGCCAGTTGACTCTGTGAAGGAATTCTTCATTTTCTCACCTCCTTTCAAATGTTGACCTGATTTATCAGAACATTTACAAATAAATCTCTAGGGCCATCTAAATTGGATTAACAGGGAGATGGTTAAGTTCTCATATACCAACTCATTCACAGAGTTTTATTTATTCCAAACAAAACAAATCCTCAGTTGACATGTGTTTTGGAAGTGTGTGCTATCTGCTATGCGGATGAAGGTCACTGGGTTTGATATCTGCTTCGGGGTCTCCCCTCCTGGGTGATTTATCCAGTCAACACCTGTTTTCAGTTAATATGCTTAAAGCTGTCTTGACTCCTGCTAAGTCATCTTGGCTTTTTGATCTGTCTTAGACGCTCATAAGATTTGGCACTGAATAGACACCTGTACCCACAGGCAAGTTACCAGAATGAATTGTTATTCAATATATTAGAATTATATTTCTACATAAATTATTTTGAAAAACTTTACAAATCTTAGAAGAGAGGAAAAGAAAAACAAGTTTCTTATAAACAAACTACAAAGTAGTTCAAAGTTCAAATTTGAACTTAAACAAATTCGAATGTAGGGAAGTCAAGTTTTAAGTTGCAATTAATAATTTTCTACCTTGTCGAAACAGTTGGAACAGTATTCGTATAGCTAATATAGAGCAATATGGCAATAGTGCATTATGGTTTCACAGTGTGGCTTCTGAAGGGATTCTCTGCTGTAAATCACATGATTATATGTTGAAACACATACTGTATCTTTTTAGTATGAGCACAGCAAACAGTTGCTACTAAAATAAGTTAGATGCTCATTACAAATGCTAAGCACGATAGTGGTTATGGATGATTTTCCTCTTTACACTGATTGAGGGTCCTGCTATTTCTGGAAGAAATATACTGCAGTCATATTTATTGTCCTGTAATTTGCCAAAGGCAGATAAGCTCAGTGTTTGTTCAAGGATGACTGACTTAAATACTTTTTCTGGAGATTAGTATTTTAAGATTCGTGCTTAGCATTAAAAAAAAACTAGAAAAAAACATGTAACCTTTTAGTTCTATACTTTTATTCCCTGACTACCTGATCTAAAGAAGGGCAATGCAACTGAGAAAATACTAAGAAATTCTTGTTTACTATCACAATATTCACCCTTTTTGTAGTACTGTAAAAACCTTTATCAATTCAACATTTCAGCTTCAGGACTTTATCTATGTCTTTACAATATCGCTTGATAAAGACTTTTTGAAACATTTGTCTAAACTCCTACTTAGTTTCTTTTTAGTACAACAATCTATCTTATGATTGAGTGTTATGGATGGCTATCCTTTTAGCATTGATTTGTATGTTCCACTGTCAGTATTCTGAAGGTCATTTTTAGAACATTGTGGCTGCTAAATACGTCCAGTTTGCAAACATCTTAAGGTCTTTAATAACAGCCTAGACTAGTTTAGTGCATATTATACTTTATTCAATATACAATGCGCATTATTTATTAGCTGGTATTCTTCTTAGTCAGTAAAAGTTGACTGTGATCATACATATATTTGTTAGGCAGTTTATATGAATCTGTACTTGATATCAACACACTTGGATAAAATGCGGTTTTACACATTTTTAATGGGGCTGGGTGGCGTGATTTGCTGTCATTACAGATCTGGGCCCCTCCAGGTGTAATGTGTTTAAAAGCTTTTCAGTTGTTTGTTTGGTTTTGTGATTCGTGTCTCATAGATTATAGTTGAACACTAAAATTAAGGAGGAAAGATTGGAACAGGTAGTGTTATGTAATGCACTGTCACAATGGATTCCCGCCTCCTGTGAGATGGTTAAAAGTAATAGTTCAATACATTGGTTAAAATGCTTGCTTGGATTGTGCATGGCTGCCAGCATTGCACAGCCCTTACTAAGCCAATCAATTCCACCAGTTATTTTACATCCCTAGCCACAGTAGATATGTTTTCATGTTTTCAACACTGTTAATAATATAATAATAATAATAATAATAATAATAATAATAATAATAATAATAATAATAATAATAATAAATTGTAAATTCTTTGCAGATTTTGAGAAAATACCATTGTGAAAAACTGGGCTGAGCTTGTCACAGGCAGGACCAACTTCACTTGTCTTTGTGTAAAATAACAGCCCTTGACAAACACAGGTTGGTTTTTAGACAGGGCTGTGTCTGTATGTTTGTTTTAAACAAGATAAACAAAACCAAAACCTAACCCCTTCCAGGAGTACTAACTAAATATTTCTGTTTTAAGTTATCTTGAACAGCTAAGCTGTTTCCCGGTCACCAAAACCCATATAGCTTTAAAAATGACCCCAAAACACTGTACTTCGTCTTTGTTCCAGGTGGTCTCTCTCTCTAAATGGAGCTTTGGCTCTCTTTTATAGGATGTGGTTGTTCCCAATAACAACAATTATTATACTGTATTTAGGAATGGCCACATTCTCCATATTGAAAACTTCACAATAATAAACGCAACACAAAAGCAAACCCCCCCCCCCCCCCCCCCCCCCCCCCAAGCTCGATTTGGTATTTTCAAAAGTTGACAGGTATGAGAATTTAATTTACAAAAGCTCCCGTATTTTCTTCACCAAGTCAAGTGCTATCCTCCAGGTTTCTGCAGCTGCGGTGGCAGTGCGCAAGCACAAAGATCCCTGTTGGGGATACAGGTGATGATGACCTTTCATGGCTACTTAAAGTTAATGCTCGAGTGCCTGTAATCAAGTACTTACAGTAATGTACTATATTATTAACTGATTTTGCTTCATAAAGTCGATTGAAACCTGCTGAATAATGTTAACATATTGAACTTACACCACGCGTTGTAATTTTCTATATACTTAACGAAAACTGATTACAATGAAAAAGTGACTTGGCTTCAAGTAAGCTGTTTGTTTAAAAATGTTTCCTTTGTCCATGCAAAAGCCTACAGTTAAACCATAGATTTTTTTTTTTTTTTTTTTTTTAACGCCAGCTAAATGTATTTATTTATTTATTTCCGTCTTTAATAAAACTCCTGATTACATCTTAAATAACAGTCAAATATTGAGCTACATCTGACTCCGTATAAAGTCAAATGTACAGTTTGCAAAACGCACTTTCTAAAAAAAAAAAAAAAAAAAAAAAAAGAATATCTTGAAGGCTCATTTGAGTAACGTATTTTCTAGTTTTCATTAATCACCTAGAGAGAATATGTTCAACACAAAGGTAGCAACCTTCAGAAATAGTAACAAACAAAACAGTAAACAAAAAACACACGTCCAATAACGAATGGGACAGTTATACGTTGAAGCTGTTCTGTTCAGGGATACTTTCCCCTCAACATTCACCAACCGATCAATCTATTTAATCCATTAGCTCATAACTCAAAGTATTTGAGAGGGAGTCAAAAGTCCTCTATAAGATTACATGGTTTTTAACCAGACCTCAGGCATTATAAACATCAGAAAACTATCACGAAAGAAATAAGAGGAAGTGATTATGAACAACGTTGGAAAGAACAACTACTGGAACTACGGTTCCCACAATTCAAGTGAACCGTTTTGCGAGCAATGCCGTGGTGCTGAAGCTCTTCAGTTCTATTCAAGCTTTCATTTCAGCACCACAGCGAGACAGTCAGAGCCCTGCGTGGGAGGGACAAGCAAAAGCCTTCTTTTCAATTACCCAGAGAAAGGCAGGAGGGAGTGTAATCGCGTAAAAATAGGAGAAAGGTATTCCTAATCTAATAGTTCGGTTTCTTTTATTAAAATGTAGCGTGTCATTTTTGAAATGTTACATATATTGTATTAGTTGTGGTTGCTTTGCGCGTTGTACTGTTATTATTATCGTAACGAAACAAGTATTACAGTGAGCGAATCTTATTTGTCAGTGCGTGTCTTAGAAACACTGCGAGACACTGTTCAGAAATGTTTCGTTAAAATAATAAAGTATGTTCTTTAAAGTACCGGTATTTCTTCACTAAAATGCATCTGTACATCATATAAATGTATTTTAAGTTTTTTTGTTTTGTTTTGTTTTGTTTTCTTTTCCCATGGGCGATAGGGTTACAATAGGAGAGACTGCTATAGGAGAGGACTGATCTCCCCTATATATATATATATATATATATATATATATATATATATATATATTATAATATAATATATATAAGAATTCTTATGCCTGACAGCTTAAATCCGGTTTATTTCTTACGCTGTTTTACTAGAGCAGAATTGTTCCTTTTAAAAAGCTGTAAATTAAGTCATGCGTTTTAAAAACACTTAGAGTAATGCATTTTATGTGGATTGCGTGCTAATTGGATATTGATGTTGAAGACAAATCAGACACTGTAATCCCTGATAGAAGATTTACGTTTAGTCTAATGCTATAATGCTCACAGTGTATGCATGTGTACTATGCTGTCTAAAGCGTGCAATAAGTTTTTTTTTTTTTTTTTTTTTAGGGGCGCACAGTTAAAAACGAGCCAGCAAACAAACAATACAACCGACTGGTTTTATAAATGTATAATTGTTGTTATTTAATTAACTGCATAGGATGCTATACAATGGTTTTCTTTCTTTCTTTCTTTCTTTCTTTCTTTCTTTCTTTCTTTCTTTCTTTCTTTCTTTCTTTCTATCTATCTGTGTATCTATCTGTCTATCTATCTATCTATCGATCTGTCTGTCTGTATCTATGTTATACATGCTGTCTAGCAATGTTATTACTCATATTTGTATTTATTCTTTCCAAAAACAGTCTATCTAAACATATTTAATGTGTTGTTAATAGGGAACTAGGAAAATGCAGTGACTGTGTGAGAAGGTGACTGAAAAAGGAAAAACAAATCAAATGGCTTCTATGGAGCTTCTGTTGATAGATAAAGAAAACAGGCAACCCGATCCTCCAATCAACACTGACTGGGGTTTTAAAGCTCTGCATATTCATAAGTCAAGCAGTGCACCTGGGAAGACAGTTTCTAGCGAGCAGCAGTCTAACTCAGCTGAAACGGCAACTGTCAGTGAAGGACAGTGTCATTCAGGACCAGGGACAACTCCCACTAGAGGGGGCCAGTATTCCAAGCACTGCTGTCAAGGACTTGGAAAGGAGATAACGATGTGTTGCGACAAGGAATTAGAGACATCATTCACTTACATTGATGAAAACATCAACCTCCAGCGTGCCAGCCCTCAATTGTCTGCAGAAAGCCTGTATGGGAAATCAGATCACAGCTCTTCCAATGCAATTCACCAAGAAGGTCTTCAGGACCTCTTTCTAATGTCTGATGATGAAACTTCCTTAGAGGCTTCAGGAAAATCAGTTGACTATGGTTTTATTAGTGCAATTACATTTCTTGTTACGGGGATGTTCTTAGTTATTATTTCCTATGCAATACCACGAGATGTCAATGTAAACCCAGACACTGTCTCAGCAAGAGAGATGGAGAAGCTAGAGAATGAAAGTGCAAGGATTGGAGCCCACTTAGACAAGTGTGTTATTGCCGGACTTTGTTTGCTCACCTTGGGGGGAGTTGTGCTCTCCACCTTGCTCATGGTATCCATGTGGAAGGGAGAGATGTACAGAAGGAAAGCATTTGCATATTCCAAAGAATCTGCAAAACTGTATGGCTCTATCAATTTTAGAATGGGATCAAGTCCCAATGGCGCTACCTCACAGGTATCTATAGTTGAAGAAGATATAGTATCCTTAGACTAAAATTTTAATATACAATATGTTTTTAAAATATATATATATCACGGTTTAGCATAACTGATTTTATGTACATATTGTATTCAAATACTTTTGCACGCTGATTATGGGTTTATATTTTCTTCTGTCAATCAGATGTTTTAACCATTTATGAAATATATTGTAGGTATTGATGGGAAGTCAGCTACTTCTTTCTTGCTGAAGTTGTGATGTACAGTAACTGCCTGTAAAGAAAATGGCTTATAATCTAAATGACTGGCTCCCAAAAACTTTTTTAATTTGCTTTGATCATTTAAAGGAATCTCGTAATTGTGTTTCATGGTTTTTTAAGGGAGGTGTATAAAAATCTATTCATTTTTGTATGTATTTGTTTGTTTGTTTATATTTAATGTATTCTGTTATTTATAGTTCATTTTAAGTTAAGGCACTTCTTGTAAAGTATTGTCAAAAAAGGATCCCACTTTGTAAACCGTTCTACTATATAACCATAAATTGGTGTTGATTACCTAATGTATTCAGGTAAATGTATTGCACGGTTGTAGCCTATGCCCTTAAATAGAAAGAAATAAGAACATTCTCAGCATACTGTATTTTTGGGACACAAATAAACCAGGGAAAATATTTAGTACAATAATAAAGGGGATATTTTAAGTGTTGAGTTCTTTGATGTAACATTCAAAGGTATTATATTTTTTACTCATAGCCTCGGCAAAGAAATACAACTGTATTACTACAAATCAAGTTAAAAATAAATTAATATATTTGTTTCTATGTAGTGAGTGTGTTGGTTTGCTCAGAGTGTGTAATGTTATTTTGATATTTGGAACCAAAGTTGTTTCAAATTTAAATTAATTAGACTTTTAAAATTGTATGTTTACAGTGTAGAAACCAATTGGAAAACCTTTGTTTTAAATGTTTCTCTGTGCTCCAGGACACATTTCCTCATACCTTATTTGTAATTACTGTGTATTTATAATTTGTATTTGTACTGTGTATTTATAATCACAGAAATATATGTATTTTTCAAAAGATAATGGATCTATCTATCGTTACTAATATATATATAATATTAGATATATATATATATATATATATATATATATATATATATATATATATATATATATAGAACCATGGATCTTTTACAATATGAATGTAATGCAGTAAAAAAGGCTTATTACATTTACATGTAAAATAGTTATCTTTCAATTGCTGTTGTTTTTTTAAAGACTGCAAAAAAACATTAGATTTTGAGTACCTTACCAAAAGTTATCTTCTCCTGTTTCTCTCTAGCTGCACACTCCTATAGTGTAACTTATAAATAGCTTGAAAGATTAATTGGCATCACTTTTCATGATAGGAAAGTCAAACTGTTAATGTTACAAAATTAGCAACAAGTAACTCAGAAGCTTCAATTAAGTAGGTTTTTGTTACCAGGTTTATAACACTAACATATTTCTCTTTCACAATTATTTTGTGTTCATGCCTTTCTTGAATGTATTTGCATGTCCCTTTCTTCAGCTTGTGAAAGACTGACACTAAGATGTACTGTAAATACAGTATAATCGTAAATCTCGAAAAACTACTCGCTTCTAAATCTTTAGTAGTCATTTTTGTATTACTTTAGTATAAATACATGTTAATTTGGATTCATATGTTGTTTTTTTCTGACTTTATGTGAACGAAAAGACACACATTTGCCCGTTTTCCCATTGGAAATAGTGATATTTTGAAATATCACTGTCCTGGTCACAAAAGCAAAGTTTGTGGGGAATAATAGCCATTTTCTATACTTTTGAGGCATAAGCAATTAGGAAATAACACTTACTACCCAGGAACAAAAATGGTGTTACATAGTGTAACTATCCAACAGTTCTTGCACCTCTCCAACAGTCAATCTTTCTATTGGTTTACATCAAGACAACTCTCCCCGTGCTTTGGTAAGATCGGATAAAAGTCTCCAGTCGGGGTGACAGATGAAATAACTTCCCCAAAATGTTGTTTCAATATGCTAAATATAGCACTTGGATCTGACATCAATATGATCATTACGCCTAACCCCAATCTTTAGAAGATCCTTAGCTCTACCCATAAGTTTCTCTATAATTTCTTCAGCCTGTTCAAGCACTGGAAACCTTTTCTTAACAAGATGCGATGGCATCATCTCCTCCCACTATTAGCTACTATTAGCTACCAAGAGGCTTTGGGATCCAGGGTTCTGGCTACTATAGTTAACCCCTTGCTGCTGTTTATCCACTGGCTTTACTGGGGTTTGACAGAGACAGAATGATTCTTGGTGATATATCTCCTTCCCGACCGGTGAGGGTGCCCTCGACTGGATGGCCAGGTAATTCATTCCCAGAGTTAGGTGGAAGTCCGGCCATCTGGAAAGGGGGCGGAGTTACGGTACACCAAATCATCGACCTGGGAAGGGAAGCGATGTGGCAGCCATAGATTGGAGGAGCGGTTGCAATCGTGAAGCATGATTGATTGTAAATAAGGGGACGTAGCGAGGTGCTCTGTTCCTTTGTTATGATTAACGCTGAACTGGAAGGAGAACCGTACTGTTATCATGAGTGTTTTGTTTGGTCATGTCTAAAAATATACTTGTTTGTTGTCACTGTGGACTTGTGATTGTGTTTGTTTTATTTGTGGGTGTTTAACTCTAGAAGCCCCATGGTGGTCATTTTGGCGAATTTTGGTTCTAAAATGTCATGTTCTCCAGTCGTGTAACACATATGGGGCTGCACATTCATGTACCTTTCTGTCCTTATGTATGAAATATTCTCACAAAGCATGAAGCGCAGGAGTGCAGAAATAAAGAAGATATATTACATTATACCTAAAATCCCCAGGAGCATTGATGGCCACAGAGAAAACAATTGTATTTTGGTTATACAGAACTGTATTCTACTTTATTATTTGTATTTACCAGTCTGTTTAACTGTAATCAGAATTTAATCAGTGAATGACTGACAGTCTATTGTTTTCAATCAGCCTTTTGAAGGCTGGCGCCTGCTTGCCAGCTGCGCTGCTTTGGTCAGTCGATTAGCATCTCGACTAGTGAAAATAAATTCCAGAGACCATGGAGTTTTGCTATGCAACAAAATATGGAGTTGAAGTTTTGGATCAGATGGCACGGAAGTATTCCGTGAAAGCTGGCTCCCGACGGTGGTCTGTTCAGGTGTTTGACAATGTATTGGACCTAGCAGTCATCAACTCCTGGGTACTTTACAAATAATGCACGGACAAGAATTTACCAAGGAGAGAATATATTTTACAGTTAGCACAGGAACTTCGCAAGAAGCATTTGGAACAGAGGGAGACTGCCAAGCGTGTACCCGCAGCTGAAGCTGGCAACCCGGTTGAGAGCTGCAAAAGACGCCAATGCCAGGTTGGCAAGTGAATAAAAAAAAAAAAAAAGATTTCAATAATTTTGTATAAAAACAAAAAATTTTAGAATTTAAAAGACAAAGATTAAAGGCAAAATAACATTGCAAATTAAGCAAAGATTTTACACAAGTGCAGTACAAGAATTTGCCACTAGGAGGCCACCAGAACCCACACCAATTCACAGAGATATAAAATAGTAATATTTTAGTTTTAAGTGCCGCAAGAGAATATACAAATTATAACAGTTTATTCTCAAGTGCCACAAGACGGACAGGGGTTAGCAGTGCTAGTCAAATTAGAACAAAGTGAAACCAACTACAAACCAAAACAAACAGAATCGTGATAAAATAAAAGGGTGAAATAATAAATCAATCCAAATCAAACAAAACCAGAGTGATCAACAGTGAATAAATTAAAAAAACAACCACCAATTCACCATGAGACACAAACTAAAAAGAGCCAAATTAAATATATTAGATTAACCCTTCCTCGTATTTACCAATACCAAAAGAAAACAATAAAGTATAAAAGAAAAGAAACAGCAGCTGACAATGGCTCTGTCTCAATTAGCATCAATATTGGCAGCGTCCTGCACAGTTCAACCTTCAACACAGGTGTCTCATTTCAGACAGTGGTTAGCATCCCCGACCTGCAACAAAAATGAATGCTTTCCACTGAGTAAGCTGAGACGCTAGCTTATATGCACAGATAGTGGTAATGAACGCTTGTTAAGCAATCACGAAACGAGTCTCACCTGTTACACTGGCAATGTGCTGGAGGTCCCTGAATTCCCTGGGCAACAGGCAGCGCTGATTCTGGAGATCCGAGTCATGGCACTAATGTAGCAGGGTCCCTTTTACACCACTTTACCAGAGTCAAAGATAAAGAGACACAGGGAGATGGTGTGGAGCTTCACCAAGCCTCTTTTTTATTTGGCAAGACTGTTAAACACAAAAGGCAATGAACATTCCACTGTCCCTCTGCATCCCCAGCTACAGCTTGTTTGTAGAGTTATTACTAGCGCAGCACAAACTGTGTGAGTGTGCGCAGTACCACTGTATGGTGTAGGTGGGAATAATCAGACAACAGTAATAACGACAATCCAGGTGCAATGGTGGTTTATTTGTAAATCCAATGGTCTGATGACCCAAATACAGTAAACAATAATGCTAACAGGCAATACAGCAACGTGTATTGCTCTGTTTATAATCCACGGGTCCCGAAATAATACACAGTCCCGTTAGTAAACACCCACACGTATCACAACACAAACACGAGTCCACAATGAGTGATTTAGTGCTCATGGTGTAATTACAGTTTATTGTGAACAATAGGTGCAGTGTTGTCCAGGGTCATGCTGGCCTTAAGCAACAGCTCCTGCATTGTGTTTAGCCATTGCTCATTGATAACAGCATGGACATACCAGATATGCTCTATAAAAAATGTCATTGCCTGTTACCTCTGACATCTACTTAAGGTCAATTGAAAATCTACCTTATAGCTACTTGGAAAGTTTGAATAACACCATTGCACAAAAACCTATGAAACTTACCCTATGGGAAGTAATGCCCACAATTGAATGAAAATGATTGGGCAAATGGATGGTGACCAATGGATATGCGTAAATTTCATGGTAAAAACTAGGAAGCCTTAAAGCTGCTTGCAACTCTAGTTGTTAAATTATTAACTGGTGTGATTCCTGTTATGGATTGTTATTTTAAACATGATTCAAATGTGATTGGAGTTAGACTGCAGTCGTTTGATCAGTAACAGGGGTGTTTTTTTTAAACTAGATAAGTCAGTTGTTGAAATGGAGCGTTACAATTTTCACAGGCTACAGACAGAAAATCTAGGACAGTTTGAAGGATAATTTAGCAAAAAACATTATGTTAAACATATATACAAATAACACATTTTTCTTGTAACTGTAGTATTTGTGCATCACATAAAAGTATGGGTCCACAGCCTCGGGCCCCTATGGTTTCTTCTGTTGCATCTCAACCTATGGAATGTTTAGCTATAGATATCCTGGGTCCCCTCCCTGTGACTATTAATAGGAATCATTATGTCTTGGTAAATCTTTATTATTTTTCCAAGTGGGCAGAAGCCTTTTCCCTCCCTAACCAGAAAGCCATCACTGTGGCAAGGATCGTGGTTGAACAGTTTATCTGTTGGTTCGGGACACATATAACAATCCATACCGATCAAGGTAGCAATTTTGACTCTCTCTTGATTAAGGTGATATGTAGGTTATTAGAGGTTAACAAGACCAAAACCTCCTCTTACCATCCACAGTCGGATGGTTTAGTAGAAAGAATTAATTTTTTGCAGTCCATTTATTCAGCGCTTTTCAGGCGTGTTAGGTCCAATTTATTTTCACATGCACTGGTTATTTTTTTTTCAAAGTAAAACAGATTTAAAAGGCATTGAATCACAAAAGGACACTCAATACTGAATCTCCAGCCAAGCCCCACAACTTGTTCACTGTTTTTCACATACCTCTTTATAGATGAGCATTCTGATAAATCCTCTCCTGATCACTCATTTTATCACCAAACTCCCCAATAATGTGATCCAAGTCATTATTTTATTACTATAACATCTCAAAAAGCTCTGCAAATGTCAGTGATATTCTTTAAACGCTGGATGAAGAATCAGCTACCTCCTTTGTTATGTCTGTGTTATCTCTGTAGTACATGGGGGGGGGGGTTCGCTTTCAATTCAACTCGGCCATTGAAATGTTTTCTCTGCTTTTTCCAGAGAAAAAATGACTAGAGACCTATGCTTTACATTTTTTTGATGACAGGGTCCGACATTGGACTGGAAAGGGAAAATCGTAATGTCAGACCTGGTCCGACATAGAACCGCAAAGGGTTAAGCAATTTTTGTAATGAAATTGCTGTTTTCAAATTCTATGAGTTTTTCATGATTTCCACGACTGTACAAACCTGACATTGTTATTAAACCCCACCCCATACAGTTGTTTCCCGACGGTGCGCGTCCTTTCACGGTCTAGAACCGCCCTGCAAGTGCAATGTAGTTCAGGGTTGCCAGGCAGCGATTGGATAAATACTGGCGCCAGGCTGATTGCAGGGAGGAGCTGGGTAGTATAAAGGGGACACAGCAACGTGAGTACAGCCCCTTGCGCTAAGAACATAACTTACAGCCTGAGTGTAGGTATTGTGAGTTCTGAGTTACGTGGTTTTTGAATTTGTTGTATTGCAAAAGAGGATTATGAAGGCAGGAGCTGACGCCATGGAGCCAGCATACACCCCTGAGCGCTTTCCTCACTGCACAGCAAAAGCACTCACCACTATTCCTGCACTTGAAGAGTAACGTGCACCGAGAGTATTATTGTGTACTTTTTGTTTGGTTTTGTAAACCTACTGTGTACCCCCTGATACCATTGCTGGTAGAAGACTTACGGCTTATTTTGAGTTTGCTTAATAAAACACAGACATTTTTGGGAGAACTAATGTGTGAATATTCACTTTGTTCATTACACCTCTCGCACCCATTCACAACATCCTTTTCAAATGTCGTGCAGATAATATCCCCTAAATCATCCACAGCTTGTATGGCTGTGTGGCACGCTGTAAAGCAGGCCAGTTTTAGCTCAGCTTCACGTGCCGAAGCAGAAGCAGAAGCAGGCCTATACACTGTAAGCCCAATGTCAGTCAAACACATCGAAGAAAACTGAGCAGCATTTTTTTGTGCTTTTCTGTATTCATATGCTGCACAAGAGCAGAATGGAGAGAAAGAATAGTACTTCAGCAGAATTTGTATGCAGCCACTGTCATCCCTGCAACGGGCTGAATCCATGGTTTCAGTTATTTTTCTTCCTTCCACTGTACAGTATCTTTTACTGTATTCAGAGGAGGCCGGTATAGAAGCCATTCTTTAGAAAATAATAATGCATATAGCTGTGTTTTTTATTAATTGATATTTACAACTGAAGCCCAATCAAGCAAATTCCTAATAAAACAAGCCTCAAAAAACGCAACCAGCGGCCTTCCAAATTTTAAAGCAACTGTACAAAAACAGAAGCCCAAATCCACAGGAAGTACGCACACTTGGCAACCCTGGTCTGCCTAACAACAGAGCATTAACAGAACATAAACAACCAATCACAGAACACACAGTCTAGTAGCCACACACCCTGCTCGCTCCACAGTTAAAGCAAGGCTGAGCTCTTTTACTGGACATTTGGGGGGAAGGGGGCTATAGCCTGCTCAGCCCTCCCTCTGTGCGTCATTGGTTGTAATGTACTTCTGGTCAAAAACATTGAAAGTAATTTGCATTGTTGTTGTTCTAGCTGTAGCTGGGAATGCAGAGGGACAGCGGGGTGTTTATTACTTTTTGTGTTTAACAGAGGCTTTGTGAAGCTCCACTAGAATTGCCCCCTTTTCCACAGACCAAACCCGGACGTATTTCTCAGTCAGCCTTTTATCAAAACTGCAGTATACTACAGTTTAACACAATACCACTAGATCTCAATAAAAATCAGTAATCATGCAATATATTCAGTACTGTGCTCTTGACATTTCTAGCAATCAAACTTACAATCAAAATCGACAACGATTTCTGTTCAGTTTTCAAGTAGCCTAAAATTACATGTATATGAATGCAGTTTTCATTATTGTGCATTTAAATATGTTATAAATTGACAGTTCCGTTATTCCATATAAATATTTATCAGTTTAACAATTAGGTATGTTATGTGTAATAATAATAATAATAATAATAATAAATAATAATAATAATAATAATAATAATAATAATAACCAATTTTTCTTGTAACATCTTGTCCGATTACCAGGGATCCTAGAAATCCATTTGCAGTGGAATAACACAGAAAAGCATTTTCTTTGCTGTAGGAGAATTTTTGGTTTTACATTTGGGGCTGGGCAATTTTGCAAAGCTTTTTTTTGCTTGTTTGATAACCAAATCAAGACAATTTTGTGAAAAAATTCAGTGATTTTTTCCGCGATCACAGAATCGCAGAATCCTGGAGGGACTATTATAGGTATGTGATTGTAAATAGGGTGATCGGACATCTTGGTATGACTGGGGCTATTCCAGTTTCCCATCAATTTTCCTGGTGTCCCAACATTTTTCCTTTAAAAAGTCCCACTTTGCAACTGCACCAGATAATGCTCCTTACATAATTTACACAAATATGGCTCCTGTGGTTTAAGGAAACGTACTCAAGACCATAACATTTGCACAGAATGCCTTAATACAGTCAAAGTTACTATTCTTGAATATGCTAGTGCCATTAAAAAAAAAAAAAACACATGATTTACAATTACATAAACTAATGGAACTGAAAGGCAAGATTCAGTCCGTTTGCTCGTGAAATAGAAGAGCAGGGAGGTTGCAAGAACACCAGACTTTCCAGGATTAAATAACAAAAGGTCTGGTTTATAGTAAGTAAAATCAACATATTAAAGGTTAATTGAGACAAAAAAATATGGAAACTAGAAAAACAGATTGCAACTGCCATGGAGACAAGAACACCACACCTAGCAGATGTTGTAGCACAAACTTTTTTAACACATCGTTTGGCAACAATTCTGTCTGGTGTTTGGACAGCTGTGATTCACTATTTGGTCCTTATTCCATATATATATATATATATATATATATATATATATATATATATATATATATATATATATATATATATATATGCACCAAATCTGTGTCTAATTAAAACTTCCTCAAAGTTGTTAAGAAACACAGACACTATAGCAGGGTCAGCAAGAAAGAGCCTCAGAGACAAAACTGCAGTGTAAAGTACAAACGTGCACTTTAATAAAACACAAACAAAAATGTGCAAGGGCCAAAATAAAGGTTTGCCAAAACACAAGCACGATGTCAGGCTGGGCAATTGCCTTCACTGAACATACATATCTCGATCCACACACCACTCACCACTCACCAGTCACCACTCCTCTCCCAGAGGATTTCTGGCTGTTTATGTACAGATGGCTGCTCCCCAATTAACAACAATTCACACTTAACTGGACAGTGGACATATTTGTGTGGTTGAAACTAGTTGCACGAGACAAACTGGTTACTTGATCACTGCAGATGATAAGTTGCTGATTCTTCTTCAAATATGCAGATAACTAATTTGGCCATTTCATTTTCACTCCATTACCTGATGGAGGACACTTGCAATTGTGTGTCTATGCTAGCTGATATGCAAACTTGTGCATCTGCAAAAACAGAAAACAACAATTAATTATCACTTCAAATTTGAAGTTTCAAAGCCACTTCCCACTGTTTGATAACAGATGAATAAAACATACCATGAACACTGTAGCTACCCCTCTATTTTCTCACCGCTTGTATAGTCTATCCTGATACTATTCTAAGCCTAACAACTTTTTACCAAAGTGTGCAATTTAGTATACCTCACAAATCTGCAGCCTTCAACAGATATTCGATCCGATGTTTTGCCAGCTCATCAGTGAAGACTTGTGTTACACAGCGTTAGCCAACATTTGGCAGTTTCGTAGACCCTTCAGCAGCTAACCTGTTCCTTGCTCTGCAAAATCTGACTAATGTCACATGGCAAATATTAAATGTTTTTGCCACAGATCAGACTGACTTTCTCATTCTGCACTTCGTTTAATGCTGGATCCAGGATAGCTAAAGGTACTCCCCTACTTGTCTTCCTCTGTCTATCTCATGGCATACTGAAATAGCTGAGCTACTGCTGTATGGGGTAAATTGTAACACAATTGTATGGTGTAATTGTAACTGGCCCCAACTGGAATCGTTTTATTCTCCATATGTCTATATTCCAAATATATCATTAATAGTTCTAAAGTTGTTGTTATTATTATTATTATTATTATTTATTATTATTATTATTATTATTATTATTATTTGATCGTTTAAGTAATATTTAGTTGAAGGTTCTAACATTGATTAACTTTTTTTTCATATTCAATGCTAAAGAGTGAATATTGTTTACCAGGTATTCTTTTTTAATCTATCTTTCATTCAGTTAAATCCAACAACAGAGTAATTGAATCCCACTGTTCCTAATTACTTAAGCAAAAGCAGAGCTTGATTAAGATGGCACCCGTTGAGGTATGCACAGTTGCTGACAGATGTGCTTTGATCTTCTTTAGAGCTTAAACGTTTACTCCGGGAATGCAGTACATCCTTAGCAGTGAGTTGGTATGAGATTTGCACATGCCTCTTAGCCAAGGAGACTCGGTTTGCCCAAGAAATGTTTAAAAGAAGGCAATTCTGCAAATTCAGCTGCTTATTTGGATTTCAAACAATCTTTTCCATACACTTAGAATTTTCAATGAACGTTCATGGTGTACCATGGTTATGTCACTTATGAGGATGACATAAACAACCCACAAGACTTCTTAGGAGGTTTATTGGCTGTCTGGCTATCCTATAGGAACCTTTATAGGGTATCCTCTATTTTTTTCCCATGTACCTATACAGACAGAATGCATTCCTAATTTAGATCATATTGCTGTACCAGCCTTTTTTAAATGACTTTAAAAAAAAACAAAACAAAAAAAAAACATGTCCCTTTACAAGTTGCCATTTTGGGGTACAGGGATTTATTTATTATTTATTTATGCAATTAGTTTTATAAATATTTGTATTTTCTGTATGTAATTATGCTGTTTTTTTAATTCACATTCAACTGCCTTTATATAATCATCTGTTAATTATTATAACCTTTTAACTTGTATCTGCTGCTCATATTGTTATCCTAGCATTATTTTATGATTCCATCAGCATTGCTTCCTTCTACTTTGATCAATTAAGTTTTTTTCTTTAGACCTGCTATTATTTTACATATCCAACTATTTATCTCTTTTCTAACTGTGTCTCTGAATAAGTCTGACAGTTCATTTACATAACATTTATAATCCCTGATGTCCAATTACTTTTGTTCTTACTAGCTAACAAAACAGTTCTAGAATTTTTCTCCATCATACAGAACCATATATTATATTGCAAGCATGTTTTTGTTTTTTTCATTTTATATCTGGTACTTTTCTAGGTTAAATAAATCACTGTTGGCAAACCATGCTTTTAGACTGTCTTGTATTGCATCGACCATTTCATCTGGAGAGTGAAATTGTCCCCACCCCTTTACTGGCTTCTTTCCTGTCAATGACCAATTAACCGCTTCACCTCTTGATTGACATGCTTTCAGCCAGTAACATGCTTTAACTCAGAAGACACTGGTGATGTGAAATCATCCAGTAAGTGCAAGTGGAAATGCATAAGATTAAGGCATAGAAGTTTAGAGCATCCCTAAACCTAGCACCAGATACCGTGTTTAAAATTAAAATACATGTGTGCTATGACCTAAGTTTAGTTTGAAATCTGCACATGTGATACCTGTGCCAATAATGGAATTTACTTGTCAGCGTTCAGTTTTTCATTCCTACCACTACCTCGCTACATAATTATGCATTTTCATTTATTCACTTTTATTGATGTGCAGCATACTCTGATAATGTAACCCTCTTTTTAGCGGAGGTAGCGCTCAGCCCCTAGGCAAACTATTTTTCTAGCCGTTTTTCTCCTGTACCTTGTTTACACTCCCGTTTGTGTATATGTGCCCTTGGTTTTACCATTGTTCTTACAGTCATGTGGTTCTTTGCTCTATCTCACCCCACACTAGGTGTTACCATTACTATTACCCTAATGGTGACACCTTGTAAATACCACTGAATACCTGTGCCTTCAATAAAACTGTCTGCTTAATGCTGTTAATGCATCTTTAAATTTGTGTTATATAATTGGTTTTATTCACAAGAAGTTAAGCCCATATTTTTACTTCACTTGAAAAGAAATACAGTCTTGTCTTTTCTCCGTTTGACATTTTAAAGTGTCTTTCTGAAGAAAAGGCAGTTGAAGAAACTAAAAGTCAGCAACATTTACAAAAATAAATGAGATACCTGCATGCCTGCATCATTTTTATTATGAATAATTTAGTTCAGAGAAAGCACTGTAAGATGACATTTTTAGAGCCAGACAGTTTTACTTACCTTGCATTTGATTTATGACACTCATATGGCAAAATTCTCCATCATACTGAAAAAAAAAATGTTATAGGCTACTAAAAAAGTATAATTTTTTTTATTGATTGTACCCAAAGGAGCTAACCTTCAGTGGCTGGTGCAAAGGTTTCCTCCATTTTTGTGCAAGCTTACAACTAAATAGATTTTCAGGGGCATTAATCCCACTTTAGTTTACATTGTCACATTTCGCTACATGAGTTACATATGTCACATATCGCATATATATATATATATATATATATTATATATATATATATATATATATATATATATATATATACTCTGAGCACACTCAAACTGAGGGGAGATGTTTAAGGAAGACAGATGTTTTAAACTCCTATACGTATGTGATTTTGTTTGTACGCTGGGTGTGCTGTCTGTCCAGACAACTTTTTAATCAAGAGAATGACACAGACTCATTTAATTTGAAGTTTTAATGAATCAGAGCAGTAGTAGTGCTCTTTTCAGTTTATTGAATGCTTTAAAAATTGAAAAAGTGGTTGTAGCTACTTTGGATCCCTGATAATATGCAGACTGGGTGTTTCCAGTGCCTTTACAGATTAACAGCATTAGTACTTTACAGTAGTATAAATGGTTATCATATGCTTAGCCTTCAGACTATAAAATGCAAAAAGCTAAAATGCCCACTATGTTCTAGAACATTCAATATATCCCTCTCAACAACTAAAATATAAATTCTACACCTTATAGCAATACATCCAATCTAAAAGAGATATTAAATTAAAATACATGCTTACCTTCCAGTATATGGAAGAGTAGTGTAGGATATATAAAAAATAAGAACTGTGTTCAAAAGGCAGAGACTTGAAAATTGACCAAACAGCAATCAGTTTTTCAGACATCCTCAGAGCATGGATCACACAACTTGTAGTTAGCAAGTCGAGTGATACTTGACTGGGGTTTTACCTTGGTTTTTATAGGATTTTTCCTCCATTGAATACATCAGGACACCCAATTAAATCTGATCATCAATCTGCCTTGACAATTCTTATCTTTTAGTTAATGATATATTCTAGAAGGATCTGGTCAATCCTTTTTTAAAAATAAAATAATAATTGAATGTGACCTCATAGTTCACTATCTTCCAACCCTCCTTTCACAGGGTACCAAATACAATACAAGTGTATGTGTATAAAATTAGAAATGTTTTTAATATGTAACATCGGATCTATTTAATTATATTAACCTGGGTCAAAAAAATATGACCCTCTGTCACAAAGACGGCTGTAGTGGGTGACTTCAGACCAGAACCAGGGACCAACACAGAATAGATAGAGAGAGGTGGAGTTTGGTGAAGCTGAGCGTTTGGTTGCATTCAGCATTTAATGATTAAACAAACAGAAAATAAAAGGTTGAAAGACAAACAAAACACATGACACGGCACTTTAGTCAAAATAAATATACAAACAAAACGGACTACACAGACAAACACGGTGAGCTGGTATTATCATTTACTATAACTATTATTATTACCTCCGTCTCCAATCCCGTTCTCCACTCACCGAACACACAACCCTGAGTGAATGAAAACATGTTGCTTTTATGCAGCTGTACCGAGACTCGATTGCTAATCAATCATTCAATTGGAGTCGCGGTACAACTGCATGTGAATTAAAAAGTGCAATTCCCCGTGCTCACATATTATTACATTTTACTTGCACGTGAAGTGCTGTGCAATCTTCGTGCCTAAATACAAATATACATTTTAAACACTTGTGCTCGTAACCCATATTACATCCAGTGTACCAATGATTATACACCAATATTAACACACTACACGCAACGTACAACACAGAAATACACACAGGGGCGGGGAAACATTGCCACACCCTCTTAGTCACATAATATTTTACATGTTAGGTGTGTTGTCAGTGGGTCAGTTTAACTTCATATACAAATGTGTGTTAACAAAGTATTTGACAAAGAGTGTAAGGGTTTATCATAAGCACGTCCAGCTATTTTCATTTAAATTCAGGCTATAATAAGCACGTTAAATATAATAGCCTTATATTAACTTGTACCATGCTTCGACCAAGCCTGACCTCTCTCTCTGTTTCTAAAAATTCCCTGCACAAGCAGGTTTCAGACACCCTGTTTACTTGCCAAGCCTAGTGTTTTAATTACTATGAAACGCCACTGTAAGCACTTTTACAAATTCACTTCATAAATTCATTTTTTTTCAGATTGTAGCAGATATAGTTAAGAGCCTAATTTATGTTAATAATTTGACTACGCCACCTTGTGTTTATTGAGGGCAAGGACCTTGAGTGGTTGGTTCCCACACAAACACTTTTATCTGGGAGAAACCAAGCAATCATGCACCAAAAGTAATCGTTACAAGTTTTTTTTAAGTAATAATTATTTTAAAAATCTCAAGCACATTAACAGTAATGTAAACCACATGACAATGCCACTTTCAGTTCACAGTCAATAACAATTGTCTAATATATATATATAGGAATGATACAATAAAACACATTTTAAATCTATCAGTTTCTTATAGTGAAGTTAATTAAACTAGTTACAACAGATTATATTATTGCAATTTGTATAAAATACTTGTATGTCAGTTTCTTGTTGTATAGCGATGTATTTCACCTCTCTGTATTTTGATATGCAGTATGTTTGTACAGTTATAGTTAATATTAGTAAATTGTTATCTTGGTTAATTCTGTTAGTTTTAGCTGAATAAATGTAAACAACTTAAATGCTTTGAACATAATGCAGTGTAGAGTGTTTTGAGTGTGAGAGTGTTTTGAAAGTACGTAGCGTGTAGTTTTGAACGTAGGAGTGTTAGGTTTGTGACCCAAGTGTTTGAAATTCACCAGTACAGTGTTTTGAACGTACGTTGAAAACACTCCACAGAGTTATGTGTTTTGAATGTTCTACACCGGGTGGGATTTCCCCCCTATACTCTAGCAAATGGGCTGGATTTCAAAATGTTAGGGGAGAATTGCAAAAAAGGCTCTTTTACATGTGAAAAAAAAAAAAAAAAAAAAACAAAAAAAAAAAAAAAAAAAAAAACAACAATCTACTATTCAATGATAAGTTAAAGTAAAAATTTGTAAAATACGTAGTAAGATAAAACATGATGCATTCTAAATAAAATGGATACACAAAATCCCTGTTTTCCTAAAAGTTAAATCTATGTATACAGCTGAACTTATCAGAATTGTAATTTTTTATTATTCTTAGTTGTCTTCATCAGAAAACCAATTTCTAATTTATTCAAATATATTAGTTTTCATTTCTGATACATTTGTTCTGGGAAAAACTTAATCTCATGCAAATGTAATGAATGTTTAAGAGAATGTACAAAAAAAGTTAGAATTGCCTTATTCTGTCCTTATATTGTCAAGATGAATTCCATCATGATTTCAGCACAAATCGTGGTCCATGTCTATCCAATATTTTTAGATGCCAGCAGCAACAGACCGTGACAGGCAGCATCGCAGGAAGGTATATTACTCTTAATTGTCAGGTTGCTGTTTTGTGACTGTATAATATAAGAGCCACCATGTTAGATGATGTGGCAGCACTGTTAAGAAAGTAACTGCTTATACTAGGCAGTTTTGCAGTAGTTGCATAATAATGGCATTATAACTTGTACAATAGTTGTGGCAATACCCTTACATTTGCCAAACGCTTAGTCCAGTATACTGTAAAGCCACCTTAGTTTTTCTCCACCACATGCTTTTCCTATTCTAAATTTACCACATGCTGTGTGCTTTACTATGCCTGCCTACACCTTTCTTTATTAAGGTTTACGCCAATTTGCTATGATGTTTTTTGCCATGGCATAACACAGTAATTTAAGTTAACTGCAGCTGCTTTTAAAAAGTATACAAATATAAAATACTGCACTGTAAAGAGTATTAATAAAAAGAAAGTAAATAAGCAAGCAAGGAAATAGCAAATGATTTGGATTTGTTGTTGCGTCTATAATAACAATCCACTACAGTTTTTTCAGTTTGAACCACATTTGCATTAAAATTCTCCTTTTGCACTTGATTGATGTAATGGGGTATGTGTCTGAAATTACAATTCTTGCAAGGATTTACAAAAGCTGTTTTCTTTCTTAGTTAACGCTTTTGTCTGGTGGACATATTTATATACTTAACATATGCTCAATCGATACAAGTGAAATGTTATGTAAAAATCATGACAAGCACCATGTATCTTCATATATTTAGTATCTCTCAAGCATCGTTTCTTACAAACAGTGACAGCTCTATCTACATTTACATAGACAGGAAGAGAAGGTCCGACTGACAGTTTAAAGGCTACATTATCACATGGTTTAAACAGAATGAGAAGGCTGTACTTATGATACTCAAAGCCAGGAAAAGGCATATTTAGCACAATAGCAGGATTTCCTCATCACAGAGGTCAACTGAAAACATATCTTTCTAGTACTGTGATAACCACATCACTGTTATCACCACACCTGCTCTTCCCTTCCTGACCATCTGGGCACTACAGGATATGGAGGCATGATTTTGGATGATCTCTCCTGTAAACTAATCAACTACTGCTAGGTGGCAAATCAGAATGCTGAGGTTAGTATCTTAGGCATGGTTAAATAATGATATAAATCCCTTTATTTTTTATTTTTTTTAATCATTGATTTAAATCATTTTTTTCATTTACTACATATTTTATATAGTTTCTCAAGGAAAAGACATGAAAAGTATGTTTTAAAAACCTTTTATTAACACAAACATCTTAAACTCTAACTGTCTATAAACTAAAATTCTTAGGGCTGAATTCTCATCACTTGACGAATGGTGCTTCCCCCTGATTCTGTGGTGCATAAATAGAGTGAACATGTAAAAAAAAAAACTACACTGAAGTGGTATTCTGAAGACATGTCTTTAACATATTCGCCAAAGCGATTCTGATGACAGTACAATGGGGTCCCAAATAGACAATTGAGCACTGTGTTAAGACCCGCTGAAACCAAGATTTATTTAATGGTGCAATCAGGGACTTTAACAATTGAACACACTATAAAAAGTAAAGTAGGCCTAAGTAACAACTGTGTGTGTTTGGACTGACACAGAAAGAGGAAATCAAAGAAAGAAAAGTAAAAGAAAAGAATGACTGGGATGAGGGGTATTTTTCTCTGGCGTACTCCATCACTAAATTCTTGTAGTTCACATATTGTAGTTCACATTTAGAGGATGCCACAATGATAAATAATTTGCTTTACTTATGTATTCTGTGTCTCAGCTGCTGATTTTCATTAAATTCAATATTTGGGGGAAAGGTGCCAGGGCACCACTGTGGAGTGCTTTAATTATTTATTATTATTCATTCATGGTTTGGCAGCCTCGTCTTTTTGGGGGGAGGTGGCCACAGCCACTTCCTATCTGCAGCACTGGGATGCATATAACCGTTCGTGTTTTTCCACCTGGCCTCACGCAGGTAGCCATCGGGCACCCACGGACAAGGCCTCCAGCCAAATTTATCTCACCATTGTGGGGTGTGTTCATTATTTATTATTATTCTTCATTCATGGTTTGGCGGCCTCATCTTTTTGGGGGGAGGTGGCTTGTGATGAGGTAAAGCTATCCCGTGCTGTAATCCACCCTCCCAGCTACCAGGGGTGCTGTGAGCCAGCCTAGAAGGCGCCAACAGAGATTGTGTGATGTGGCAGTTCAGTCTTTGGGGCGGAAGTCCCGAAAGGACTGTCCGCATCTTTGTTGAGGGCAAAAACACGGAATGTGCTGGAAAGTCCCAGAATTGGGAAGCGATTAAAGCATGATCGCTGATTGGTGTTCCACTGATTAGGGGGCGTTCCGTGGCACATAAAGGGGGCCATGCTGTAGCAGTCGAGGCTGGTTTTTTGAAGCTACAGAGAAGTATGGAAGAGGTGCTGAGGGATTTTTTTTTGTTCATTATAAAAAAAATGCTAACTGTGATTTTTTGGCAGACCTGAAAAAACTGCTTTAGAAGGGAGACAACCAACCAGGAGGCTGGACACCAGAACGGCCAGAAAGGCGAGAACAGCCACCCAGAACCTGGATAATTTTACTTTATTGTTTATTCGTTTTGTCTCACATTTCAGTTAGTGTTTCTCCTTTGTTTGGACATTTTCTTTTGTTTACTGGTTACTATTGCTAGTAGCCAGGAATAAAGGAAAAGAACAGAAACTTTTGAACATCACACTATTGTCTGGACTTTATCATTTTTACACTTCCACCCAACTTAGCTATTTGTGACATGTGGTTTCAGAAAAGGGATTTGAACTCATCATGGATACATTGACAGTGGTTCAAATCCTACAAGAGCAAGCACAGTGGCAGGAAGAACAGGAGGCCAGGCGCTCAGAGCAACTGGCCACCTTCTTTGAGCGCCTGATAAACCAGATGACGACATCCTCAACTTCGGCGGGAGCCATAGAGTTACAGGCAATATGTCAGCCAAAGTTACAAAAGATGACCACAGATGACGATCTGGAAGCATTTTTAACTATATTTGAATGTGTGGCCCTGGCGGCACAGTTGCCCAAGACCATGTGGGCCATAAAACTAGCACCTGACTCATGGGAGAGGCTCAGGCAGATTATAGGGCCATGTCAGATCAGGACGCCCTGGACTATGACAAAGTAAGGATCGTCATCCTCCAAAGGCTGGGGATTACCGAAGAAACCTACCGCCGCCACTTCCCTAACTACCACTGACCGGAGGGGATGCGGCCGAGGGCGGTGGGTTCCTACCTTCGGGATTGGTGCTCCCTCTGGCTGCGTCCGGACGAGAGAACTGCCAAGGAGGTGGCCGAGATCATCACTGTGGAGCAACTTACCGCTGTCCTTGATGACGGGAATCATGAGTGGGATCGCCGACATCATCTGACGACCCTTGGGGAAGCCATTGCCTTGGCAGGGGGATAGGAAGATGCTGCCCTGGGACCCCCTGCTCTGCCTACCATCAAGCCAATTCCAAAGGCAGCTACCCAGACCGAATCAGCTGACTCCAAATGTAAAACCAGAGGGCCCAACCCACCTCCAAGAGAGTGGAGACCGCGGTTGGCACCCCGTGGGCCAGAGAAAACCCCCCTAACCCGCTGGTCTCAGACCAATGGGACAGAATGCACTTTCCTCAACAACCCCCAGTTGTTTCCTCTGTCAGGAACCTGGACACCTAGTCCATGACTGTCCCAGTGGACAGTGGACCCACGGACGAGGCCTCCGGCCAAATTTATCTTTCACTTGGGCCCTCAGTGACCTCACAGTTCATAAATCATCTGCTTGCAATCATCATCATTTATTCATTGCCATTCATTCTTAGTGGATTCTCTGTGTCGAATGAGTAATTTAGTTTGGTATCTAACTATTCACAAACCGCCATTTCCAACATCCTTAAATTTACAATTTGGAAGTACTGTAGAGTTACAACTATGGTTCTACAAAAAAATCCATAATTTAAAAAGAAAGAAAAAAATCAATTTAAATAAAAATCAGATTTAAATCAAATAAAGCAGATTTTTGTTGTTGTTGCTGATTAAAAAAAAAAAATTAACAATCTAAAAAATCAGTCGTCCCTAACAACAACACTAGTATCAGAGAGGAGTTAGTGTTGTGGGTTTTGGGGACAATTTGGTGCCTCCCATATATATGGCCTTCTTGAGGTAGAAGCTCTGCTGACGGGAAGATCTTAACTGCAAGGGATGTGCTGTCTGACTCCACGTCCTCAGACAGGAATGCCAGCTCTTGCTCGCCCACCAGGCAGGGGAGGCAGCGTCGAACATTCATGCAATAACTCTGCAAGCACCATTCTTTGGAATGGCGACTCTTCTTTCTTGGAGAAGGAGAGGCACAGGGGGAGGAAGACCATGATGACAACTTCCTGTGTGGGCGCTGTACAGGAATAAGGGACGCAGAGCACTCTTTACAGCTGCGGGAGAGATATTTCTCCAGCATGCGCTTGGAGAAATGTGCACAAAATCTTGCTGAAGCTGCGGTTCACCAATGCCTCCTTTGCATGCTCCCCAGGCAGGAAGAGCATCAACCATGCTTGTCCTCAACTGGTAGACTGGCCTTACATGTCTCACAAGGATGTCTCACAGACTGCTTAAAGACAGCAACAGGGCTGTTCAAGAGAGGCATGGTACTGGACCAGGATGTAAGGGTTCAGAACTGGAATGCAGAGCTGTCACCAAAACGGCATCAATATGCTGTAGGAGGGATTGCAAGCAACCACAACTGAAGCAGCCTCTTGGTCCTGTGCAGCACTGTTAAACCCAACAGCTGCTCTCACTGCATGTGTGCCGCAGCATGCATTGCAGACAAGCCTGCATTTAGTCTCTGCAATTACAGAAAAATACAATGAGAACAGAAAATATTTCTCTCATACAAAATATAGTATTAACAATTATTTTAATTATACAAACCGTCTCGTAATTTTGGCAAAAGCCAAATGAGAATAAAATAACTCCAGCCAGAGCTATTGCAGCCTGGGGAGAGAGCACAAAGTCAGCCAACTTATGTTTCTTTATACTTGGGAAAGGCGACTCAAGCAGTCGGCTTCATGCGAGGCACAAGGCCAGAGAGCGACTTAACATACAGGCGGTAGTGCACAATATACACTTAACTATTACAGTGTAATAAATTATAGCATAAATTATGTAAAACACAATAATTCATAAACAGTGAGAACTTATCTGATAGGCTCCTATTGTCAGGTCAGTTCTTCAAAGGAAAAATGGCATTGAGGTCTGTGACCATAGTGTTTTATGCCCTCAGGGCCATGGCTGCGTCACAGGTTCGTCGAGCAGCTTTGATATATCTTATTCAGGTTTTGGAAAATACACATTCAGTAATGATTACATTTCATACTTGAAAGGAAACCATGTTTTGGGTACACATTTTTTTACTCTAATATTTTGGTTATAGTCATTCCCTTGTATACAGCTTCCTTCTAGACAGATAACATTTGACCACACTGATTTCAAAGGCAGTAAAGTATGTTGTCAAGGTTGTGCCAGCAGCACTAGTTATTCTTCCCCAACCTGGCTGCTCTCAAACTTGAATATATCAAACAATTCAGTACGGTACTAAAAATGCCTGTTGTTGTGCTTTGTTTCTTACGCACTGTTTTGTATTTTGTTTTTTTAAAGAAAAGATTGATTGTGGTGGTGGATATCCTATTTGTGTAGTTTTGTATAATGCCGATCATTTTTACAAAGTGTATTAAAAGCTGTACTAATTCATGAGACAGTCCAGAGGGATATTGTGTTACTCACACAACATTAGCAATGGCAGTCTAACATAAGGTTTTGGTAATGTTAATACCTCTTGTCAACACCAATACATACAATATAAAAATGCCTAAATGATTTGTGTTGATTTAAAAAAAAGAAAATAATTGGTGCCAGTATCAAAAATATTTCTCAAATTACTTTATGATTACATAGACATTTTGAATACATCATATACAAAGTACATTATTTTTACAACATTGCCACAGTCTAACTCCAGGCAACTATGGGAGAAAGGAAAGCACTACTGATATAATGTTTAATGGAAGATTGCCCAGTGTAGCTATAGGAATAAAATGAAAAATACAAGCAAACACACAATTTGTTCAAACCATCACTGTGGCTGCAAACACAATTGTTTGGAATATTTTAAACACACACACACACACACACACACACACACACACACACGAAAACATATAGAAGCGTTGTCTGTGTCTGCTTTGACTGTGAAACCTCCAGAAGGTGGCAGCAATAACCTGTAAAACTGTAAGGTTTTTGTTTTGTTTTGTTATTTTACTTAAATGGAATCTGGTATGAGGTAGTTGCTTGGACACATTTTATAGCATATAAAAGTATAGTATACAGGCAGCTACCACAAAACCTATTTGGTTCAATAGGTACACAGTATAGGCCACACACAGGGAGTAATTGTGCTTAAGATGTGGAAACACAGCTTAGTGTTATATAGAATCTCTATGACTGCATCGGTACTCTCTTACTGTTAACTGATAAAATACCACATAAATTGGATCGGAAACAATAAAATGTGATACATTCCAAAGCAAATTCCCACGTAAGAACTTAATAGGAACATATATAAATCTACCATTAACATTCAAATATTTAACACTGCAGCCTTGTGACTTTTTTCAGTACTCTAAATACAGAACACAAAATAAGTCCAGTCAGTAAAATAATAATATAATAGCAATATTGTAGTAATAATATTAAATCTTTTAGTGCACTAAAGTCTATGGAGATGAAGTGGACTTTTTTGTGAGTGTGCTTGTGGAATGTGCATCAGAGGATTACTATTGTATTATTGCAAAATACTACAAATATTTAAATGTATTAAGTATATTAGTCATATTTTTAAAATACAATCAATTTTCATTAACACAAATTTCAAGGGACCAGTAACACATTTGTATTATATATTTTTTTATCAGGAGCCAAATACATACTGTAAGTTTTTATTTAAGTTACAGAAATTGAAAAGTCAAATTTCAATTACAGAACAATGAAAAGTATTAAGTGTAAAAGTAATGTGCATTTTATTGAAAATGCAGTTGTATGTGAGCTTTCAAAAAGTATTTCACGGGGCGCCTGCCGGGACTATAGGGTAGTAAAGAGAAGGCAGAAACAAGGTATTAGTCTGACAGTAACAGGCAAAAGGGGCCCGACTTGGAGAAGTGGACTGCAGCCCGAACTTCTGAACAGACTACGGTCTGGACAGAAAAGAGATCCCTCACCAGAGAGGGGTCCTCTATGGAGGAGAGGGTTTGGTCTTGAAAGCTGCGGCCCAGGGGATCTGAAAAACGTAAGAAAACTCTGACATAGCAGTCGTCTGGCAGGGTGAGAATATGTCTCGCTCAGACCTGAAAGGAAGTAATAGTAAAGGGTTCCCTGACTGATGTGGTGCTGCCCTCAAATGAGGTGAGGCTGCAGTCTCCGGAGCCCAGAGCCGAGGGACGTCCCTCAGGGAACCTGTAAAGAATGAGCGTAGATGGGTTAGTTGGGACTTGAGCATTGAGAGATTAAAGCTGGCCACGAGCTGACTCGTGTGGTGAGAACCTCCCTACAAGGCTGAGGAAATCCATCTAGAACCTCACCGTGAGACAGAAAACAGAACACGCGCCAATGCATAACATAGATTCAGGGGTGAAATGACATATGAGACAAACAGAGAGGGGTTAGAAGGGTTAATGTATAATGGTTTGTGTTTACCTGCTGCTCAGTGGAGAGGAAAATGACCCGGCGGTCAGGTAGCCCCTACTCTGGGCATGCTAACTATTTTCTGATGGGCTGTGGCAATGTAGGTGAGGATGGGCAAATGCATGTATCTACTGATCATGAAGTCCAGCGTCCCATACTTTTGATTAGGTGGAGATTGATCTTAGCGAAGGCTGCTGAGGTTGCTGCTCCTATTCTAAATGAATGAGGGGTATAGAATTGAGGTTAAAGACCTGCTCTGGAAACAAGAGTAGATAAATGTGATGAAAACCAGTGTCAGGATATGATTGAGTGGGAGGAGTCGATAAACAGCAGATCTGATGGGAGGAAGGGATTTTTTGCAGACATGTACCTTGTCATGGCAGAGTAGGGGCATACTGGGGAATTGATTTTGTATAGTTTAATAGAATGACCATGATTTAATTGGTCGGTTTTGGATGAGCGAAGCCAGATATGGAAGTGCGAGTTCGGGAACAGAGATAGGTTGTGCGAACATATACCTTCTGCTGGGAAGGTGGAAGCTGATGGGCCGGTAAACTCGGAGCATCTGAGGAATCCGAAAAAAGACGCTAGACACAGTACTTCCATGATCAGGTCATCGAATGAACAGAAGCAGCCTTTTCTGAAGGTAGAGATTAAGGAGTGAAGGATATCTATTGATATAGGGAGCAGGGAGGGTGCAGTGGGGGGGGGGGCTCTTAAGGATCCCTCTGAGTGTCAAGCAAACTGATGGAATGGATAGGTGTTGGGGAAGGGACGCGGTAGAAATACTGAATTCCGAAGGCGTAGGCTTTAATGGTAGTGGGGGCTAAGTGAAGAGAATCCTTTGCATGGACGATGAAGACTAGAATCCATTGCTCATTAAACGGGATGGGATGCATTTGGTTTTGAGTGCAGAAGGTTGTATATGTTTTCCATCTCGTAGTGTACGATGATTTGGTGGCTGGTTGAAGAGTGTTGTATTTAATTGAACAGTAGATGTCGGTGTTGCAGAGTTTGAAGAGGAGATGAGGATGCTGCTGGGACCAGCTGATGAATCCGAGACACCTGTAGACGAGAAAGAGCATCAGCGGTGTTATTGTGCGTACCGGGAAGGTGACAGGCTTGTACTATAAAATTGTGAGAGACTGAGATCCAGACAAGGTGTCGTAACACTTGTATTATGAGAGGGGAGGACAAGCGTCCTTTATTGATAATGTGAACTGTTGCTTTATTGTTCCTATAGAAAAGAATGGATTTTCGGGACCATTGATGACCCTATAGGTGCACTGCTGCAGAGGGGGTAGGTTTTGAATTTCTGGGGACCATTTGCTGGAGAACCATTGTGATCAGAGAAAACAGTTGAATCCTATGCTTTAAGCGTCTGTGAATTCGGGAGAGATCATGGGAAGCGGAGATGAGATCTTTGTAAAAGAGAGACAAGCCATTCCGGTATGTGATTAATGTAGCCAACATCCTTTTGTCTTTTCTGGCTTTGGATGATATATTGAAGAATGAGTTTAAATGTGTTGCTGTTGTAGTGAGTGGTAGGAGGCAAGAAATTAATATTCTGCCCTGAGGAATGATGCATAACACGAAGTTGAAATGACCAAGTAATGGATGAGTAGATTGGGAAGTATTTGATGAGACAATGAATGCGTTCCAGTTTAGCCTGAGGAAATCTGACTTCAATGTTTTTGGTATCGAGGGTAATTCCTAGGAATTCAAGTGACTTGACTGGGCCGATGGTTTTGATTTGGAGAAGGGGGACACCGACAGTGGAAAAGAGGTTTTTAATTGGTGATTGCTTGAGCTGTAGGGTCTGATGGAGGGGATATGAGGAGGAAGTCGTCCACTAAGGGTAGGAGAAATGGTATAGAAATGGTATATGGTATGAGTTGAGAAGGGTCCAGCAAATGAATACATTTCCCAATATGGGATGCACCTATAATATATAACCCATACTTTACCTGACATATAAAGCTGTACATCCCTGTTGAAAGTCAGTTTCAGGCATGACAGGAAAGATAGCAGTTATGAAAGATGTTTATAAAGAGCTGATATTATTGTACATATCACTGTATTGGTTATAGAATTTCTCTTTCTCTCACTAACAAACAGACAACAAAGCCATGTTGGATGCAACATTGTAAACAGCTGTAACAAAGTCTCCTTTCAGAAACAAATTCAATGAAATGCAATGAGTTTTTATTTCACTGGGAGTATATATTTCCAATGATGTATTACCATGAAAAAGAAAACAGGATTTTTAAGTACATTTTATTGATTTAAATGTAGGCATGGTGTTTGCTAAAGTAATGAAGTTAGTCATTTGCTATCTTTAATGTCATGCTGTTATGCAATTGTAGTTGTTTCGGGAAACCCCCGTAAAAAATAATGTATCTCTATAGAGAGTTTCAGAATAGCAGATTAAACAATGGGGCCATGCTTTAACGCCTAACAGCATCTTTTACTTATCTCAATGTCTGGAAAAAATAAGTTAAATATTATGTTTGTACATTTAATCTTGCATGCCAGAATACCAGTCATTTACAAGACACGTGCGTAACTACAAATGGGTCATACTAGGGTTCTCTCCTCTTCTCCTTACTGCTTATACAAACTAACAGGGCAACTTAAACCACTGCCACCACCTTTTCCCAGGGAGGTCTGGATAGGCAAGAAATTGAGAGGTTTTCAGTCAAACTCATAGAAGCAGGTTTTCATACAAAGAATATTTTCATAGATTAAAACAGTCACAAGTTCCAATGTCATAGAAATTAATAACAGCAGGCAATTTAATAATCGTCAGCACAGGGATTATGACACAACAGGATTTCACCTCTATAATATCTGTGTAATACAAATCAGATAAATGGAAATCTATTGATACTAAATACTACACATATCCAAAGTACAAACATAAACAGTGCAAAATCATATAAGTAAATAAACAACAACATGCATACGGTAAAGAAGATACACAAGGTAAGTCCCTGTCTGGCACAACCCCTGTCTACTACTAAATCTGCTTACTTCTCTCTCTACCATGACTATAAGAAGTGGGCCTACAATAAATAAAACATATCATTTATTATTATTCTAAAACCTACTAAATATTATTTAAAAATAAAAAAGTGGGAAAGGGCAATACTAAATAATAGGGGAAAAGGGGAAAGTTATACTTTACAGATTTGCCTGGTCCTGTGGGCTGGGACACTCAAAGATCGGCTAAATTAGTCTTGCAGTCTTGCTGCTTTGATCTCTGAAGCCTCTCACTCCACATTCAACTCTGCTACTTGTTGTCCTCTGGTGTGTGCTGCATCCTCCATATACCTGCTCTACCTCTCAGCTTTTTAACTCAGTCAGCTAATTGAATCATTGATCACTTACTTACCACAGCAATTAACAATCAAAAAATGGTAATGTGTTATTACCTGTGTTATTGCCTAATTTTTATTAACATATTCCTTGTCATATATCAGTTAAGACGAGAAGATCCAGTGCATAATCCATGTGAGATGAAAATAAGTAGTCAAAACTGATTTATGACAAGGGATATGTTAATAAAAATATCAAAAGAATTGTAGTAATGTTGACAAATATATTCCAACAATACGTACAGCAAAGCAGAAAGCCAGGGTAAGTAATATATTGTGTTTTAAACCCTACCGCGTGTTCAGATAATGGTATATCATTTTAGCAACACAACACATGTTTCGTAAAGTTACAAATGGTTAAAACAAGTGAATAAATCTCATTCATAACCACAAGTATAGAAAAGAAGTAAATATTTTCACAACTACAAATATTGAATTAACTAGGTAGTCTTACAATACTGACCTACTAATATGCCATCTTTATCAAGTAACCCATGACCCATTGAAATGACCCAGAAATATCGAAGGACAATGCTGCTGAGAGGTTGACAATAGCTGCCCTATCCAGATGCAATCAAGTTTTCAAATCGTCATCTGGTAAATCTAAGGAATTAACCCTGGTCCTGTACATCCTCTGTCTGTATCTTCGACACCACAGTCGGGGCCTGTCAATCTCAGACTTGCACTCAAGCTCTAAAATTACATGTGCTGCTACTGCTGCCACTCCCAGCAAAGGCATTTTTAACAACAATTAACTTAAATACTGTTTCAAGGCGAGTTATACACTTTTTCGTTAATTAAAACACTCCTTTGCAAGTGCAAATTAACTCGTGATAATTTATGACAGCACTGCTCCTTAAGATATAAACATTTCGTAATTCAGCATAATTTCGGAAATCATCCTAGAACGATAAAAAAAAATAGGCATAACGACTTTTTCAAAATGCTAGAATCAATGCTACACACCGATTTGTTGATTAACACTGGAGTTATCATTTACAACCTTTTGAACCCCCCCCCCCCCCATGTACTCTAATGAAGGGTCCAATAGTCATGGTAATTCTTAAAACCATCTGTCAGTGCATAACATTTATTTATCCAGGGTTTTCCATTTACTCACTGTGTGTAACTCCTCAGTTTTACAGGTGGATAGGACTGATGAAAATAACACAGATAGGTAGCATAGTAATTTAGCCTGGGGATTAAACCAGCATCAACCAGTTCAAAATTAATGGCTTTACTCACAAAAATTAAACATCTATCTAATGTTATAATAGGTGCTGTGGGTAGCTTTTTAAAGTAGAGCACTTACCCTAAGTTTGTTATACGTTGGCAAATACATTTTCTATTATAAATTATAAAATAAATGCTAACTGTAAACTCAGAATTGCTTACCTATTTTCCTGGAATAAGATTCCCTATATTCCACTTTTAATTTGACTTTATGGTGGTGTCAAATAAAAAAAAAAAATGTTTACATTGTTATACACACAACCACACACACACAGTTGTACCTTACAGACAACTTTGCATAAAGTTCAAACAGTGTTATACAGCAAAAACAAAAAGTGGCATATGTTTAGTATTCAATAACAGTCTTACTCTCAATGCTGAATGCTTTTAAACACTGAATGACTCATCCCTAAAAGGCTGAGGCTGAGCTCACTAGACTCATTAGATTAATGACTAATCTCTCCCTGTTTATTGAAATAAATAACACTTTCAGTTTGATTATGCTGGAACACGTTTCAGTGCTCAAGGTTAGAATGCTATCTGTAGAGTGGAGCTTAGCAGATTTCTGTCCTATGTCCTATTGCCAAGGCTTGTTTTAGATGACGTGATCGCTCTGTTTCAGCCAATAAAGGAAGTGGCTGCTGAAGTCCGGATATGTGCATGCTGTCAAATTCAATAAGGTATGCTGTAATGTTTTCTTTTAATCAACCAAATTGTATTATATGTTACAGCAAGGTTTTGACTTGAAAGCAAATCAGAGGCACAACCGGGAAGGAGTTTGTTGAGTTTTTTTTTTTTTTTTTTTTTTAATTATATTAAGCAGTTCTGTGGAAAATCACTACACTGGTTCTATTTTTTCTCTACAATGTTCCCATAAGTGTGCCACATGACTTTTACATAATTCATTTTTTTTATGAATTTCCTCTTACTGGATTTAATCAGGTGATTGTAAAATATACTTTTAAGATTGGCTTAGCTTTCATAATGTCTATTCACACTACACCATATAATAACAAGTATCGTTTTTCCACAAGGACAGAATCTTTAACAACATATTATCGAGATGCTGTTGTGTCATTCCTGTGACTACCACCACTAGCACTCTGTCATCTACTTTCACAGTCTATGATTAAAACATGGCCCAACGTAAAGTTCAGCACCATAAAACAAACTGTCAAGTGTAGAAGAAAATAAAAACAAAAGCATTTACTTCAACTACAAAGTCACTTTGACATAATAAATCTGGCATCAGGTAACGGGATCAGACTTCATTAGGTGATTTCAGGCATCCCTTAGCAATCTTCACTCTGGCAGACAGCCACATATGCTGGCCGCACAAATGGACATTGATTTTTCAATAAGGCAAGAACTCTAAGCTAGCATCACTTTGGTGATATCTTCTCTCTTGAGAACTAATTTCTCGCTCATGCTTGGCACTTGATCACAGCTCTTATATTACAAGCTTCACAGGAGTGTAGTAAGGTCTGGAAAAATCACATCAGATAATGTGAAGGTTGTTGTTGTTATTAACCAAGCTCACTCCATCATTATACTTGTGTGTGTGTGTGTGTGTGTGTGTGTTTTAAAGAACATTATATTAAAGTATATCATATTATATACTGATATTGATGTGATACATTAATCTGAAATGTTTGTATCAGATGGAAAAGACATATTAAGATTAGATATACTAATTTGTATAAATACAATATAATTAAATAATATAGTGAGATGTAAGACAACAGTATTGGGAGTGGGGGTAACTGTAATATAATATATAGAGATTCTTATATAGGGTGCTGTAAGATACAAGCTGATGTACACACCATGACAGATCAAAACCGTCCAACGTGGAATGGAAATCAGCTTGTTTCATAGTGCACCTATAGAAAATGCTTTATTAAATTATATTATATTATATTATATTATTTTGAACCCCATTCCCAATACAGCATATATACATGTGGCAGTCTGGCTCTGGGAGGCAATAGAAACCAGAAAAAAAACAGCTTTCAGGTGCCATAATATTGTGCAGAATTAAATTAAAGGGACAAGCCTTGCCCTGTAACATTATCCAATTATATTGGTGATGAGAGACCTTTCATAAAACCAGTTAATTAAAACTCTAAGTCCTTTACAAGCTATTTTCTCCCATAAAAATATCATGCTACCAATAAATTCATTTGTATATCTAGGAGGCAAGATACTGTATATTGTGCTTTGCCATTTAAAACTTGCAATTCTTATTCAACGTGCATTCCAGTTAGGTTTTACAGTAATCAATTATGCTGAAAGCTTATGAAAAATAACCTCCTTTATTTATGTTTACTATGAGGGAATACAGAGATAAAACTAAGCTACTGCTGGCTGGGAAGTCATTAGAAATGAAGGGGCAGCAGTCAACAACAATGAGATCATTTTAAATAAAATTGAAAATATCATAAACCAATTTGTTTAAAGGCTCTGGTTTCTGTTTCTCAGATGACAGTGCTGCTGTGTTTCAAAATACCAAAGGGCTAAAACTCACTGATATCAATTCCCTCACAGGCTTCCCTTTAGTGAAATGCTTTCTATGTTACAAATTTGCATTAGCAAAAACAGCGTTCCATACATGGTACACGCATGGTCAGTGATTCGAAACCGAACCGGAATGACAAAAGAAAAAAAAAAAACAGACATTTTTCATGGAACAGAAACAAAAAACAGCTAATGAAATTTAGCATTACATTTGATTTACTTCGAATTAAATAGCACTGTAGTTGCCTTCAGTTCAGGCTTCCACCTTGTGGTCAGCTACATGCTGTATCCACATTACGTCATCAGTGTTGTATTCACTCAAAATAAACAGGTTCTGTTATTAACTTATTATTAAGTTGTGTACACAGAAAAAAAGCTGTAAAAGAAAGTGTGGCAAGTGAAGCGCTAGTTATATTCCTGGATATTAATAAGAGTTAAGACATTTTACCGTTGACTTGAGAAACAGCAATGTTTATTGTATAACGAATTTCTTTCATTGTATTCTCAATCATTTAATGACTCATAATTTCATTGTTCAGTGTTTCATTTTCATTGCTGTCCAAAAGAAGTATGTAAAAAAGGTGCACTTGTGTACGTGTTACATTTGTTGTGTGTCTTACTGTGAAATGTGCATACTGATGATAACAATGTTCCCCTTAGTGTTCATACGTAACTGATTTCACTAGAGGAAAATATACTTGAACTTTGACCCATTCGACTCCTCAAGACCATCACTTTCAATTGAAACACAAAATGTCTCAGTTTCAATACCTTCACAGCACCCACAGTACAGAAATGTTCATTAATGATCAACAAAATGAGAATACGTAAAAAAATAAAAATTTAAAAAAAAACATGTAATGCTGATACATTTGTATCTCAGAGAAACTGGAGAGGAACAGGAAATTAAAACAAGGTAAAGGTAATGATCCAACTAAAGCTGAAGAACTAACACATAATGACACAGAACATATGTACAGCACTGAAACACTATGTTTAAAAAAAACAAAAAAACAACTGTACTGCTGAACCTCGTCTTCTTTAATATTAGCATTGCAAGGGTATCCATGTATTATAAAAAAGAATAGATGGGCCGCTTCAGTGAGTTACAGGAGAACAATTCCATCTCGGGTTTCTGTGACAGTTAATATCGCATATCCGACTGTCACATAACCGCCCTGATCGATTAACTGCCTCGCTAAATAAATAAATAAATAAATAAATATTAAAATTAGGCTACGAGAGTGATGGCATTGGCAGCAAGTGCAGCGTCCGAGATGGAAACAGAAAGAAAGCCTTATAGCAATCAGCCTTTCCGTGCGTTCCCCTTTGAGAGAGATGGGCTGTGTGCGTGTGTCAGTCAGCTGCGTGTAGCAGTGACGTTTCAATACACCAGTCGAGAAAGCTTTTTTTTTTGTGCAATGTGTTTGTATGATGGAGTGCATGGTTGCAGATATTGGCAGTGTGTTGCTGTAGATTTTAAATGCATTTGAATTAAACATAAACGCAATGCTTACCTGCCATTTGTTTAAAATAGCTGAAGCAATATTCAAACCGAGATGCTTATCGGCTGTTTTCAATATCAAGAGAAAGCGCAAAGTACCATGACAGAGATATTAAGAAAGCAGAACCAGTGAGGCAGGGACTTCTAGAGTTAAGAAAGAAGCCATCAGTTGCAGGTTACTGTACATTTACCGTTCGTTTTGTATTGTTCTTTGTGTGGAGATGGCTTATAGCAAACCGCATAGCAACACTGTGTATTTGTAGTCTACATACATACATAAATACACACAAACATACGCACACACATATATATATATATATATAGCTGAAAGGTGGAACAGAATGGAGAGAAAAAGCATGTGGCATATTTGATGGAGCCATAATCTTGATTAGCTGCAGAGTTAATGTGTTGAATGCAAGGACGCTAACCCACCTAGATTGTGTGATCATTAATTTTAAAGATGAAATTACATCCATACTGTGAAGTTCAGTTTTCAAGCATATGCTCTAGACATGTGTGTCTAATTAAAGCTATTCATATTCCTCTCAACTTTATTTTGTATTGGCAACATTTATGATACGCATTCATTTCATTAAATACATTTCTCAGTTGTCAAAACAGCCTAACTAAAGAAGGGCCTTGAATTTCAGTTTAGATTTTCCACTGTTCAGTTAGTGCAAAACACAACAACAAATGAGAAAACAAAATGACATTAACTCTAAACCGGAAAGGGAGGGGAGATAGACAAAAGTGTAGCACGTCACTGATTGGAGGAACAACATATCAATCACTGCTGCGAAACTCTGGGCGGAAGCACTTGGAAACTAACCGTGGTAAGTCAGTTTTCTCTTGTTTGAATTTTAATAATGTTTTGTATTTGTTTATTTCACTCGTTTTACTAATATAAGGACTAATAAAAACATTATTAAAATTCAAACAAGAGAAAACTGACTTAACCACGGTTGGTTTCTAAGTGTTTCCGCCCAGAGTTCCACAGCAGTGATTGATATGTTGTTCCTCCAATCAGTGACGTGGTACACTTTTGTCTATCTCCATTCCCTTTCCGGTTTAGAGTTAATGTCGTTTTGTTTTCTCATCTGTTGTTGTGTTTTGCACTTAAGAGCCGTTTTCTAATTTGCTATTTTGTTTTCGAATTTGTTGTTGTGTTTTGAACTTCCGGGCCACCATAGTTATGGCTATAAGACTCTACTTGTCCAATCATTACCTGTTTCGATTAATAATATCTGTGATGAAAGATACACAGTGGAGGTATCTGTATATATGTCGAGAGAAACAGTTGTCTAATTATGAAACTTTATAAGGCCATCCATTCTCACTGGTTACTGAGACTAGTATAAGAAAATTGGTGTGTATAGTAACTGTCTGGGGACATTCTTTAGCACACATTAAAAGTGTCTTTTTTATGTGCATACAATGGATGTAGATCATTGCAAAGTATTTTTATGTTATTGTATTTACAAGGGTGTGTATGCCACTGACAGATTTATTTACTAATTTATTACCATGTTGATTAGTCCTTATTTTTCTCAATAGCTTGTGCTTTTATCACCTATCCATACTTTTTCATTTTTGTTCTACATATCACCTTCTTGCAGGCATGGTTCCCGGCTCCAAGTCCTATGAAAGATGTCAAATTAGACCTCAACAAATGAATCAATTAAGCGTCTACCATGTCAGCCTAATATATCTTGCTACATTTTATAGCTTGGCCTCTCTTTATTTTAATGAAAGACAATAAGCTTTGCAGCTGCCAGTCGTAAATTATTTTTCTCTCAGCACCAATATCAACTTTAGGTTATGGCCCATTCCATTGACCACATAAGTCAGTTCCTCTTTCAGACCACATTAAAAATAAAATGTTCACCTTTTTAGTTTACTGTTGCTAGATTTGTTGCAGTGTTCAACAATCCTAAGAACACTGTTCAAAGTAAAGGCTGCACATCACCTGCCAGGCTTTTTTTCTTCACTTTACTTTTATACATTGCGCTCGCTACAGAACCTTCTCGGATTTCCAAAAAAAGCAAAGATTTTATTGAGCTTAGTAAGAGCTTAATAATAAACATGAACAATCTACTCAAGATAAAGAACTGTTACAATAGTCTGCTGGTCAAAAGATTTCACCCTGTTCTACCATTTTAACCAAAAGTTTTAATCCTAATTTTACCATGTTTCTCTATGGGGTCTTTCCATGTTTGGCTATCGATATGAAATTCATTTAATTTGTATTGCCAAATGGTGATGTTTATAGTAACTCTCCTCACAGGTGGATTTTGCACTGCTGCATCTCATCTATCCATGTCAATGTGATTATATCTGAACATTGCAATCCTTTGGCTTTTCAAACAACATACACTTACCTGTAGCCTCTAAGTTGGAGTCTAGTGAAGCAGTAAAATCTTTAAATGGTCATTATTTTATGATTTCCGTGTTTGTATTAATGAGGTGACATCCATGGCAACCGAAAGTGTTGCTGTTGGCTTTTACAAATCCTCTTATTTGAACATCCTATATGCAGTACTTGCAACTGCTCAACACCTGTCAGTTTGTTTCCCCTTGAGGTTGAACAGACCCGTTATGTCTGATTTATTGGTATTTTCAAAATGAACAGTCATTCAATGTATCTTGATGGCTATGTCTGATTTATTGGTATTTTCAAAATGAACAGCCATTCAGTGTATCTAGATGGGTATGGACATGATATTGCCACCCACACAAGTAGACATTTGAAACAACACAAAGGACATCCAGAGGATTCAGTTTAAGTTTGTCTCATCTTTGTCCCAAAACCTTTGCTGAAACATTTATTCTCTAAATCAGTTGCAGGAATCGTTTTTCTTGGCCCCTCAGTAAGGAACATAACAACTTCTGTCAAAGTCATATGAGGGCATTTGGGCCAAAATTGCCAAAACTAATTTCAGAAAGAAATAATGACTTAGCAAGGAATTTCATAAACAACATTACAATCCATGTGGATAGGATAATATTGAATAGAATGAGGCCAATAAACTTGTAAATTTAATAATAATAAATTAGATCTGGATAATAATCTTGGAACTATACTGTGCACACTGTTAGTCAATCATTACTCCTGGCCCTTTAACAACTATTAGGGTCCAATTCAACTATCTTTAAGCTAGGGAAAAGGTGTTTTAGGAAAATGAAATGGATAATGTAGAAAATGTAGATCCATTTTAAATTTGCTAAGCTACCAATAATGAGTTAATTGAATCAAAATAAACATTTCTCCTCATTAACTTTGTTGATTTCATGCATTTATGTGCAGGCGGGGAAAAAAGTAATACATAAAAAAAAAATAAAAATCAAAAAAATTATAACCAAAGCTAAAGGAGCAATGTCATCCTATGTGGTACATACTGACAGACTCGGCATTCTGCATAAAATGTTGACATAAGTTCCTGAGTGAAGGAGCTTGCCAATAGACCATCATTTGCCAATCTCAAAGTATGAACCCATTTAAATTGAAAAAGCAACTCATGCAAATAGGCAAGGCCAGAAGCATTAATAGCTTTGTAAGTGAGGAGTTGTGTTTTTAAATCAATGCGTTGCTTTACAGGCTACTCAATGTAGCCTTAAAACTGGTGAAATAGACTTGGAGTGTGTAAGTATTCTTGCTGCGGCATTTGGCATTAGCTGCAAACTGTTTAATGAGCTATCAGAAAGACCAGCAAACAAGGGATTACAATAATCAACCCTAGAAGTTACAGAAGTCTTGGAGTAAGCCTGAGACAGTGTAGGTCCCAACCTGGCTATATTTCTCAAATAAAACTGAATGTAAATGCTCCACAAAAGTCAAAATAGGATTGTAAAATAACTCCTGGGGCAGTTGTAATGATTGTCAGAATTCAGACTTGAATTGCAATATTCGGTGACTTGATTGTCATCTAATGACTCAACTCAAGTTCCTGCAAGAAAAGACTCGACACGTGTCCGGGCCCAAAAGATTCCACTCAAGTCATAGTCTTTATGATAAAATAAATGACACATTTTCAATAAAATCAGCCCTTGTACAAGCCCTGCCTCTTAATGAGTGAGAGGAACATGTGACAGCATAGAGACAGAGAAGAGTGTCAGCAGCATGGAAGGTAACGCATGGAGCGTCAGCAGCAACGCAGTTAAATGAGGCAGTCTTCCCAGCGACAGCGTGTGGAAGCGACAGCGAGTGGGAGAAGTACAGGCGTGGAAAAGTACAGAGCAGTTTAGAAGCAGTAAGGAGAAATTGCATCTTTAATTGCTTTAATCAGAAAACACAGGACATTGGGGAAACACAGCAGCAGCTCAAAGTCAAACAGCCGCGTATGTTTTACTGATAACAAACAAGCTGAAACTCGGAGCAGCTGATTCAAATTCAGCACCGTTCTGAGATACCGGAGAGGGGAGGAGCCAACAGCACAGCAGAACAACGCCGTTAAACGAGGCAGTCTTCCCAGCGACAGCGTGTGGAAGCGATAGCGAGTGGGAGAAGTACATAGCAGTTTAGAAGCAGTTTGAAAGCAGGCTGACAGCTGCAGAAGAAACTAAACTTCAAAAAAAAAAAAAACCTCAACATGGTCTTCAAACCAGTAATCTGTGACACCTGCTTGATGTGGGAAATCCGAGAAAACCCAGCGGAGCTAAACCAAGTGTGCGTAAAGCGCCGCGCAATCCAGGATTTGCATAAACTAGTAAGTATGCTAGAAATGGAGCTGGAAGAAGTGAGACAGCAACAGGATCTTGAGGAACTGGCACACCCACAATTCATGGAAGTCTGCATCACCCCTAACAGACTGAAAGCCACCAGGGAGATAGAAGGTCAGAACAGCTGGGTTCAGGTAGGCTGAAGCAGGGAAAAAAAGACATTTCGTCAAACACAACCACCAGAAATCAAAACAGCCAACAAATTTGAGTCACTTCAGAATTTTGATGAGCGGAACCAACAACAAGAGAACAAAAGGAACAACATCCAGGACCCTATTGACAGTGGTGACCAGACAGCAAAAAGAAGGGAGGTCATGATTGTTGGGGACTCCATATTGAGAAACACAGCAAGTTCAATTCGCAGTTTGGACCCCCTCACTACAACAGTGTGCTGCCTTCCGGGAGCCTCGGTCAAGCACATCACTGAGAACGTGGACAGGCTCCTAGAACGAACAGGAGACGACCCGGTAGTAGTCGTCCACATCGGTACAAACAACATTGGAAGAGACAGACCAAAATCCCTGCAAAACAAATTCAGAGAGCTAGGAAGGAAATTAAAAGAGAAAACCAAAACTGTGGTATTTTCTGGTATACTACCGGCACCTTGCAAAGGACCATATGGACAGCTGGAAATAATTAATCAAAACGCATGGCTGAAGACGTGGTGCACACGGGAAGGCTTCACCTATCTTGATCATTGGACCACATTCTACAACGAGGACTATCTGTATAGACGGGACGGACTGCATTTAAATAACAAGGGAACCAGTCTACTTGAAGAAAAAATCCTCGAGCAAGTTCAGAAGCATTTAAACTAGAAAGGAAGGGGGGAGAAATCAACAAAAAAACAGAAGAGACCGCATCAAAACAAGAACAACAACTCAGGTAAGGCAACCATTAAATGCATTTATCTAAATGCTAGAAGTATCAGAAACAAAATTCTAGAACTTGAAGCTACTGCACTAACAAGTAACTATGATGTGATAGGTGTTACTGAAACTTGGTTGTCTGAGAGTGATGGGGACAAATATAATATTTGTGGGTATACACTGTATAGGAAAGACAGGCAGGACAGAAGAGGAGGAGGGGTAGCGCTATACATAAGAAACAATCTTGAAGCCCAGGTGTTAAACCTGGACAAAGAAAATAAAGCTGAATCAATATGGGTCAGAATAACGGACAAAAATTCAAAGGGCATAATAATAGAAGCATGCTATAGACCGCCAGATTCAGACGGTGAGCAAAATAATCTGTTATACAATGACATTAGAAATGCGTGTAGCAAAGGAGAAGCCATACTAATGGGGGATTTCAACTTCCCCCATATAAAATGGGAAAACCCGGTGGGTAGCATGAAGGATGAAATTGAAATGGTGGAAATGACAAATGACTGCTTCCTAACACAATTTGTCAAGGCACCGACTAGAGGGGAGGCATGCCTTGATTTAGTCTTTTCAAATAACGAAGACAGAATAACTAAAACAGAGGTCAGAGAACCACTGGCAAACTCAGACCACAACATGGTCTCATTTGAAGTGTTTTTTAAAACCCCAAAAGTAATGACTAAAGCTAAGGTTTACAATTTTAGAAAAGCAAACTATGAAGGTATGAAACAGAGGACTAACAGAAGTAGATTGGAGTAAAATAGAGAAAACACCCACAGAAGAAGGATGGTTGTGCTTCAAAAATGTAGTACTAGAGGTGCAAAACAATTACATCCCTAAAGTAGACAAATCTAAATGTAAAACTAAATTGCAAAAATGGTTTAATAGATCAATTAAAAAAAATATTCAGTGAAAAAAGGCACTTTACAGAGCATTAAAAAAGGACCAAAAAGAAAGTACGCAGAAAGAGTACACAGAACTGCAAACGCAAGTCAAAAAGGAAGTTAGAAAGGCCAAGAGAGAAATAGAAATGAACATTGCTAAGGGAGCTAAAACCAATTCCAAAATGTTTTTTCCAATATTACAACAGCAAGAGAACATTCAAAGAGGAGATTAAATGTTTAAGAGATACAAATGGCAAAATCGTAGATGAAGAAAAAAAAAAAGCAAATATATTAAATGATTACTTTTCACAAGTTTTTACAAAGGAAGATACGGACAACATGCCCCACATGTCATCCAGTTCCTATCCAGTTTTAAATAACTTTAGCATAACTGAGGCAGAAGTGTTAAAGGGACTAGGAGCTCTTAAAATAAACAAATCCCCTGGGCTGGATGAGATCCTCCCAATAGTACTCAAAGAAATGAAAGAAGTAATTTACAAACCGCTAACCAAGATCATGCAGCAGTCTCTTGACACAGGGGTGGTACCGACAGACTGGAAAATTGCAAACGTAATACCGATCCACAAAAAGGGAAACAAAACTGAACCAGGTAACTACAGACCAGTAAGCCTGACTTCTATTATATGCAAACTTATGGAAACTATAATAAGATCCAAAATGGAAAATTACCTATATGGTAACAGGGTCCTGGGAGACAGTCAACATGGTTTTAGGAAAGGGAGATCGTGTCTAACTAACTTGCTTGATTTTTTTGAGGATGCAACATCGATAATGGATAATTGCAAAGCATATGACATGGTTTATTTAGATTTCCAGAAAGCTTCTGACAAAGTCCCGCACAAAAGATTAATTCTCAAACTGAACGCAGTTGGGATTCAAGGAAACACATGTACATGGATTAGGGAGTGGTTAACATGTAGAAAACAGAAAGTACTTATTAGAGGAAAAACCTCAGAATGGAGTGTGGTAACCAGTGGTGTACCACAGGGATCAGTATTAGGTCCTCTGCTATTCCTAATCTACATTAATGATTTAGATTCTGGTATAGTAAGCAAACTTGTTAAATTTGCAGACAACACAAAAGTAGGAGGAGTGGCAAACACTGTTGTAGCAGCAAAGGTCATTCAAAATGATCTAGACAAGATTCAGAACTGGGCAGACACATGGCAAATGACATTTAATAGAGAAAAGTGTAAGGTACTGCACGCAGGAAATAAAAATGTACATTATAAATATCATATGGGAGATACTGAAATTGGAGAAGGAATCTATGAAAAAGACCTAGGAGTTTTTGTTGACTCAGAAATGTCTTCATCTAGACAATGTGGGGAAGCTATAAAAAAGGCTAACAAGATGCTCGGATACATTGTGAAAAGTGTTGAATTTAAATCAAGGGAAGTAATGTTAAAACCGTACAATGCACTAGTAAGACCTCATCTTGAATATTGTGTGCAGTTCTGGTCACCTCGCTATAAAAAAGATATTGCTGCTCTAGAAAGAGTGCAAAGAAGAGCGACCAGAATTATTCCGGGCTTAAAAGGCATGTCATATGCAGACAGGCTAAAAGAACTGAATCTGTTCAGTCTTGAACAAAGAAGACTACGTGGCGACCTAATTCAAGCATTCAAAATTCTAAAAGGTATTGACAGTGTCGACCCAAGGGACTTTTTCAGCCTGAAAAAAGAAACAAGGACCAGGGGTCACAAATGGAGATTAGACAAAGGGGCATTCAGAACAGAAAATAAGAGGCACTTTTTTACATAGAGAATTGTGAGGGTCTGGAATCAACTCCCCAGTAATGTTGTTGAAGCTGACACCCTGGGATCCTTCAAGAAGCTGCTTGATGAGATTTTGGGATCAATAAGCTACTAACAACCAAACGAGCAAGATGGGCCGAATGGCCTCCTCTTGTTTGTAAACTTTCTTATGTTCTTAAATCTAGAGTACCTGCGTTCATCGAGTTCACAAAAACTATGGAGTAGACAGGGAGAGAAATAAGCAGTCTGCATCCTGCCAGCACTGAGAAATACCAAACTAAAATAAACTGTGTCTAAAATAGTTTTTGGTCTTTTTTTACATCAATAAGAAATGACTTATTTGCTGGGTCAAGCAATACCTTTTTATTTAAGTAAGCTTAAAACTTAAATGCAGTAGAACAAATAAGGATTTAATGTGTGTTGTCTGGTTTAATATATGTTGATCTAAGGTTATACTATGTTTTAAAAAAAACAAAAATCATTGTTTTAGAAAACAAAAAAGAACTGGGGAAAAAAGCTGTATTTTGCTAAAATTGTTAGTTATTTTTAAATTCCAAACTGCCACTTGCAAATCCAAACTCATGTACAAGCTCATAAGCTTAAAAAAATGTTTTGCACATGACTTTTAACATAATAATGCACTGTACAAGAAATGAACACAAACAACCCTCTGGAGCTTTAATAATTGTTTTTTTTTTTTACATTACCGTAGCCTTCTACACTATAGCACATGGTACAGATGATCAATGAAGCTGTTGCACAGTTATATTTGCTTTCCAGAATTCCTCTACTGAGTTAATCAGCTCTAGATGTGCTCAATTAATTTAATACATCAGGATTTGAATGCTGAATAGATGTCTTAGAGTTAGTTTGGTTAAAAACGTTTTGCTTTTTTAAAGAATACATTCATAAAAATGAAACTGGGCAGACCAGACCACAGCAGCATGATTTTAGGAATAGGCACAATCAACATTGCCAGAGGAAAGTTGTTTGAGGACAGAAGTGGTCTGTGGATTTTGTCATAGTGGGTGAACAGATCAATTATTACCGGTAAAAGAAATGTGTTCGTTTGCACTGCTGGGGTATTTTGCATGTGTTTATAAATCAGCAGCTGCAATACCAGTCTTTTACATTAGGAGGGTTATTAAAAATAAAAGTAACCTCTTAGTATTACTGTACATTTGCACATTTTAACTAAATTGATGATTTTATTTAGACAAACTGGGATTGTATTCAGCTTATAGTTGATTAAAGGGTTTATGGTGCCATGTGTTCTGTCTGAAATATTTTTTGCTATTTTTAAGTGCATAAGTGAACAACCCTTTATCTGGAAATAATGGAAATTACTTACCAATATTTTGTAACACACATTATTATGCTAAGATCTTAGCCTTTCAAGATACAATTATTTCTGTAATATTAAGCAAATTAAGTTTATTGATTTTGAACTGGACCACATATGTGCGAGCATGTTTCGCCTCAGTTGCATTACTCGGACTGTTTTCCTTTGTAGCTGGTATGTTTTAAACTTATATGCAAGATCTCTATATCAAATATCAAATTAAATGCCACAAAATTTCCTTTTATATGGTTAACATATCTGAAAAAGAAAAACTATCAGGTAGTTTCACTGTTGAGGAAAAGTGAAAAACACTGCCATCAGTAAAATTGTAAATAAATGGTTAAATGCCCATTCTTTTATTTTGAGGGATCCATTACTGTACATCCAATTCAATTGAGCATAGGTAAAAAGTGTCTTTGCATGGACAATAACAAAATCTACTTATAAATAGGCCAAGGAATCCTGAATTCACTGAAATGGAGAGACAAAACATAAGGCAGAAACCGTGGACCTTTAATGGTGAACATCAGTGGGGCAAGTATGGGCACATTATTGTGCATCTCAATTTTACATTTTTAATTGAAATGTTCTTTTCATTTTACTTGTAGATTGCTAATCCCCTGTAAAATGAACTGTCTCGAACTGTCAGAACTAATGACTCCAATTGACTCAAGACAGATAGGCGACTCGAATCGAACAAACTCTGACTCGACTCGAGCTTGGCATGTCAAAGATTCGACTTGAATCATTCCCCATTGTCACTGACTCGAGTCCCTATTTTGTTTGACTCAATTACAAGGCTGTCCCAGAGTCCTGGCATTTGAGGTAGGAACCAAAAGACTACCATCAAAAGGAATAGTAAAGGAGGGAGCCATGCTAAGGTGATGCTCAGGACCTAAATAACCTTCTCATCTACACCCTACAGGTTACCTGGACCTCAGAATAACCACCAGACCACCTACAGGAACCACACAGACAGGTAAGTAAAATCGTTGTTCTTTGTTCTGTCAAACAACAAGAAATCAACAGAACACAGTTTTTTACAATGAAATGCCAATAGCAAGAACACTTATAACCCCTAAAATAACAATGGTTTTCTCAGGGATACTACAATTTAATATCCACACCATAAGTATTGAGGTAAGTAAAAAGTGTAGTTCAGTCCCATCGGATGATTCCAAAATGTCCCACACTGTAGGAGGTAGATTTATTATATCCACAATGCCATTAAAGTGTCACCTTATCTTCAATGGCTGCAGAGTGTCTTGACAAAAGGCAGCCTTCTCCAAAGTGGTCTTCACCATAATACAGGGTCTTTAATTTGTCGACAAAAGCCCAACTGTCTCCTTGCCAATACTTTGCATCCAGATCCCACCCCCACCACCATGGGGTGCTTCCTCCTTCCCTCTGTGACATAGAGCCTGGAAAAACAGTGAAAACAATCCATCCTTAATACATACTCTCCCTTCCCCATCTCTGAGCGGGGCTAATTCACAGACTTTGCATTCGGTCCCTCCCTACAAGAACATTAGTCTTCCGACCCGGCCACTGATACTTAAGTCTAGTAGGCAAGAGCCTTGCTTATCGGGGTATCTGCAGGTAATACAGCAGCCATTTTTTTCTGCAATCCTTTATCTGGAATGGAGGGAAAGAGAAGGTAAGCCCTGGAGAAGGACAAACTACAATGCCTCAGCACTAGTAATACAACAGATATATGCCAGTCCGACAGTATACCTATTCCATTCACAGTCCCTATGTACTGGAGTCGTGTAACAGTTAACACTAACTAGAATGCTAGCATCCAAGAGATGGGATGCTTACATAAACAATACAAGTTATACTCGCAGTCCATTGTAAAACAGTATTCTCTTACTCTTGCAAAGAGTACTTAACTTTCTTTTCTGTGACGTAGAGTCTTCACTGCATTTAGTTGTGCCGTTTCATTTCCTTCTGCTTCTCTTCAATGTATTGTTTGTTTAGGCTCCAGTGCTGTTTCTCTTCATTGTATTGCTTGTTTAGGCTCCAGTGCTTGCTTCTCTTCCTTCCTTGTCTTTTAGTTCCAGTTATATAGGGGAACTAATCGAGTGGCATTGATGGCTTGCACCTGACTAGAACTGAGATCCCAATTGCTTGTGACTGTGCCAGTGATAAAACTAATTAAAAGGATAAAAACACTTCATAAAACTCCTTATTGGGGACTCATTTTGAGAACATAAAACACATAAATTTAACCTCTTATTGGGGCCTCCCTTTGGGTATAATAAAAATAACACACAGTGTAAAAATAACAATAAATAGTGTGAATAGAATTACAAAATGAGCTCAGTAGCAACATATAGTCACAGAAGAGCATGAAAGCCAAAATACAGCCCTGGGGCACACCACAATGTACCTTTGTACAGCTGGAGAAGAAAGTAACCATAGTTACAAACTGGTGCCGCTTAGTAAAATAAGACTCAAACCATGACTCCTGGTGCTCCATGAGGATTTCATGGTCCACAGTGTCAAATTAAAAAATGAAAGCATAGAATAGTGATTTTAAATATATTGTCACATTTTATCAATATATGTCAATTAAGCAACTCTTAATTGAACTTCAAATATTTTCTTCCTTTAGCATCTCCTGTTCCAAAGAGAGATAGAAAAAATCCTTTAAAATGAAAACTGCCATGTGTGCTTCATGTGGATGCTTCTTTTGAAGGATTAGGTGCTGTACTTAACCACGATGAAGAAGGTGCCCTTAAGCCTTTGTCCTATGCAATAAGAGTTTGTCCCCCAGTGAAATGAATTCTCAGAAATTGCAGTTCTTGGCCTTAAAGTGGGCTGTGATGGTCAATTTAAGGTCTTCTGCTTTAGTCCTGTATGATTTCAGCTTGCAGTATTGCCTAGGAAAGGTGAGTATTGATGTAGATTCTTTGTCCAGAAGGCCCGAAGGTTCCCAGAGTGAATCCCAAGATTGCTTGATTACGACTGCAGTAGCTGGTGAACTGGTGACATTGTCCATGAGAGTGTGGTCAAGACTTTGTGCTGTGTCCAGTAACTACCAAAGCCTTTTGTGGAAACTTTGGGAGATCCTCCTGAAGTTTCTACTGTTGCTTTTTCTCATCCTATTAGTTTAGGAACCATGTCTTTACCCCTGTATCAGCCTGCTGACTGGAGAAGAGTTCAGCGTGAGAATCCCTGTCTGAAATATGCCATAATATGTGTGGACAGTAAATAGAAACCACCCAGGAGTGTTTCCCAAAGACCCAGAGAATTGTAGACAAATTGATAATCAAAGAAGGCATACTGTACAGAGTGACAAAGGACTCTTTATAGAACACTCGGTACCAACTGATTTTACCTGCCCAGTATTGCAAAGTGGCACTCAAATCGTGTAGGACTGGAGAAGACTTTGGAATATGTCAGGAACAAATTTTACTGACAACGAATTTTGCAGGATGTTGAGAGCAAATGCATGACCTGTGCAAGATGTGCACAGAAAGACTCTAGGTTGTACAAAATAATCTTGTGGTCCCTAATCATTTTACTTGATATGCGCAGCATATGCAACTAAAGATCAGCACACTGCTACTGTTGCAAAACCAATGAGAATTCACTCGGATAGAGATCAGGATTTTGAAAGTCATCTGATAAAAGAACTGCTGCTTATGGCTGGCATAAATAGTTGAGAACTACACTGTATCACCCACAGGGTGATCCCAAGCCTGAGGCATTTCTTATCTAGACAATGTGGGGAAGCTATAAAAAAGGCCAACAAGATGCTTGGATACATTGTGAAAAGTGTTGAATTTAAATCAAGGGAAGTAATGTTAAAACTGTACATTATTAAGACCTCATCTTGAATATTGTGTTCAATTCTGGTCACCTCACTACAAAAATGATATTGCTGCTCTAGAAAGAGTGCAAAGAAGAGTGACCAGAATTATTCTGGGTTTAAAAGGCATGTCATATGCAGACAGGCTAAAATAATTGAATCTATTCAGTCTTGAACAAAGAAGACGTGGCGACCTAATTCAAGCATTCAAAATTCTAAAAGGTATAGACAATGTCGACCCAAGGAGCTTTTTCAACCTGAAATAAGAAACAAGGCCCAGGGGTCACAAATGGAGATTAGACAAAGGGGCATTCAGAACAGAAAATAGGAGGCACTTTTTTACACAGAGAATTGTGAGGGTCTGGAATCAACTCCCCAGTAATGTTGTTGAAGCTGACACCCTGGGATCCTTCAAGAAGCTGCTTGACGAGATTCTGGGATCAATAAGCTACTAAGAACCAAACGAGCAAGATGGGCCAAATGGCCTCCTCTCATTTGTAAACTTTCTTATGTTCTTATTTTCTTAAGACCAACCTTAATCCTGTTAAAATGTGCCTTAATTTTGCAGGTGATGAACACAAAGGATATGAGGGATTCTCACCCACCCAGAGGTTGAAGTTCTGTGATGATGGGAGAACATCATATGCCAATCTGATGAGGAAACTAATCTTGCTCTGTTCCATTGTCCATAGGTCTTGCCAGCAATCTTGCATTGTTCCACACTCTCCCATTTCATCCATTCTCCCTGCTTGGCCTGGGAAATGGCCTTTACACACCAGATCCTCTCCTCCTGCTTTTGCAGCTCATTGACTACCAGCTTCCTCTGTTGAGCTAGAGTTGCCTTGTGCCATGTAGGAGGAGCTGAATTTAGACTGCAGTATTCCTTTACCATAAAGTCCCACTCTGCTGAGGCAGTGTGGAACTCCCAACCATTTCCTGCAAAGTTTTTCTCTGTCTCTGTTTGGTTTGTTGACTGCTGTATAATCCAGTTTATGTCACGCCAAGTTGAATTTGTTTGCATTTCAGTAAGTTTTAATCACCATTTTAGTGTTTGAAGCATTGTTCTTTTGTAGCATGTTTTGTAATTTATTTTCACATTAAGTTCTAAATGCCTGGTAATGCCCTCTTTGCCTTCTTACAACATATGTATGATGGGGGTTTGGGTATAGTTTTGGACACTTAGAAATTATACGCATTACCATTGGATTATTTATAGCATTTATTTCACATGAAGGTTTACCTGTGGACTTTGGTCTCTAGAGTAAATGTGCCCAATAATAATAATAATAATAATAATAATAATAATAATAATAATAATAATAATAATAATAAATTTACCATTGTTTTGCACTTAACTGTATGATCATGGAGCCCATTAATGTGTGCTGTATACATATGCTATGTTATAAAAGCAGTTATTTTCAATCAAAAGGATGAACTTTTCACAGTATCACTAAAGCTTAATTAATCACATCTTTCCAGGACAGCATTTAGGAATGTCTCCAAAGTGACACTGCATAGGCAGAATGATCTACACTGGCTTCTACATTAATGCCTTAACAGGGCTGGGGCCGTGCAAATAAGGAGGGGGCTTCTGGGATTATTTATTGTAAATATAAGTTTTGTATGAATAAGAACAGGATTAGTTTTAGTGGGGAACCTGACACTCTACGTGTAGCAGCCTGTCTGCTGTGTTTACTTGCAGGAAAGAGTAGCGTGTGTGTTTACCAGCCACAAGCATCTAGTCAGCAGGTGGGTGTGGTGCAGGAGAGCATCAGGAATAAAAGGGTCCCGATTACATATAGGGATCAGAGTGTTACTGCTGAAGAATCGGTTCGTCTGTGCTGCTGAACCACTGGGTTCAGGAAATGAAGTGACCACCTCTAAAGGTGATCGAGTGTATGCTGTGAGTCAGAAGGTGGTTGAGGGTTTGTTCTGGGAAAAGGAAGCTGCAACACGACAATGATAACGTGTCTATTCCGAGGTTGGAGTTGGATGAACTGCCAAGGAACAGGGAGTTAGTTTAGGGATAGTAGATCCCACCCAGTATAGCAGCAGGTGTGTAAGCGGGACCTCCATTTATTAGCTGAGCAACGCAAACTGTTTTTACGGTACCTTTTTTTTTGATAGTTTTTTGTAAAGTGTTTATTTTGTCTTTTGTACACCGGAACGTATGTCCCCCATGAGCTACCATTGCTGGTAGCATCACGAGGGGGTTAATCTGTACCCTGTAAATAAACCTGTGCACCTGTGGGGCGTGTCACCCAACCTTCTAGTCTCTGTCTCCTGTCAGTCAAGTAGAGAACATACATCCTCGTCTTCCAGATCATTAAATCCTCCAAATCATGTCTCCTATCATCACCTGTAGCGAGGCCCCTGTTACAATGCCGCTCTGAAAAATTCCGCTCTGAAAAACAGTTTCCTTAAACCATATAATGCTCATACTTCATACTCGTGTGAAATATATTCCAGGTTATGTATTTTTTAAAGAGAGTATGTGGGTAGGAATCCAGGAAAATTATTAAACAGGAACAGACAGCCAAAAATAGCACTCAGCAACGTCAACATCAAATGGCCAGTGGTGATAGTTCGGTTGAACCCAGCCCGTCATTCTATTTGTGGAATAGTGTGGTATGGGTCTTCCAGATCCCCAGCCGAAAACAGACCTCTCTGAAGACTTAGGACAAGGTTTTGCTCCTGGTCACTGTGCAGCTCTTCGGGCAGTGCATCTGCACAAATGCTGGTGAGCTGATCGGGAATTCCGTATGCTTCGTCTCACTTTGTAAACTAGTCCTGGGCCACTAGCACAAACTGATTTGCCATGTCAGTGCGGGGAAAGAGACCAAATATATCCATCCTGATCCGCTCCAAGAGTGCCGCCATGTGATACTGTTGCAGAGGTGCCCTAGAGCAGCCAGTGGACCCCTTTTTGGCTGTGCAGGTTTCACAGTGCATCTGAATGCATTTTCGGCAGCGCCCAGAAGAATTTTGCCCGCAGCCTAACCGGACTATGCCAGCCTGAAATGTCTGTTGCCAGGCCCTCCATGCACAAGATATTATGAAGTAGGATATATATTTATATGCATTTATTTTTTCTATATAAAGCTACATGTTAAAAATCACAGTTCACACAGCTATTTTTTTTTTATTATTGTTTATTTTAAAATTTAAAAAACATATCTAACATGAAAATTGTTTGGAAAATTTTTCTCTCTTTTGCTCCTTCTCCTTCACCACTTGCTGTTCCCTTTTTGTAATGGGACCAGCTCTGCCTGTGTTTCAAATAAACCTCCCCTTACCTAGTTAGTTTGAGACCCAGTTGCCGCCATCTGCACCATCATCAAAAGCGCTCAAAGCTGACATGCAACCGAGGCCACACCCCGAAAGTAATGCTGGCCACAGGCACTAATGCAGACAAACAATTATGGGGCAAAACATGTCACCAAAACTGCATAACAGGTCAAAGAGGCCGTTTCAAACTCAGAGGCATATGCTTTTTGCCCTGGAGTTAGAGGTTTGCCCTGTCATCAAAATTGGGCTCCAGAAGTATATGACACGCTGCAAAGGCAACAGTTCAAAGAACACAAAAAAGGTAAAAAATGACATCATTTGATTGAGTATTATATTTTAATTTAAGAAAATAAATATTCCACTCATGTTGGTAATATCCAGTGGCATGCCGTCTATGTATGCAAGTAATGTGTTTGCCTCGGCAGCCTTGTTTTGTTGGTCAAGGCCTAGGCAACAAGACACAGTAAGTGCGCCTCACTTCCTGGTGGCCGTGCATTGGAAAACATAGACAAGGCATGCAACTGTAGAACTGAATCCTGCTTGACGAACACTGAGCGGCGCGCAGCCTCTTGTCGTCAAAATCAAAATGAAAAACAGTGCAAAGTCTGTTGTTGAATCAGTTTAGTACAAGAGACTTTGCAACAAAAACAGAAATTATAAAAAATGGAAGGCCAAAACCAAAATTGTAAGTAGTAAGTACATACAGAAAAGCAGGAAAAGTGTTTTTTAGTGAATTGTGAATGGATCTGTGGTATTTGGTTTATTGAATCGTTATTAGTAGCTTTTATTAAAAGAAAATGCTTTTATCTGTCATCTAACAGTTGCTGCATGCCTTGCTAAAAAGTCACTGCACGACACTGGTAATACCACGTAAGGCAAACAGTATTACAATTATTTTTCATTTGAGTTGACAAGAGTTCTTTCAGTAGTGAAAATAAATTAAAGGTTCAGATTGTTTTTACTTTAAATCAGGACAATATCTTCAAATATTTGATGTTCTCCAGAGCAAATTTTAAGCCATTGCTTATGACATCAAAACAGTTAAATTCAGAAACAAACTACGATAGACTTCCTAGCAGTCTGATAATACTAAATCATGAGAAGTCAGCTGAACTTTCCCTGTGTCCAAGAAGTATGGGCTCTGGCAACAAAACTCTAATAAAATGTAATGGTAGGCTATCAGGTTATACCATTAACAGGCTCAAACACAGTTTTATAATCCCAATGCACACAAGGTGATACATTTATGGCATATTTTGTGGTGCAACTATGTTTCAACAGCTGGGAAATGTACAATTTTTCAATGCACACAAAAAGTACATAATTGTTGTGTATCCAGTAAAACTCCCTGTGCAGCGGTACTTTATTGCTGCAACTGCTAAAGGGTACATTAGCACTACATGAAAGATAAAACATAAAATATCCCACCTTGCTATAACAATGCGTATGCACCGAAACATCTGCATAATGCCACACTGCTATGTCCAAAATCACTGTTCTCAAGCATTTCTTCTGAGCCAAAAAGCTTCCACATGTATCCTCACATGTACTTTGAACATACTGGCGCATGCCCAATAAAGTGTTGTATTAGCTACATTACCACCTTGTGGAAACACATTACTCTGTGTGACAAACATGGTCCATCTAATTTGCATAGAGTATAGCGCAGTTCTGGGGGTGTGTAGCTGGGGACCTTTAATTGGTCTCTAATTCCCTATTAAAGCCCTGATCACCTGCACGCCCACTGTCTAGTGTTTTCATTGCAGCAAACGCTCAGACGCTGACATTCGTGCTTCAGCTTACACATCTTCGCTAATATCTAAACTTCGCTGCCTCGCTCCTTTCACTGCAGGTTACTTTTCTGCACAGCGCTGCCAAGATATTATCAATTACTTTCCCACCTGCTCTGGTGATTCCCCGCATCATTCAGCTTCTCTGCTTGGCTGCAGGAGCTGCAACATTAATCTTTCTAGCACCATCCAGTCTCCAGCCCATTGAAAAATTTAACAGCACCATTGAAAATGCAACTCCATTACTCAACTTTCTCCATGTCTTCATTAGAAAGACAAGCCCTCCTCTAAACTTTCAAAGCTCCACCAACAAGACATCTACATTCCCTTGTCAGTGATTGCCTTGCCTTAGTTCTACTTAAATCTACCACGAAGCTTTGTCTACTGAATCTCTCTTTACTCCTCGCCTGCAATCAAGCTCCCCTCCCCGGCTCACCACTCCCCACTTAGCACCCGCTTCCACAGAGCCAGCACAATTTACCGTTCCAGTAGAAGATCCCATCTTGGACCTCCATCAGGTATGTTCAATGTTTAAGACCTATCCAGCCCACTGCAAACTCTATTCAACTGTTTTTTTTTTCCAACTGTTCTAAAACATGTCTCGAAATATATATTATTCAAAAAGAATACAATAATTTTAACCACAATAAGCAAATATATGCTAACCTGCTTCACTGAAGCCAATAGTTTCAATTCCAATCATAACCTCTATACGGAAGCATAATACCACAAGTTCTACATAATTTAAGCTTGTTTGCTATCATTGAGAATCTCGCACACTCCAACCTTTCTATTCATTCCTGCAGTTTGTCATCACTCAGTGGGATTCTCAGTCCCCTCCTGCCTCAACCTTTTGACCCCCCCCTTCGAGGACCAGGTCATGAAGCCATCAAGGCACTTCATACAACTTTCAGTCACCATTTCATTCAATATTTCAGATACGGAAACCATGTCCTACGATTATCAATGTTTCAGTCAAAGCGTCCCCCTACCCCACAATGGACAATACACGCATAGACTGTTCCTGATCAAATCAATTGGTTTTGCAGCAGCCTCAGAGCAACACATTCTCATCCTCTCAGGTTCTGCAGCAGCCTTAGATCTATGCATTCTTCATCTCTGCCCAAAGACAGCCCCATCTCTGAACACCATCTAAAACCGCCTTAACTCTCAAAGACAAATATCCACCGCATTCAGCAGATCTCTGCTCTCTACAGCAGGCCACCACACACTACTGACAACATTCCATTGTTTATTTCCTCAGATCTCTGCCTTCTTCAGCAGACCCTGCCCTCTACTGTTAATCACTCCTCACTACAGCAAATCCTGTCTCCATCTTCAGATCTGCTCACTGTTGCAGCATCCATAAGTTGCTTTAGTTTACTGTTTAAAATCTGCAACAGCCCTTCTCCAGAGCTTCCAACGCTCCAGCTTTCCTCGGATAGTCGCAGCAATTTCTGCAGTCAAGGCTAAATCTAATCTCCATCTAATTTAAAAAATAAATAAATAATAAAATACGGGGCGCTTGACTTCCTCAGCAATCTAGTTATATGTCTGCTCATCCTCTCAAATACTACAAGGATTAATACATGATGAGAGATGTGGTACAAGACTGGAAATCTGTCTTGATTATGAGTTAAGGAGTTCCACTGTTAGGAGAATGGCTGGGGTTGTGAAACCCAAATCTCTGAATGTGAGGTCACCTTTTCCATTCCAAGCAGACATGATAGTAGCAAACTTCTGATCGATCCTGTATTACATAACACATAGGATGGTCAGCATCTCATCTCTCTGCCCTTGTTTCCATGGGCCACAAAGGGCACTGAGCTTCCTCGGCAGTCAATTCTTATATTTGTTCCACTCCAGCTGCCACCTCAACTCTCAGTTCCAGCACTCTCCCTGCCTCACCTTTCAGTATCTAAGTTATGTCAGCTGGTCCCGTCTCCTTCTGCCCGTGAACTGTCATTCGAATGGAGTCATTGACATGATGTGTTCTGCAATATATAAAGTCTGCAGCTCCCTATTTTGCAACAGTTTCAGTCACAATGGGCAAGATAGTAGGTCAGACAGTTTTTGACAAGAGAGGAGCTCCTGTATACTGCAGAGAAACAGACCTTGATGGAATTAGAGCCAACAGTAGATCAGAACAATCTAAACATCTTGCCATGTTGAGTGGGTGCCTTCTTGGATGCCCTTGTTGGTCATGTAACAGACTAGGAACATTGCTGTGGTGCTTTTTGGAAGGAATCCCACATTCTAAATCTGTCAAGTTGCAACTACTAGCTAAGAACAAAACTAAATTGAACAAGGAAAAAGCAGCTCATGAGTATAAAAGTACAACATCAAATGGCAACATGAAAACTGGAACAATGTCACTGAAGATGTGTATATATATATATATATATATATATATATATATATATATATATATATATATATATATATATATATATATATATATAAAAACTAAAAAAAAAACTCCCCAGTTTCACCAGCTGCTATTCAACTGAATCCTACTCTCAGTAACTTCTTTCAATCTGCTCAGCATTACATGTCTGCAGCCCTCGTACCTTCTTTAAGAGCTTCCTGTTCTACAGCCTGGTCAGCGTCTTCAATTTTCTGCTCCCAGAATCAGATTCATCCTATTCCTTCAATCAAAATCGGATCCTGGCTTTCATCATCCGCACTAGGGATTCTCTCTATCTCGCCTCAGTATGTATTAAATCTTACATTTCCAGGATCCAATATCAGTACTGTATCATGTCAATGCCTTCTCCCTCCATTCTCTCCATACCAGCAGTTCGCCTGACCCTCCATGCAATTCTTAAGTGTCTTCCCTCTGCCTCAATCTTCCACGATGGTCTCAATTCGCTCATTTCTACTCTTTGGAAAGACTGTTTCTCCCCTACAAGGATCTACTTATGGAGATCATCTGCCTCTCAGCCTTCTTCAGTCTCCTCAGAAGCTCTGAATTCACTGTTTCTTCTGCTTCTAGTTTCCCCACGTCGGGTATTAGTTTCTGTGACCTTTCTTCTATTACAGACGCCTACTTCATCATTGGGCTACGTACCTCCAAGACAGATTAATTTTGGCGTGGTCAGTTCATTCAGCCGTAAAGTATCAAGTCTTCTATCACTTTCTTTTCAACGGCAAGGTATCTCCCCTGCAGAACCCCCCCCCACCCCTCCTCAGACCTTCTGTTCATTGATTTCTCTCGCTCTATCATCACTCATCACTGGTTCTTAACAGTTTAAATTTAATTTTCTTCAGCAACACAGTGTACGTACACAGGAAATGTCAGAAATAATTGCAGACAATATTTCAATATCAGATTGTTCAGAAACTGATAGGGAGATGGAATTTGTGGCAGAATTCGACTTTCCCACTCAACAGCCTATAAACGATTGTGCATGTGTTGTGTCAGGTTGGATCATCCTCAAAAACCTCATTCCAAAAGGAAATACATCGTTTCCAAATCTCATTTGCTCGTTTATTTGATACGTGTCAATTCTGCAAACATTACGAATCAGCTGGAGCTATATCTAAGACTTTGGGGACGTACATTGAAATAACACAGTGCTGCTATAGTTATGGGTAGGTCCCATTTAGTTAGAAATGAGAACAGCTCCATCTTGGGTTTTCTTTTCCCTGCAACCACTTAACATCACAGACTTTTTAAAATAAAAAAAATTATTGAATGGGACATTAATCATAATAATACATCAAAATATAACATGTGAAGAAAACACGTACAATGTGAAGGATGTCCACTACACAAATAAAAGCAGGTACAAGTTTCTTCCTTATGGAAAATTAGACGGACCATGTTTGTCACACAGAATTTGTATTGTATTTTCTGTGGATGCTAAGTAACAAACTTGGCAACGAAGGCATATACGTCATTGCTTAACCATTGCCAGAAAACTGAGGGGGGTATATATTTTTTTTTTTATCATGGAAAACTGTAAAAATGTTTTTGCAGGCACTTGATTTTTGTGACTGTAACTTGATTGAGACCATAGACGCCTAACTCATACAGCACAGGGGAGGAAATACCGGTATACATTTCCCACTTTACTTTTTTGCTCAGTAGACACTATTATGTTGTTATGGTTCTGCATTTAAAAGTCTTAAAATGTAATAAAAAAAATTAAAAAAAAAATTCAAAAAGTCATTCAGAAGATGCCAGAAGTCTGACATTAATAAAAGAACAAAAAGAAGAAAAAAAAAAACACAATAAAACTCACCCTACACAAAAATTGGTTTGACCCAAGTCCCCACTGCACTGTTTACAGATGTTTTTTTTTTTTTTTTTTTGTGTGGGGGTGTTGAGAGAATTGATCAGGGGTCTGAATACTTTTGCAAGACACTGTGTATATATATATATATATATATATATATGTGTGTGTGTGTGTGTGTGTGTGTGTGTATATATATATATAAGGAGGAAGGTTTTTGTTGCTGCAGGGCCATGAACAGATTTAGCTCAGCACCAAATCTAAATAAAATGTTGTTACTGTTATTAAGCATTAGTAATAATCTGAAGCAGCGGCATTTCAAAAGAACTAAATCATGGTTTTACTTTAGTGAAGTATGCTAGAATGTTTTTATTATTAAAAACATGTCGTTCTTTATTCAAATTTATTTTCAGATTTCATATTAAGCTTTTTGTGCTCATTCAATCAAACCAAGTAGGAATTTGAATTTTGAATTTTGAATTTGAATTTTCAAGTCAAGTAAGTCTGGCAAAAGTTACATTTCAGATGGACTTGCCTAGCCCCCCCCAGAATGTAATGCTGGTTGCACCACTGTGTGAGGGTACATGCAGAAGTCATGTTTTTTTTTCTCAGACTTATGCTCGAGAACAGCAATGCTGGACTTAGCAGTGTGGCATTATGCAGATGATTGGGCACATACGGATTACACCGTGTAACAATTTATTTATTTTTTTTGGGTTCCTGGGTAGTAAGTGTTATTTCCTAATTGCTTATGCCTCAAAAGTATAGAAAATGGCTATTATTCCCCACAAACTTTGCTTTTGTGACCAGGACAGTGATATTTTGAAATTTACCTATTTTCCAGAACATTCTAGATAGATTCAGTGTTGATTAAACTTGGAGTAACTTCTAGAACTTTCTAGAACTTTACAGTAATATAAATAGTAGTATATATACAGGGGCCTTAAGCCCACCAGTTCAGTTTAGTTCCAGCTGCCTAAGTGGATACATATCTGCATTTTTCTGGGAAGTCATAGGAGACTTCAAAATGGTGGCATTCCTGATGGGTCTCCAAAGCGGTTTTACCAAGTTTCCCTGCTATCTTTGTCTTTGGGATAGCAGGGACACCAAGGCGCACTACCACAGGCGGGACTGGCCACAGCGGACCGAGTTCTCTGTGGGGAGGAACAACGTCAAGTGGGAGCCACTGGTGGACCCCTGGAAGGTGCTGATGCCACCACTGCACATCAAATTGGGCCTTATGAAGCAATTTGTCAGAGCTCTAGATAAGGAGTCGGCAGCCTTCAAGTACCTTCAAGACTTCTTCCCTAAGCTGTCTGAGGCAAAGGTCAAAGCCAGTGTCTTCATCGGACCACAGATAAAGAAGATCCTGGAGTGCAATGAATTCCCCAAGAAGCTCACTAGTAAGGAGAAAGCTGCTTGGAACAGCTTTGTCACAGTGGTTCGGGGCTTCCTGGGCAATCACAAGGCCGAAAACTATGTGGAGCTGGATGGGACTCTGGTGAAGAACTACAGCACAATGGGCTGTAGGATGTCCCTCAAAGTCCATATCCTTGATGCTCATCTTGATAAATTCAAGGAGAACATGGGAGCGTACTCGGAGGAGCAAGGCGAGCGCTTCCACCAGGATATACTGGACTTTGAACGCCACTACCAAGGACAGTATAACGAAAACATGATGGGAGACTACATTTGGGGGCTGATTCATGAAAGTGATTTAAAGTATAATCGTAAATCTCGAAAAACTACTTACTTCTAAATCTTTTGTAGTCATTTTTGTATTACTTTAGTATAAATACACGTTAATTTGGATTCATATGTTGTTTTCTCATTGGAAATAGGTAAATTTCAAAATATCACTGTCCTGGTCACAAAAGCAAAGTTTGTGGGGAATAATAGCCATTTTCTATACTTTTGAGGCATAAGCAATTAGGAAATAACACTTACTACCCTGGAACAAAAATTGTTTTACATAGTGTTATTATACAATGACCAAATACATTTGGAGCAGCAAAATGGGATAGTTTATGTTTTATCTTTCATGTAGTGGTGATGCTCCTTTTAATACTGATTTAACATATACATTCACAAAAGTTGCTTCATTCAGCTACTCAACTAACCTCGTGGGCCACAACAAGACCTTGTATAACCTTGGTTAAGTACATGTCACTCAATAGCTAACATAACAAGCAATTAGAAGAATGTGCTAATCACACACTACACATGCACAAGTCATCCCAGCTATTCTGGTTTTGCGGCTAGTTAGTCTGCAATAGAACAATGATGGTAGGACTTTATTCTTTATCGGCACACATGAGGTTTAAATATTAAGTTTATAGTAGATTTGAAAAGTTAAAAGGTAGTTTTTCTGTGCTTTGGACTTATGTGCAGTTACCACTTTTTCACACCTGTTTTTCCCTATACTTTTTCCAAAGTCTTGTAGAGGTTTTGTTGGTGTCCTACAACTTGGAGCAACCTTTATTTGTTTGGTTTTAGTTATAACCTTCTATATTTGTGGCTATTCCTTATGGATGTTACAGGTGGCTGTAACTGTGACTACAATACAGGTGAGGCCAGTGCAAATTTAAAGATGAAGTAAAAAAAAAAAAAAAAAAAAAACCCTAGCCTAAAAACATATATATAAAAATATAAATAAAATATAAAAAATATAGATAAAGAAAGCAAAATACCTTATCCGACTGTTCAGCTGATATTTGACCAGTCTTCCCAATTTTGTCATCTTGGTTCAATATCCTTAGCAAGATCAATACGTTTTCATTTTCTAAGTGTATTTATTAATTTCCTGTTGGAAAAGAAAAAAAATATTTGCGTCTTCAAAAATTCATCCACATCTGGATACATTTTTGTATTATTATGCACATATGGGTTATTTTTCTGTTAGCCTATAATCATCAGTTATGGTAAAAAAAAGAAACTTGATGGATCCCGCTGTTTTGTTTCTGCTTAAGCAATCATTTCATAGTAATGACATTGTTTAGCAGTTTAGCACCTTTCACAGGGGGCCAGAGTTCTTTGGACCATAGAATTTTATTGAAGAGGTCTCCAAGATTTGCCACAGATGTTTCAGTATTTGGTAAATAAAGAAGATTGTTTTGTCTAATCAAAAGATTATTCTTGCCTGAGAATAGTTTTTTAAAACATAATAGTTTTGCATAATTGAAAACTGATCTTGTTTTTTTTTAGCCTTATATCTTTAGCAAGTCCTAACGTTTCTGAAACAATGAATATTTTAAGAAAGTATTCACGCATATGGGTGTGATTACTTGACTGACTGTGGAATAGGCACACCCTAACAGAAGATTTCAGTTAAACCTTGGGGGAACACTCGTAAACATAGAAAAGAAGGCTGCACCTGCAAATACTCTTTATTTTTCAATGGAAATATATCACAGTTACATCTTCTGAAATATGTGTCTAAATTTAGGGAAACCATTATAGTGGCTGTTAGGCTTATTGTCTTTCTATTTGTATTATTTCATTCCATATGCAAAATGGCTCAAAGACACCAGGCACAGGCTGTAAATCTAGAAAAAACTGTTTTTGTGAACAATAAATAATGTGTAGACTTTGATATCTGTAATAATAATGAGAATTATTTGACACATCCAAATCCTATCTAATCACACTTTTTTTTTGTTATTTGATCAAATCAGTCAGTGCTAATAATATATATGAAAGTCTGAGCTGAATATATAATTCTTATTGAGTAAGCAAATTCGACAAAGTTCAACAATTTTATTCAATGCATTACTAAAACATGATTACATTTTCACTGTTCCCTTCATTCTTTCTATTTTACCCTTTTGTGCATTCTGAATCTAATTGGCTTTCCAGTTTGTTTCCATTTACTAAAAGTCCCACACCCGAGATACAAGGTCCTACCATACCTAAGTGAAGTACCAGTGGCCGGTTCGGATGAAAAAACTAGAGTAGGAAGGGCTGAGATCGGAATGTATGTGATGAATGGCCAGGGACACCGAGGGAGTGTGGAGATCAAGTGCTGTTTGTTCTTCCATTGCAGGATCCTGCGTCGTGGTGCTGGGGTGGGGGGGGTGGGACCGTGCCTGAAGGGAGCTAAATATAAGACTTACACGGGACGAACAAACAGATTAGGAGTGTTACCTTCAACTTTACCTTTCCTTGTTGGTGTTTCTACTGGGACAGTATTTGGCGACTTAGATTAAGTACAGGACCTAGAAACTGAGTTTTCTAGACCTTTTTGAGGCACGGTGAACATACTGGAGCTATCGTTTCACCAAACTGCTGCTTATATTGTTCAGGACTGTGTTGTGGTAATATATTGTGTGGTGTTGAATAATCATACCGGTAGTAATAATATTACCTTGAAGTTACAAGTAGCTTGCTAAGAATGCTTTATGGAAGGTTTTAGTGGTTTTTCATGGTGTTTTTAAGATGGTTTTTTACTGGGATATAATGAGAGGTGTTTTGAAGAGTGGGGGGGGGGGTGTAAGTTGTCTCAAAAAGTAAGTTGTATTCTGTTGTATCATTTCCTGTGTTAAAGCAATAATAATCATTTATTTATCTGTTTGTGTGGTTCCTGTACGCTTATTGGGAAGGTCTGGGTGGTCACTTCGAATCCAAAACAACCTGTGGGCAAAGGCTTATAAAGATAATTATAAAAATGTATACTTACCTGGAGTTAGACTAACAGTATTAGACCCTGACACCTACATTACATTACAAGAGTTTGTTGATAGCCGGTCATGTGACCTATACAATGGCTGGAAGATTACTTCCAAACATCTTCAACGTTCACTTCAAAGAAATCCCAGCAGATATTGACCATTAATCTAGTTTGCTATGCATTATACAGAAGACAGATGTGAAATTTTAATATGAGTTGATATAGGAAATGTAACCATGTCAAATACATGTTTTTTTTTTTTTAAAGTAAAACCAAATATAAGCTTTCTCACTTTGAACAATGTATATTTGGCAAAGTTGTAGCAATTCTCAAATAAAATTGTTAATCTTTGTCTTTTATTACTGAAATAGAGATTACTTAATTGTAATGTACAAAACATGTAAAAATATCATATTTATTTATAATAAATTGAAAAGCTCCTTTGTACATGTGCTTTGGAAATCTCTTGGCAAAAGCATATGCAAGATCAAACAAAACAAAAAAAACCTTATATGAAATAGACTTCAAATGCAGAAAACCCGGTCAACCATCCAACTTTCTGTTCATTCCAAATTTGATAGGATTTTTTTTATATACAATGGAAGCTAAAGCTGGAGTATAAATGAAGCCAAAACTTACAACATGGCCTCACACTAGAGCAGAATAATAATAGTGGCCAATATTAAAAGCATGTACATGATTATATTAAAGAGTAGGACATACTCCATTGGTAGGTAAAGCTGCCCCATGGTGTGTCAGTTGATTTCAATGTCTGAATCCTTTATTTCATTTAAATCAACTGATGTTTACATGTCCTTTTCTTTCTTAACATTGTGTACACTCACAAACTAAGAAATAGCATGTTATCTGTGCTGGACATGACTGCCCAACAAGTGCACTTAGAACTGCAGATACTGTACTAATGAATCCAAATTTTGAAACTCAGGTACTGTATGCACAGAACTCCTTATGAGATTCCGTGGAAGTGCAGCACATCATGTGACACCTCTACCAATCAAATTGCAGTGCACTGTGTGCAATATTTTTTTTTTTTCCACCATTACTGTTCAGTGTCATGGTAAAGTAGTAAAGGCTAGTAAAGGTTTGTTGATGCTATAGAAACAAGTACGTCGACAACATGCATTCAATGACACATAATTAGCTAGAAATGACCCAGGAAATCCAAAAATATTAGACCCCATATAAAATTGGGCAGAAACATAGCAAATGAAAATTAAATTGTAAAGTCTTTCTGGTCACAAAAATATAACAAAAATACAAATCGGGGGTTTAGAACTAGAACAGACTCAACAAAAAAAATACCTTTGTGTTGTAATAGTCAAACATCCACAGACAACGGCAACAGGAAGTTGGGATTGTTACAACAGAACCAAAAAATACCTTTGACAGAACATTGAGCGAGACAGAGTCAGAGGATTCCAAAATACAAACAGACTTTTATATTTGTGCTAAAATATGAAAAGACATTTAATAATTCATGTGGTACGAATGTGAAACAAACCTAGAATATTATTATTCATACTTATTATTCACACGTATTTTGATATGTATCAATACACAAAGATTTATGGTTTTGTGGGTACCTCTATCTAGAATTAAACAAATCATTACAGTAAAATCGTTAAGAAAATTAAAGATTTCCTTCACAGGGCAATTACACTGGTTTGTTTAAAAGCAACATGTTTTTAGACCTGTGCATAGCACTTGTTTAATTTGCATCAAGGTTTAAACAGTTTCCCCTCTGAAGCCCACTCTATCTTGAGCAATCAATCACATACAATTAAAATTCAATTTTCAGGAAGAATTCCTTCCTATTATTATTATATGTATTATTATTATTATTATTATTATTATTATTATTATTATTATTATTATTATTATGCCACATGTGGACAATGGTGATGTAAGTTGGTACAGTAGCATTTCAATTTGGGGATCATTGGAGCATGCTGAATTTGATACATTATTTTTAAGGATAATGAAATCCTTTCCTTGAATAATGTAGTGACATACTTTTTCCACAATAATATTTTAGTTGCATATAATGTGATTTAATAAAACCAGTATTTATTTTTTTCTAGAGTACTGTGTGCTATTTTGACAATACTTTTACTGTATGTTTTTACTAGGGCAGCTGAATGAATATTTTGAAGGCACTGAATAAGATTTCGAAGCAATTTTGAGGAAATACGGAAAAACTCAAAGTGCTTTCCCCTTGCGCTGGATTGTGTCTTGTCCTTTTTATGTTGTGATTCTGAATGGAGCTTGAGCTGGGCGTTGGTTGAATTCCTAGTGCTGACCAGAAAAAGAGGGAATCAGAAAATGCTAGCAAAGCATGAGCAACTGACATTCCCTTTAAGAAAACAACAGCCCTAGTGTTTGCCTTTGTTGGGATTTTGATGAACAATAAGATGTTCCTTACTGCCATAGCATTATTTGCTAATGAAATATTTTCATTTGTTCAACAAGTTTGGTACAAGTGACTGCAGTGTTTCCTTATGTTCATAAATAGTCATTATTTTTATACTCCTTTTAAACTACAACAAATAGTTTTTTTAAGATTTATATGATTTAGAACGTGGTGCCATTAACTTTAATGCTGCTATGAAAAATAAAAATTTGTATGAAACATTTATTTTTAAATACATAGGCCCATACCTCATAGTTAATAATTTCTGGAAGTAATTTAGCTCAAAGTGCTTTTTGTATTTTGATATGCACTTACTATGTTGGTTTTGGTTTAACTGTGCATATGTTTCAAACCCCATAAAGAAAAGGTGCATTTAAAAATAATAAATGATCTGGAATAAATTACTAGACACAAGTATAAAATATGGGCTTTGTGGGGGCAAAGTTAAATCAGTTACTTATATTAAAATAGTAATACATTTACCATTGTTTTGCACTCATAAGAAATGCCAGATATAATCCAACATGTGACTTCTTCCTGTCGTAAACTACAAAAGCCTCATTGGAGCGTAACAAGAAAATATGGACAAAAAACAAAACAAAACATGGATTTAAACTCATATTTGGCGACAATTAATTTAATTCAATATATCCTTTTCTGAAAATAAAAATACATGTATTTCAAATTTCAAAAGTTAATTGAAAAGTATTTTAAATGATCCAAAAGCTGATCACAACCTATTGTTTACCTTTGAAATCTCATCATTATGAGTCGTACATAATGGAATTGACATAAATGAATAATTAGAGTCATCACCATAGCATATCTCCACTGTATGTAGATATAGAAACATATGCTTGACATATATTTGAAAGACGGACAGCTGCCTCACAAAGCACCCAGGGCGTGTGGTAAGAATTGTCTTGCCGCACACCCTGTCATGTGTTATTTCTTACATATTGCTAGGTCTTTCATGGTCTTTGCTTTCAATAATATGGATTTAAATAAGAAACATATTTTGGAAGTTAAGTTCAGGAAACATTTGAATTAGTCTAGTGTTATAAAATTTAACTTGTTTGCCAAGTAGGAAAATGTATATTCCAGTCTGAATGCTTAACTTGTAAAGGAGGAAACTCACAGTAAAGGTAACTTTTCTTTTAATGTCACATGTAACAAGGATGTTCAGTACCTGCTACTTGTGTTGTGGGTGTCCGCTGCATGAGGTGAGAGAGACAGAGGGATGCAGTTGACAATGCCACTCAGGTGTCCAGGTTTTATTCAAAGAAACACAAAATTGTGTGACAGGTGGCCGCCATTAGGGTACCAGCAATGACAGCCCTAATGGAGGACATACATAGACACTGTGTAATCAAAATAATAACTCAAAAATTGCAAAACAAAACACAGTGACAAAACAGCTAAAAACAACAGTTTGCCAAATACTGGCTTAGCGTGGAACCCACTAAAACTTGGTTGGGGCACTGTTGTTATTACAAATTCTGTGCTCACTTCCTCAGTTCTTTCTTTGCCTGCCTTTTCTTCATTTGAGCATCTCGCCATCAAGCTCCCCTCTCCCATATCCCTCACCCTTGTTGTTATCTACCGTTCACCTAAGAAAAGCAACTCTGCTTTTATTGCTGAGTTTTCAGAATTCTTCTTCCTCGTCTGCACTTCTACTGAAAAAATCCTACTCCTAGGTGACTTAAACATTCAAGTTGACTTGCCTTCCTCCCCCCTAGTGACCGACTTCAGCATGATTCTAGACTGTCTTGGACTTACACCCGAGGACACACCCTGGATCTCCAATCTCTCTGTCTCAGATATCTCTCTCTCTGACCATTTCTTAATCATTGCTAATATTAATCTTCCTGTTCCTTCCTCAGCTACTGATAGTGTTATCTCCTTCCATCCCAAGAATCTGCTGAATCCTCTGAAACTCTCAGAATGTGTCTCTGCATCCCCTCTAACTTGTACTCTCCCGTCCTCAGTTGATGATGCGGTGACCCTATACAACACCACCCTTACTCATATCATTGACACTGTTGACCCACTTACAACCAGAACCGTCAAGAAAGATCAAAACTGCCCATGGTACACCCTCGAACTTTGATTGCTTAAGTCTGCTTGCCGCAAGCTTGAGCGCAAGTGGAGGTTGTCTGGACTAACAGTTCACAGAGAGATCTGGACTGACCATCTTGCGAGCGACAGGCGTGCGCTTGCCCGCGGCCAGGGTTAAATACTTCTCTGAAATCATAACTATGGGACACGGTAAACCCAATGTTCTCTTTAAGACCATTGACCAAATCCTAAATCCTGCCACTGACATATCCATCTCCCATTTATCCTCCTCTCCTTTCGAAAACAAAATCAACAACATCTATTCTATGATCTCCCACCACAAACCCAGTTTACTACTTGACCACCTTGATGCTCCTCCAGTTGCTCCTCCTGCCCTCTCTTTCTTTCCTCTCTCCATTGCTGATGTTTCCGGCTTACTGTTGAAATCAAGTACTGCCACATGCCCCCTTGTCGACTAACCTTGTTCATCTCTGTGCTTCTGATCTTGCTCCCTCCATTATGCACACTCTCAACCTGTCCCTGGACCCTGCCTCGGTTCCTGCTTGCCCGAGTTATGCCAGTACTCAAAAAACCCTACCTTGACCCAGCTGACTTATTTAATTTTCATCCCATCTCCAATCTCCCTTTTCTCTCAAAAACTCTCTAAAGGGCTGTAGCCAGTCAGTTGATGAAACATCTCACGGATAACAATCTACTTGAATCTCTACAGTCTGGTTTCCGGCCACATCACAGTACTAAAACTGCTCTACTCTGATTGTAAAGTCTCCTGCTCAATGCTGATGCTGGTGCTCCCTCTGTGCTTGTCCTCCTTGACCTAACAGCCACTTTTGACACCATAGATCATGGCATTCTTCTTGACCGCCTTCAGAAGTAAGATGGAATCTCTGGAACCTGTCTCTCCTGGATGTCCTCTTACCTATCTGGATTCATGCAGTCTGTTTTCTATGCTGGACGCAGTGGTGTTGCAAACCCAGTCACATGTGGTTTCACCCAAGGATCTGTTCTTGGGCCCCTTCTCTTCAATATCTACATGCTTCCCTCATCACCTCATCTACCAACACAGCCTTGTGTTTCACTCCTATCCTGATGACACCCAGCTCTACTCTACTCGACCCTGGAAGCCCTTTGCCATGGTTCAGCTGTCGGCTTGCATTCAAGGCATCGAGGCCTGGATGTCTGCCAATCTTCTTTAGCTGAACACTAGCAAATCTGAACTCGTTCTAGTAGGATCTAGAACTCAACTTAAGAATCTAAATATAGCTGCCCTGAACCTCGGAAACTGTCTGCTGCTGTCTTCCCCCACAGTACGAAGCCTTGGTATACTTCTTGACAACAGCCTCTCCTATGATGTTCTCACATCTCCTCCGTGGTCAAATCTAACTTCTACCATCTTCGAAACCTCTCCAAAATCCATCCCTACCTTTCCCTCCCAGATGCAGAGATACTTTGACATGCATTTGTCTCCTCTCTACTCGACTACTGCAACTCTCTATATGGTGGTCTCCTGGCACACACCATAATCTGACTGCAGCTAGTTCAGAATGTCACTGCCAGGATCCTTACCAGATGTAAAAAAACGTGATCACATCACCCTCTGTCTTGCCCAGCTGCATTGGCTACCTGTAAAGTTCGGGATTATTTTCAAAACTCTCCTGCTCACCTACACACAGGTCTCGAGTACCTCCTCAAACTGCTGACCCACTATGTCCCTGCTCACAAGGTGAGGTCCTCCGACTCTGACCTGCATGTTTACTTAGTAAATATATAACTTGTTTACCATGGGGTAATGTGTGACAGCATGAAAAGGGGATGGAGAATCTGTTCCTCTGGTTTTTGCTATTGAACCGACTGTGAGAGACCCCGTAACCCCTGTTTCAGTACCGTGAGTGTTTTGTTTGTTTATCTTTGTGTATTTCGTCTTGTTTGTAAATCACTAGACAGCTAACACGATTTCGGAACTGTCTACGAGGGCCAGCGCTAGCCAGAACAACACTGTACTACTGACACAAAAAAAAAATGTATCACCCACCACGAGCACTACTGCATGCACCCAAGACTGTTGACTGCGTCGGTATTATTATTGTTGGGCAGATACGTATTGTTTATTGTTTAGGGTCCAGAAGCCCATTATTGTCTACCCTGTGCAATACATACTGCTCTATATTGCTGAGGGATTATTGTTTATTGGTCACCAGACATGGATATAAAAATAAAAACAAACCTTTTCACCTGGATTACAATTGTCTGTCTGTTCTTTAATCACCTGCACCTGCACACTATCAACAACTTTTCCACATAGCCCCATCAAACATATTCGTGGCTGGCTGTAGCGTAACAAAAATTCGCTGACCTTCCAAGCCCAAGCAATGTACGGTTTATAGCAAAAAGCTCATGGCTGCAACTGGCTATGAGGACACCGAGATCGTGTCCTCGGTTGTTTTTTTGCATCATCAATGCTGATGCTTATGTAAAAATAATGGTAAAGTACAAAAGACTCTCTAATTTCCTCTGTTGCTTTGCCGTGTAACACAGATCTGGAGGTTGAATAGTAAATCTCAAGCAGTATAGCTTGAAACCTAAGTTTGACCTTGTTAGAGTGTCAGCTCTGGTTACGACGCTGAAAAAGGTAGTTGCGGAATGATTCCAGCCACCTCAGCCAAGGCAGCGGCAGATCTCCTGGCAGAGTAAGGAAAGCTGACGGAGGAGCAAGCAATAGGTCAACCATATTTATCGCCAAAATGTTATATATCGAGCAGGCTTGGACACTGATGTGGTTAACACACAAGTACTTTTATTTCATCTAGTACAAACTCCATCAGGTGCTCGAGTTTACTTCACTGTACTCTCCACATACATACATTTGTGTTGTCTCTATCAGTCCCTTTGTTCCCATAATCCCATGCTTTCTAAAGGCAAACTGAATAATAAACTCCATAATAATAAAAAGGCAGTTATGGCTAGAATAAACAAACATAACAGTCAGCTCTATAAAGTCCAATTCAAAGTTTTCTAATTTTGCCCTAATTTACCAGCACAGGTTATTTTATTGTGAAAGAGAAATGTGGGGACCACAAGAAAGGTGAAGACAAGCAAAACTGTAGTTCAGTGTTTTTATTTTTAAGTTAAAATGTGTTTTTTTTTTTTTTTATTTACAACCAGAGATGATATCTTTACAGACATAGGTCTTTCTGTTTATAGTTGCTGAGAAACACTTGTTGTTAGAATTGGTTTACTTTTTAACATTATGGTACTGTGACAACAATAAATACTGTTTAACTTGAAACAAATGTTTGGCATGGTAAACTCCTTTTTGCATGTATGGGGAGTGTCTATTTCCTCTTCCAAATAAAATAACCTGGGTGTGGAACTACTTCATTTTAGTTTATTTATTGCAATGCTCGGTAGAGCTGCTTTATCCTTTATAGTATTGGGGGTATTAATTATCAGGGAATCGCTGACCTCTCTATATAAACAGTAGTCATGACTATAATTATGACCTGCCATTAACTGTGATTCCAGTAAAAAAAAGTCAACTAATACATTAATTTTATTGGTAGGAGAGTGGGCTCCACTTTTGTATTCTAACAAGAGCTAAAAAAAATAGATTTTTAAAACATTGTTGTAACGGGGTGCCCCCCCCCCCGGTTTATTTATGTATGTATTTCATTTGTATTTATCATTATTATTGTTATTATTATTGTATATATTGTATTTGAGTCCGGACAGACAAAAGCCCTCCTTTATAGTTTATTATTTGAGATAAGTGAAAAGCCGGTCTTAGAATGTTAAGAAAGTAATGCTACCAGCCACCAAACAAGATACTTGTTTTTATAATAAATTTTATAATTGTTTGTGTTATTTTTACTTTGGCCAGAGTGCCCTTTTCTTTTTGTGTTTTGTTTAAATTTTTAGTTTTATTATTTAATAAAAATACGTCCCTGTATCATTTGTGTTGACTACTGCTTCCTGGACCTGACGTCACCTCCCACACGCACCACTCAAACCAACTATGGCCCTTGGTTAGCTGTCATTTAAGGGGGTCTGAAATTGGCCCTCTTTTATGAAAATGAATATTTTTTTAGTGACCAGTTCTCTTGTTACATATGTACTTGAATTACATTTTGACTTTTTAATAACTTAAATAATCCTCTAAATATCGATATCCAACATATTTCAAGATAGCCTTTTAGTTTTAAATTTCAATTTAAAGTTTTAAATCGGCCAATTGAACCAGTCTGGGGTACCTTAAGGGTAAAAGGAATCAGTATGTGATTATAGTTAATGTTTCAGTTTCAGGATTGTAATATGGTGGACAAAAAGCCTTAGACTTATTATTTTAGCCCTTTTTACTAGACCCTAAAACCACATAAAAATATGGCATGCTGTTTCTCTAAAATATATGAACCTACTTGAAGTAAAATATAACAGAAACTGCATTGTGTTGTTGATTCATCCTTCTATGAGGTCTGAGCACTTGCTTCTTCCTCAGGACTGTTAACAATCATGGAGGCTGCAGTGTATCCTGGCACTGTAAAAGATCAACATGAACCTTCAGGGATACACAGTAAATCAATGGAACAACCACTACGGAGTTTACTCCATTTTGAGTTTAAGTTCGACAAGTACAACAATTTCCTGAAGTTGCAAAATTGATGGATTCTGTTCTTTTTTTATAGTCTGTAGTCTTTCCAAATGTCAGATGCTTAAATTATGCCTTACATTTAGTTTCTATTTATTGGGATGCTAATAACAATGGAGGTGAGAAACAATGGCGTAGCCAGGATGTTTGGAGATATTTTGATGATAAATAATAATAATTATAATCTTTATTTTTTTATAGCGCCTTTCATAGTGGACCACCATCACAAAGCAAGATACGAGACTAGGGTGTGTGAACTATGCATCAGTTGCAGAGTCACTTACAAAAATGTCTCACCCGAAAGACAGAGCACAAGGAGGTTAAGTGACTTGCTGAACCAGGGACCTTTTGGTTTCAAGCCTGTGTTTTTTAACCACTGGACCACTCAGGTCAACCACTGGGCCACACAGTCTCTTAGGATGGTTAATTACACTGGCGCAGCAAGGATTTCGTTCTGGGGGTGGGGTGGGGGGTGGGATTGTGAGTTGGTGATGGATCAAGATTTTTCCCCACATGGCTGATATTTTTTATTGTCCCATGTAGCTGGCAAGATGCATCTGGTTTTGCTCACAACTTTTGGTATTGGCTTTCTACACATACAGAAAATACATTACACATGTAGGATAATTGCACTTACTCATACATATATACTGTATATCAGTATTTTATTTTGGAATTCAGTTAAGACACATTTTACATTTGTCAGACACTATGCACGAATGAACATGAGTTAGTTCTCTTTTCCTAAACTAAGAATAATTAATTTTCTGAATGCAGTCACATGATTCATTTTAGATGCGACTAATAATTCCATGTTTACTCTAGGTGATGGTCACACTATAAGCATCTTACACTAACAAATTAATTGTTGATTCATCCAGATAGAAATGCTCCATGACTCCAGGAGGATCTATGAATAAAAGTTTTGCATATCCTAGAATTCTAGGATTGAGACATAATAAAATAAAATAAAAACCTATATGAACATAATTTAATATCATGCAATCAAATAAACTACAAAAGGATATTGCAAAAAATCTACCAGAACCTATAAGAGTATTTCATGTTAGATTTCGAAATGTAAAACTGGCATGATCTACCCGGGTCAGAACCTACCTGCGCAGGACCCGGTGTCATGTGGGTCAGGTGAGCGATTTCACATTGCTTTTGATAAAGCATGGTTGACCTGGGAGACATACGCAAGCAAACAATGCACGTATCAATGTCCCGTTATCAGCTTGTTACTGACGCTTCCATCCAAGTGTCTCTGGATTGAACCATCAGCCCAAATGTTGAATAGATCAAATGTTTCTTCATCCCTGCTGCAATTTGGCTCATGGTGTGTCTCAAGCCACAAAAATATGCCTAAACCGAAACATTCCATGTGGAAGTGAAACTTTCACCGGATTGTTGTTTGTAATTGCATTGGCTCACGAATGGCCATCAAGCATTTTGTCTTGCTGAACTCGGATGAAAGCGTGTCAACCCACATCTTGAGGTCTGACCAGGTACATGATTTCACACTACGTAGGATTGTGACCCTGTCAGGAGTGCCAGTTTGAAAGGGGCTTACAACACTTTTGCACATAAACGGATCACTTCATGTCAAGATACGAAATGGGGTTGAATCTTTAAAGAGAAGATTCTTTTCAACTGTAATTTTAATTGCTTTTTTTAATGGTGTTGGTAATCACCCTAAGTGGCTCCTGGATTCTTGCAGCTCGAAGCCATGCAAAGGCAGTGCTAGAGACAAAATGACTCAATATAGGAGTAAAAGAATCCAGAACCACTCAGAGTGATTACAAACAAATCCCATTTGAGGATTGGGTCTAAACATATCATATTCCACCACTTGTCTTTGCCTAAACCTCAAAACCTTTCACAAAACCGGAACTGCGAATCATATTTACACAGCACTAAAACAAAGCCAAATGTTTAAATTAGACTAAACATATAACAATATTTTGCCTGCTTTAAAATTCAACTAATTTTCTTTCTGCCATTTGCTTTCATGAGTGACGTTTAGAATTGCTAACCTAATTTGGTATTCTAGAACTAAATTAGACCTCTCCTTTATCTTTAAACTGGCCCCATGAGAGTGACTGGATATTATTATTATTTACTTTCTCACTAGATGAAAGGAATTCATGTTCGCTAAACCCATTATTAGTCCACAAACCCGTGGCATATACTTGTACTCCAATATAAAAGAGAATCCTTTTAAAAGCTAGAAGTAGAAACTTGCCTTTTAGAACACTCCATTCACAATACATTCACACTGATCTTTGACAAACTTCAAGGTGCTCTAGAACCTTTATCCATCCCCTGTACCTTTTAGTGCTTTTTCTTTCAGGTTGCATGCTCTTATATAAATTAATAACCAGTATTACTCAAGCACTTTGTGGATTTCATTATTTTGTCTGATTTTACTGCCTTGTATTTTATTTATTTTGTTTTTTTGTTTTTTTTATATATTATTTTTATTCTATTGCTACTGCAACCTTTGTTTGATTTAGTGTCAGTTTAGTTTACAGCATGGGTCTGTTGTTAGCAGTGCTATATTTACGGTCAACACTTTTTTATTTAATGTCTGTGGGTTTTGGGTACAAGATACTCAATGATAACAAACGATATAAATCTGAACCCCTTTTCTATGACATGAAAAACAACATAATAACGTATACGTTCACAGTATCTGCATTAATAAACATAAATCAGAAAAAAACAAGACAAAAATCATCAGGTCTCCACATGCAATCACTTGAATATCATTTATTAACTCCCAAAAGGTCTGTAGGAGGCTAGTACAGTCCCTTTTCCAAATTCCTATGGAACCAGCCCTAATATAAATATCCTTTTATGGTTTCTAATGATGCTCACCCAGGAAGCTCAATCAGTAGCCAATCCCTACTTTTTGTAATTAGCTGTTGGGCCTTGTGTGGCATAAGCCACATGCCTTGTGGCTGTGAAGATGATCTGCAGAGAGATTTGTGGTTTCTGACAGTGGTCTATTGAAGTTGGTAGAGTGTTTTTCATCCCTGTTTCCTCCCCTGGGATTTGCCACATGGCTTACTCTGACCGAAGACGCAGACAAGCAGGAAGCTGATCCACTGACAGACTCGTGTCAAAGCTAACTACACTATGCAAACAATCCTTTTGAAAGTCTGAATTAGGATAGCAATACTGAGCACATCCTGGTTGATTGCCTGCACAGGGGCCCGGGTTCACAGTAATTAGAACTTCTTTGCTGTGTTGCCAGTGTACATAGCTGAAATAGTGTTGTCTTTCTTGGAAACTTTTTGGGATATATGATTTTGGTGGTGAAATATATATATATATATATATCGTATATATATATATATATATATATATATATATATATATATATATATATATATATATATATACACACACACACACACACACACACACACACAGCTCTGGAAAAAATTAAGAGACCATTGCAAAATTATCAGTTTCTCTGGTTTTACTATTTATAGGTATGTGTTTGGTTAAAATGAACATTTTTGTTTTATTCTATAAACTACTGGCAACATTTCTCCCAAATTCCAAATAAAAATATTGTCATTTAGAGCATTTATTTGCAGAAAATGACAACTGGTCAAAATAACAAAAAATTGCAGTGTTGTCAGACCTCGAATAATGCAAAGAAAATAAGTTCAGATTCATTTTTAAACAACACAATACTAATGTTTTAACTTAGGAAGAGTTCAGAAATCAATATTTGGTGGAATAACCCTGATTTTCAAGTACAGCTTTCATGCGTCTTGGCATGCTCTCCACCAGTCTTTCACATTGATGTTGGGTGACTTTATGCCACTCCTGACGCAAAAATTCAAGCACCTCGGCTTTGTTTGATGGCTTGTGACCATCCATCTTCCTCTTGATCACATTCCAGAGGTTTTCAGTGGGGTTCAGGTCTGGAGATTGGGCTGGCCATGACAGGGTCTTGATCTGGTGGTCCTCCATCCACACCTTGATTGACCTGGCTGTGTGGCATGGAGCATTGTCCTTCTGGAAAAACCAATCCTCAGAGTTGGGGAACATTGTCAGAGCAGAAAAAAGCAAGTTTTCTTCCAGGACAACCTTGTACTTAGCTTGATTCATGCCAAAGCTGCCCGATTCCAGCCTTGGTTTCATGCTTTAGCTAACATTTTTATTTTAGCCTCTTCTACTGTAGTTTAAAATCGTATTGCCCATGAGGGTCATTTTTGATTCTCCCAGGGACTTCAAGATCCATCTTTGAATTTTTGTTACATTCATTTCAATTGTACATGTTACCAGGAAGTTACGTCATTTTTTTGGTTGGTTTCCAGTCCTATATCCAAGCAGAAAGGGTCTGTTTGTACTTAAAGTGTGTTTCTGACTCTCTTCTCTTCTGTCAGTCTATTTCTCAAAGATTACCCTTGAACTGCATGTGGATGCCACAAAAAACTAAAATGGAGATCTAATTGCTTCTTGGCTTTCAACATACATTACTAAAGCCTCCCAATTTGGCACGGTCCATGGATTTGTGATCCCATCTAGGTGGAGATAAGTAAACATTTGATACTCTTGATTGGGCTGTTACCAAGTTTCACCCTGAAAATATCAGTAGACTGAGGCTTTGTCTCTCTGTCTGACACCAAAAATTAGGAATAATTACCTTTTTTTCCATTTTTTGGTAATAAGCTTCAGATTGCAAAAAATGTTGCTGCCTGTGTCTTAACTAAACAAACACAACCCCCAAGTCATGACTTAATGTCATGGTTTTCACATGAGCTATGGCTTTCATTCTGAAATTGTTGCTAAATGTTAATTTTTTTCTTGTTAAAAAATAAGATATTCAAATTTCAGATATACTAACTACACTAAAGCTACACCAGACTTACACTTTTGTTACATTATTTAATGCATGGAATACTAAAAATAATCGATTGCTAAATTCCATGTTGTTAATGTCTGATGTTATGTTCTCACAATCTCATAATTGTGTGCTTGTAGTAAATGCATGGAAATGGTTAATACAGTGTTAATACATTTTGTTAATGACTCTATTTTCAAAAGTATCCCAAAAACCAATAAAACACATTCAACTCAAATATCCATGGAATAATATTGCATAAGATGGTGGTGGGTGTTGCAAGGAATTGCCACAGTGTCCTAGAATAAAGTAAAAGGACCGCACGAATGTTTTCAAAAGGGATTTTCCTATGGTAAATACTTGAAAATAAATGTAAAACATTTTCCTATACAATTTCTACAGTGTACACCTAAAGTAATGAAATGAAGCTAAAGCAATATAAATCTGTTCACAATGTTGTAAATGATAAACAATAACTATTGTAGAAACTACTGCTAAAATGCAGTTTTTTTCTGCCATTACTCACAGTTGTATTGAGGTGGAGCCGAACCATTAATGGTTTATTTTTGGAAATGCAGACAAATACAGTATCTTATAAATCATCATGTAGGACAGCATTGCTGAACAGTAAAGGTGTTTTTGACTGCGGAACCATACAGTTCAAGGGACCTCAATAAGTATGAATACTGTCTAGAATTACAGAAACTTATTTTTTTCTGAAACATTTCAACTGGAACTTAATTATATGGCACAAAACATGTCAGACATGCCTCTGTGTAGGGATCAATTAAATAAAATATGAGACAGAAATAAGGTGGAGTTGTTGATTTTGGTCAGCATTCAGCTTCAAATTAGTTCAATGGTGACTTTCCTAATCCCATCTCACTGCAGAGCACATATTTGGTTTAAGGTTTAATTTTTAAATTCCATATTCTCACAAAACTATTGTTTTCTGTAAGTGACTAGAGAGTTTGAAAATAACCATCTGCTGTAGAAAACTCTGTGAACCCTTATATTCCATTTTAATAAAAGCATGGATTCTGGAGCATTTCCAATTTTTGCTCTCTTTTTTCATTTGTAATCTTAGCAAACATACTTACCTCTGCATAAGTGGATTGTGTTCTTAACTGGCGTTTACAGTGTTATGCAAAGATGCTGACCCAAACAACGATTCATGCAACAGAACATGAAGTGTGGTAGGCTGGCTACAAAATAAGGCCTTATTGGAAAACATGTTACTACCACTACTACAAGGATTACAAATAAGTCATTGTAAAGAACAGAATTAGTCTCTTGAACAACAGAAACATCCAAACCAGCAAAATTAATCACGCCAGCATGGCCATGCTACCTAACAAACACCTCTCTCTTATTTTCAAACATGCATAGCAACAGACAATGAGATAAAACAACATATCAATATGCAACTGCAAAAAAGAAAATCTATGACTTCAAACAGCAAACATGTATATTTTTTTCCAAATCAGATCTAAAGACCAATAGAACTTCATTATTGCTCCTTCATGCATTATTCAGCATTAACTATTAGAGAATGAATTAAATTCCTGCAAGTAATAGGATACGGCTTGCAATGCATTCATTGTACCATACCGAACTCCAAATGTCACTAAAAGTTCCTAATTGGCACAAAGTAACAACAGTGGTATTTTGTATTTAAATTGGAGACAAGATAACAAAGAAAAGGCCAACATTATGTCATAGATTAGCTATAATTAGAGGTTGTTTGCATGGACTTTATCTTGGATTTTATCCACTGGTAAGAGTGTTATCCTTATACAGTCGCAGACAAAAGTATTTGGCACCCTACATTTAATATAAGATATTACAAGAAGCAATGTTAAATACAAGTATTTAGTGACTATTAGCCACTAATTAATATGACAAAGGTCAAAATACACAATTTCTGGTAGCTTAACAAAAAAACCTTTGTAAAAAAAATCAAAATCACCTAAAACATTTCCAAATGTTTGTTCATGACATTGACACCTCTGCTTTAGTATTTTGTGTGCACATTTTGCTTTTGTTATGGATTTTAGTCGTTTCTTAACCAGTATGTTACATCTTGTTGATGGAATCTGAGCCCATTGCATATTTCCTTTAGCTCAGACAGATTGGCTATAGCTTTTTTCAGATCAGCCCATAACATTTCTATTGGATCGAGATCTGGTGATTATGAAGGCCAGTCCAGAACTTTTATCTTTGTTTTCAAGAATTCTAGAGTTGACTTAGCTGTTCTGCAGCCATTTCTTTTCTTGTAGTTTGCTATGAGTGCTTTTCTAAAATGTGAATCTAACTCCTTTGTCTTGACCATCAACTACTTACTGTTTTGAAAAAAAATGTTATTGTTCAACGTATGTGGGAAATAATCTATTCCTGACTATTGATTTGATAATGCAGTTTAGTTACTGCATAATGGTTTTCAATCATTTAACTTGTTAATTTAATTAGTTCTATTACATTTTACAGACTTTTAATGTAAAGGTGTGTCAGGGTGAGAGTGGTGCAGGTGAATAATCAAGGTCCACTAAGTAAAGTTCCTTTTCAAAACGATCCGTGTTTATTTTATATAAACAAAAAATAAATAAAGTAACCCTCTACCAAATATGGTATCGGGTGCAACATGGTGGGTTTCAGTCCCCAGATAATAATACAACAAAGTTGTAATCCACAATGCAAATGGAAAAGTACACAGTGTCCCTCTGTGGTTTCATGCTGTGCAGTGCAGTGTGATAGTGAGCTGGGTGTTAGTGCTGGCTCTCAATACTCTGCAAATACATGTAACAAACAAAACAAACAACAGCGCTCCAGCTTAGTTATTCATCAGCAGTAAGAGGCTGTACTCACACAGCTGCGTCCCCTTTGTACTACCAAAACTCCTCCCCACAATCAGCTTGTCACCACGATTGCTCCAATCGGTGTCTGCCTCATAGCTGATTACAGTGGAGTCGCTCAGGGCCATAGACATATATAGAACATATATAGAAATAGTTCTATATATGTCTATGCTCAGGGCGCTTGCAGCTACGCACTTCCCCCAAGATGGCCGACTTCCCGTTCCGTCCTACCAGCGAGTTTGGCAGTCCAGTGGAAAGCTTACCACCAACCTTACAGAGAGTCCTTTCTGGTCGGGAGGGAGATTTACAGTTCAAATTCCTTTTCTCTCTGTCACAAGATCCCAATACCTTTGTCATAACCAAATATTAGAAATTGCTTAAGCCTTAGTGGTCCATTTATTCAGCTCTCGTCAGGTCCAATTTATTTTCTCCCGCACTGTTTTTTTTTTTTGTAAATAAAGATTGTTTGTTAAACAACCAGACATTGTGTATTTTGGTCATTGTCATATTAATTAATGGTTAATGTTAACTAAATGCTTGTATTTAACATGTTTTCTTAACTTATAGTAAGTATAGGGTGTCAATACTTTTGTCTGAGACTGTACATTAGATGCACCCTGTTTTTGTTTTTTGCTTGATTATCACAGTGGAACCAGTCAATGCAATATTAATGCTTTCCTACATTTACTCAGTTTCCTATAAATATTTTCTGTAAAATTTGAAGAAATGTGTTTTCTTGTATATGCTGAGCTATATAGTTTGTTTAAGTTTTGTAATGTCTATGCTGTGAATAAGATTTGTTTTTTGGGAATGGAAAGCACATTTTCCTCTGCAGCAGAGCATTATACGGATTGTGTTTTGAGCATGCATGATTTTACCAAAGCCAGATACATCAGTGCATGGATACTACGGCAGCTCCTTAGCAACCACCAGTTGTAATTGTATTGATTAGAGAAAGCTAATGCACCATCTCCTTTCATTAGGGTAATACATTTACTATAGAAACTGAGGCCATTTGCATCCACATTAAGCAGATCGAGGTATTATCCTATATATATATATATATATATATATATATATATATATATATATATATACACACTGATGCACAAAAGAAACACAACACTCATGTCTAATGGATTTAATCAAATATTTTAACATAGATAGCAAATAAAATCACAGAAAATGTGAACAAAAATACAGATCAAACAATCAGGATAAGTTTTCACTGTCTCAGCCGCCACCTCTGATTTTCTCTGGCCCTCAGAAGACGGCGATGTGGGCTCCGGCCACCATACTTCCTGCCGCAAAAGTGCAGCTGGGGGAGCTGGTCTCCTGACCTCCCCCCTCTTCTTTGTAGCCGGCAGCCCCCTTTTCTGAGGTGCCGGCCCCGGTGTTTCCTGCGGTCCTGCAGAACTAGCAGTAGCCCCAGGCGGCGCCAGTCAGGCAGCGGCCCCAGGCGAAGCAGAGCTCTCAGGGAACCCAGGCGAAGCAGAGCCCTCAGCGACCCTAGGAGAAGCAGAGGAGAGACAGGCAACCCCAGGCGATGCAGGACCCTCTGCAACCCCAGGCGATGCGGGACCCTCAGCAATCCCAGGCGAAGCGGGACCGTTGGCCATCCTAGGGGATATAAGAGTGAGACAAGCAGCCGCAGATGATGTGGAACAACCGGCAGCCCCAGGCGATGCGGAGCCACTGGCAGCCCCAGGTGATGCGGAGCCACCGGCAGCCCCAGGCGATGCAGACGTGGCATCCTTGGGCAGTGCGAGACAGGCATCCGTGGGCGGTCCATCGGAAGGCGACTGCGGCAGCGGACCCTCATGAGGTGACAGCGGGATGAGAGCCAGGCCTAGCTGTGGTGCTGGGGTTGGACCTCTTCATAGCCACTGCAGCGGGGCGGGAGATCCCCCAGCTCCTGCTCAGCAACCTATGCATGGTGCTGGTAGAGACAGGCCAGGATTCTGGACCCAGGGGGAGCTGAATGCCCCTAAGCTCTACTGCAGGGGCTCGGAGTGAAGGGAGCTCGCCCCTCGTGCCCTTCCCCTCCTATGTCGCCCTACTATGGCAGGCACACCACTCACCCCTTGGAGGACGACTCTCACCGTCTCTCCTCTTGAGAGAGTGGAAAGCACCCCTCCCCCCTTGGTGGTGTGGGAAGTGGACTCAGCAGGTCTTGGGGCAGTCGGACGACTCTGGGTAGCTAGGGGGCTGTGGATGCCACGGACTTCAAAACTCTTGGGAAGGGGGCACGCCTCTCCCTCTTGGGCTGGGGACAGCACCGACTCCCCCCTCTGGTCACTGTGGACACACCGTCTCCCCCCTCTTGGGCTGTGGAAGCACCGACTCCCCCCTCTTGGGCAGTGGAAGCACCGACTCCCCCCTCTTGGGCAGTGGACGCACCGACTCTCCCCTCTTGGGCTGTGGAAGCACGGACTCCCCCCTCTTGGGCAGTGGACGCACTGACTCTCCCCTCTTGGGCTGTGGAAGCACCGACTCCCCCCTCTTGGGCAGTGGATGCACTGACTCCCCCCTCTTGGGCAGTGGACGCACTGACTCTCCCCTCTTGGGCAGTGGAAGCACCGACTCCCCCCTCTTGGGCAGTGGACGCACTGACTCTCCCCTCTTGGGCTGTGGACGCACTAACTCTCCCCTCTTGGGCTGTGGAAGCACCGACTCCCCCCTCTTGGGCTGTGGATGCTCAGGCTCCTCCCACTCAGGCACAGGACGTTCTGCCTCCTCCCACTCCAGGTCTGTGTCCTGGAAGACCTCCAGGCAGTGGTGCTCCTCATGTCCGTAGCACATGCAGTTGGTGCACAACTCCTCTTCCTCCCATGCCTTCTTTCCTCTCTGCCTCCTTTTCCTCACCTCTCCTTGGTTTTCTTCCTCCTGCCATATAGGGAAGGTGCCAGTGGATACGTGCCAGGGCTCCCCACAGCTAAAGCACCACTCCTCCTCCCACAGACAGGTGAAGCAGACTTACTACGGCTGTTGCAGCGGCTGATGTCTCCTTCCCAACCTCCCTTTTCCTCCTACCTTTCCTCTTCTTCCTCCCATCTTTGCTCTCTCCAAAACATGATAATAAAACCCCCCGAAACTGCAGTACCCTTCTGCAGTAGCTCTTCTGGCCTGAGTCCAGGTGGTGCTGGTAATTACACGCTGGACACCACGTATGGCAGGAAATGGCGTTGCGGTGACGTCAGGCCAGAAGGCGGAACAACAACACAGAGGTAGGTAACAGTAGTTCACAGGCGCGGCATGCGCCGTTTTATTTAGAACAAAAATAAATAAAATATTTAAACAAAACAAACACTGCTCACAGAGCAAAAAAATAAATCTCGAACATTAACACTAAATGCTAAGGTCAGGCTGAGCAACTGCCTTCACTGATCCTTAGTTCTTTAATTTCCCGCTTTCCACTCTCATTCCACCTCTCGAACACCCCACCCAGAAGTGCAGAGAGCTGCCGGTATTTATACAGGAGACCATCTCCCAATTAACAACAAATTAATCCAGGAGATGGCCACCTTCTGCTGGGTTTTTAATGTGGATGGGGCTTCACATCCATGCTGCGAAGCAATACAAAAACCATAACAAAAACACATGACGTTTCGCCGTCATACAAAAATACAATAAATCATACAACAAACAAATACAGGGGTGGAGGGGGAAATTCTAAAATAAACAAATACAAAATATAAATAAAACAATAACGTGGCATTATTGTTAACCACGCTCTTCCTCCAAATATAAACACTTTAAAATAGCAGGGCTTTCCTACCACCTTGCTACACTATTTATATAGATTCTTAATCAACTCATTTGGGCAATTTTAACTCAACTCAAATATCAGACATTGAAAATCTGCCATTTTTCTGAAATCACATGATTTGAGCTCAGTATTTTGTTATCCAAAGGACTACTCAAACAATCAACAAACCTATCTGCTCACTATTTAAAATGTAAATAACATTATGTATGTGCCCAATGAGCTCTTGATGTAAAACTTAGACTGTTGTGTTTTCATTGTGCATCAGTATATATATATATATATATAGATATATATATATATATATATATCAGTATAATATATATATATATATATATATATATATATATATATATAACCTATATAGTATATAATATGGAGTATACAGTTACTTTAGTCCGAAATCAGGCCTTAACTCTTAGAAGACAGCTGTATATCACCCACATATTCAATAATTATTCCCAGGGATACTTTAAAAATAGAAAAATTTTAAGTATATGTATGGAAGTATATGAGAGAATAAATATTACATGAATATATTGCTTATACATAGTGCTTTTTATACAAAAGTATCGCAAAGCACGGTACAGTACATAGCAGAAAAAAACTAATCACAATACATTTGTATAGCATGTCACACATACAACTGCCACAGTCAGACCATTTAAATAACACTATACACATAATAATACAAAAGCAGCAATTTTAAAGTTACATTAAAACCCAAGAAAGTCATTTTATAAAAGTGTGTTTTTAGTCTTGACTTGAAAACTGTAATGGTCCCAGCTTCCCTGACAAATGAAGGCAGAGCATTCCATAATTTAGGAGCTACCTCCTGTCTTTTGTTGACCCTAGGAATAACTAGCATCTTGTGATCTCAGAGTGCGTATTAGAAGATTCAGGGTCAGTAACTCTTGCAAATAACTTGGTGCTAATCCATTCAGGGCCTTGTAAGTTACAGCAAAATCTACAAATCAATTATCTACTGGACAGGCAGCCAGTATAAAGATGCCAAAACATATCTGCCAGTACATTGTTAATAATGGCTTATTTTCTTACTTAATTTCTTTTGGAGGTAGGTAGAATTCTGAAATGTAGCTGTGATTTTAAAACATTGTTATATACATTACCACTGTTTAAAAATCTGCATCACGATGTATGCAAACTGTTCATCATAAAGAATTATATTGAAGCAGTCAATAACTTGAAAGGTGTTGTTTGAGAATCCTTAATTTAACTGTTCAGTTACTATGGTTTTTTTTCTTTCTTTTTCTGGCTTTAAGTTTGTCTTCAGAATTTTAAAATCCTAGACTCAACAGCCTTCCTCATGTGAAAATGTAACCTTTCAACTCTTTACTCTCCCTGTACATACAGGGTAGTGAGGGGCTGGCAGAGTTGAAAGAGTGCCACATGATTTAAATGGAATGAGGAGGTCAAAGAATTCTATTGACAAACTCTTAGTAACGCAAAGCAGGGTAAAGGAAAGTTTAGAAAAAATGTATAGTAACTCCATATTGGAGCCAGATTACCTCATTATTTCAGGTATGATGTCAAGCTATTTACTCTTTGTGATGGTGTGATGAGTGCAGAGGTAGAAATTATGTCACAAAGTTACGGGTTCAGTACAAACAGCCCCAATACCAGCAGATACTAGTCGGGGTGTGTTTTATTCAAAATGGGCTCACAGGCCAAAGGAACTGAAAAGGTTAACAAAAATAAAATTCCCAACAGAATGAGTCCCTCTCAGTTCTGGGTGCACTTCCCTGGTGTGGTGAAAAGTGCTTGTGTTCAAGTGCAGGGTGTTCAGGACCAAAGTAATAAACAGCTCCAGGGTTTGGGTGAACTGGTAGTGGTGCAGCAGTTCCCTGGGGTCAGTCACTTCCCAGTACTATTAACACAAAGCACAACACGTAGACAAATGGACAAATAAACAAAACACACAGCAACTCAGGTTACACATTACATCTAACCTCAAAGACCTTGCACTCACAGAATGTCAGCCTTTATATATCAGGAGACTCCACCCCATGATCAGTGCGACTCGACACACCCGCACACTGTCTAATGCAACACAGCTGATCACAGTAATCTCGTCCCCTAATATGGGCATTCTGTCCTACACCAAGACATCTGACTTCCATTTCCACCCCAGCCTTCAAGCCAGCTGCTCTCAGCACAGACGTGTAAGTACCTCTGCTTAGCGCCCTCTTGAGTCGGGAGGGAGATTTACAGCTCTGATCCTCTCGCTCCCTGTCACACTTTTTAACAAAGAACATCATCCAGAAGACATAAGCAGTTTTCCCCCAAACAAACCGTTCATTAAGATTATCAGAAACCAGGACGCATGTATGAGCTGTATCCAGCTGTGTAGTGGAGCCCATATTTTCTTATGAGGTGTGGCATCACTCCTCCACTTATTTATTAAGTCAACATTTTAATTTGGTATTTGTATTTTATTAACAGACATTTTTCATGGATCCTAGTCACAACTTACACTTGTCAAGAGTGCATAGCCTAATATTAACTCTCTCATAGTCAGATACTGTAGCTCACAGTGGATACGCTTCAGTCACACAGCACAGGCTTGCGTAGAAAGATTTTTTTATTACCAAATGTAAAAATGCCCAAATGCTGTGAAAAACTACTTAATTCAACACACTTTCTTCTTTTCTTTTAAAAGATAGGATATGAAGAACTTTTTAACCTTTCAGTTTTCACCTTCTTATTTATACTATACCCTATCACTGCAACAACACCATTATTCATTATATGTACTGTTAACACAGACTTTCGCAAACACAGGTGTACATGCAGCACTTTATTTAATTTACATCACAACTTTTGGATTTCCTATGAGGAAAAAGTTAAGTGCAAAGCAATGTAAATGGTGCATCCTGATTTTCTCCACAGTTTGGAATGTACAGCAGTTCCCAATGTTCTATAAGAAGTCTTTCTAAAAAGATTTCACTTTTTTTCATATCTAAATTGCTTGATGCAGTTTCTTTAAAAAATATCAGGTAGCTTATTTAGATTTTTTAATTTTTTTTTTATTTTGCTGTTCATCGCTGCAGTTGCTGATTTAAATCCAGCTAGCAGATGCCAATTCTTAAAAGAGGCTCACTGCAGGGTAATCTCTTTTGGTTGAAGAGCTTATAGACAGGACTAATAACTAATCCAGTAGACTTTGTAGATCCAGTATCTTAAGACAGTGAAGTTTACTATAGGTTTACTATAATTCAGAATGTGGATCTGCATTAAGCTGTGCCCCCTACCAAACTTGTCTACTATGACCTGTCGATTAACTATAACAAGGGTTTTCAAACTGAGGACTGCAGAAAGCCTTCTTAGGATTGTGAAACAATCACATCATAAGTAGGCCAGAGAAATCTTTATTTTTCTTTAATACTTATTTGTTTGCAGTGCATTAGGAATCTAGGAACTAGCTAGACTACCCACTAATAACAGGGGCAGATTAATATGTTGTAGTTGAGGGCGTCCCATTTCAGGGAGTCCTAAACTACCCCAGCTCGAGACCCCTCCACTCAATGGAAATGTGAGTGGTTGTTCTTACTGTCACCTCTTTTAATGCACAGCATAAAGCCACTTATTTAAAGGCATATTGTTAATCCAGACACTGGAAATTGAGGCTTTTATACTGTATGTAAAATAGAGTTGAAGACAACTAGTTTGTGGACCCCTAATTACAGGTTAGAGTAGATTCCAACAATGTTTATATTTTTAATTATATCATGAAGACACAGATATTTTAAAACAAATTAAACAATTAAATATACAATGTAAATGTTTATACTATTCTGCATTTTATAGATGAGGTGGTAATATTATGCGACATATGCCACTCATTTGGATTTCTGCAGTTTACTTATTTTAATAGGCTCAGTATCAATCCAGTCTGATTTAAATAAATTGGGAATAAAAAAAGTCATACTAGTTAAATGTGCAGCAAGCATCATCCAGTATCCTATCTGCTGAGCGTCTAATTCCACGAATGACAGAAACTCACTTCTTAATTTCATTTACCTTGGTATTCTTCCAACACATAATCACATCTATAGAATCTGCCCTTTTCTATCTACTTATTTCACTCAACTTCTGGTCCAAGCTCTTGTTCTTTCTAGATTGGATTATTGTAACTCTCTCCTCGCTGGTCTTATCAAACACACCAAATCAGGTGTTCAATATTTAACTGTATTCAAGTGTCAGAATGTTAACATGTATGAAACAGTACGTAATAAGAACTTTAATTTTATTTTATTTACATCTTTATATCCTAGACTACACAATTTTTTAATCATAAACAAACAGGTTTAATCAGTAACCCGGCTAGGATTCCCCAATTCAGCGATCACATGAATTATTACAAAATTCACAGTTCTGCACAGGCATTTGCAGAAATTGGCTCACATAGAAAACAGTTTGTTTATTATTATTTTTCAATCAGAAATGCAGACATGTTGATTTGCTGCAGTTTATTTTTGCCGCACACCAGCAGTTACAGTTATACAAATGTGTAACATCTGCAAATATAAATGTGAAGGATTTACCACTGTTCAAAAATAAATAAATAAATAAAAACTTTCTAACACGGTCCAGTTCTGATAAGTTTGTTGGGGGTCGTCGATGGACTGCAATCTTCAAGTCTCGCCATAAATTTTTGATTATATTCAAGTCAGTACTTTGACTGGGCCACTCAGGAACAAAATTAGGAGTCACCTGTACTTTGCACCATTCATTCTCCCCTCTATCCTGACAAGTTTCCCAGTCCCTGTTGAAGAGAAGCATCTCCATAACATGAAGCTGCCACCACCATACTTAACAGTTGGAATGGTGTTGACTAGGTGATGTGCAGTGTTGGGCTTGCGCCAGATGTAACGCTTGGAATTTAGACCAAAAAGTTAAATTTTTGTCTCATCTGATCACAAAACCTTTTTCCACATGTCTGCAGTATCATCTGCATGCTTTTTCGCAAACTCTGTACATGCTTTAAGATGAGACTTTTTGAGTAATGGTTTCTTTCTTGCTACCTGCTCATACAGGCCAGAATTGTGTAGGGACCAGTTTATTGTTGATGTGTGAACATACTCCCATCTCAGACACAAAACTTTGCAGATCCCTTAAGGTTATTGTTGGCTTCAGAGTGACATCCCAAACCAGTTTCTTGCTGGCCCGGCTGCTCAGTTTGGGAGGGCGACTTGATCTGGGTAGTGTCTGGGTGGTATGATGCGTCTTCCACTTCTTAATGATGGACTTCACTGTGCTGAGAGGGATAATCAGCACCATTGAAATTTTCTTGTACCCTTCTCCTGCTCTGTGCCTCTCTACCACTTGTTTTCTACATGTAAAGTCTAATTTAAACGCGTCATGAGGTACGCTCAGGTGCCAACAAAATGTGAAAACTTTGCAGGGGGTGAACACTTCTGCAAACCTCTCTCTCTTACAAGAAATAGATGTCGACAATTATTTATTTCAGCAATTTTTTGCAAAACTCCAAAAATGCTAATTCAAAATATTCATACCCTCTGGTGTTATGATTATATTTTCTACAAGGTGCTAGAAATTTCAATATGATAATTCTAGAAAAGTCTAGAAAATGCTGGATTGTAGGTGAACATTCTTAAAGAGTATGAAAATAGGGTGACCAGATACCAAGAGTGAGGATCAGGACACTTTCAGTTGGTGCGGGGAGGAAAGAAACCTTGTGCATTACTGCACAACACAAGCAACACAAACTGCCTATCTTTCTTCTGTAGGTTTTTTTTTTTATTTTATTTTTATTCATTTGCCTTCCTGTGTGCATTGCACTTAGGCAAAAACAAAAACTTAAGAGAAATATAATTAAAAAAAAAAGAAAATACTCAAAAACGGTTAACATTCTTTTTTCACCCAATCTGATTGAGATCACTCAATCAATGGTATTCAATGGGACGTTATCAAGCAAAAATCATCCCATAGGAAAATCATCCCATAGGAATTGGCCAGTAGGTACCTACTAGCCTCCCAACAAGTAGACTAGGTCCGGATCAAGTGCTTTAATGGACGTCGGATGTAGTAGCCTTTAGAGGGTGCTAAAAAACGGTGTTAAAAATAATAGTAAAAAATACTTTAATAGTAACACAGTTAGGTTTAGGGGTTAGAGGTAGACATTAGATTAGTGGTAGACATTATATATAGGGGTAGGGGGTAGATTTAGGGGTTAATAGGCTAGTAGGTACCTACTGACCTATCCATATGGGATGATTTTTGTTTGATAACGTCCCATTGAATCGATTGATCTCAATCAAATCGGCTGTTTGTTTACTGTTCAGATTAGTTCATTGCTTCAGAACTGGCTTTTCTGTGACCTGCTATACTGTGCGTAGCAGGTGGGACAAAGTCAGTGCTGCATTATTTTGATTTAGGTAAAATACCAAAAATGAACGACAAAGCAAAACAAGCAAAGCATGTTTCGGCTGAGGATTGTGTCAAGACATTTCCCAAAGAAACTATACATGCAGATGGAGGTAATTGTTTTGCACATCTTGTAATGTGACTTAAAGAAGATATGATCGATCGCTAGAACTTCAGAATCACAAAAGGCTACCACAGAGGCTGCTGAACAGAACGTAAAACAAACAACAACAGCTTTCAGAAAACAAACTGGAAAGTCAGCACAGACAAAAAGTATTCTTGTCGGTTTGAATCCAAGTTAAATCAATACTACACGTATGATCTAGCACAGCCACCTCACTTTCAACAACCTGCTGTTTACATTTTAAACACAGTTAGAATTTTAGACCCGAATAGGCACGTTTTCTTTGTTTTGTCTCTGTACTGATAAAATAAATTCCTGGATGGAACAAATAACATGACAATGAACATGTTTTATATATGGATTTTATTAAAGAATGCCAGATACCATTGGATAACCGAGTTTTAGGACTGTTTCTAATTGAAGTCCACATCTGTACAACTTGGCAAAGCTTTGTTTTACACTTCCAACCAATTCAGTGGGTGCAGTCTCAATGTATGGACAAGTCCGCACCAGACAGAGAATGTCAGCAGCAACTGCTGGGGGATGTTGCATGCTTGCCTTTCAAATGACAGCACTCTGTTTTAGTAAGGAAGCAAGTATCGCTATTTTTAAGCTTTTATATTGCTCTGAAATATTAGGTGTATTTAATGTTTAAACAGGTTGGTGAAATGTTTGTGAAATCCTAACTATAATCCTGATTGGATGACTTGACCATGGGCATATGATTGAATCAATGTTTCCCCCACTTTTTCGGTATTTGCTTTTTTGCTTTTTAGTGATAGGTTCGTCAACAACACTAGCCATCATGACACTTCACCAGTAAAAACGGACGCACAGGTGCAGGCACCAAGAGAAACACATGACTCATACCGCATCATATGACTGCAGGTTAACGTGATTGCATAGCTGCATAAATGCAATGCAAACAACTCACTCAAACAACACTCCCAAAACCAGTAGAATATGCTTTTGCACTGCGAGACAGTACAGCAGCCACATATATTAACTTTCCTAATGGGAAAATAAAAATGTCACATTTTACGCCTGGATTGTCAATGTTTACACAAAAAATCTGGGCAAATGGCATCCCGACAGTACCTCGATCGGGATGCGGGACAAAGACATTAATGTTGGAACGATCCCGATTTTATCGGGATGTCTGGTCACCCAGTATAACAAGTTTAGGCATAAGATGATTGCTGTCATTACCAATAAGTAGAAACAAACAAGTAGAATAATTGTGAGGAAGGTTAATAACAATCCGAGATTGACTGCCAAAGGTATTCAAAGTGAATTGTCTGCAAGTGGGATTGTGGTTTCTATTTCAATCATAGGCCGAGAATTGCATGGTAAAGATCTCAATGGTCGCGGGCCAAGGAAAAAGCCACTCTTAGAAAAATGACAGAAGGACAATCATTTAAAGTTTGCAAAATGATATTCGACTGATGGATATGAGTTCTAGTAAAAGGTTTTGTGGAGTGATGAAACAAAAATCGAGCTATTTGGAAACGTTGATAGTCATTATGTTTGGAGAAAGTCTGGTGAGGCGTACAAAGAAAATAACTCATATCAACTGTCAAGCATAGAGGTGGTAATATCCTTCTATGGGGCTGTTTTTCCTCTAATGTTACAGGAAATTTTGTTCCAATACATGGTAAAATGGATTCCATAGCATACCAAAAGATATTGGCCAATCATCTGAAACCCTACAAAACTTGATTTAAAGTGCAACTGGACATTCTAACACGACAACGATCCAAAGAACACATCAAAATCTACTTCAAAATGGTTAAAGAAGAATATCTGGAAGAATCTGGAATGACCTAGTCAAAGTCCCTATCTTAATCTGAATGAGAATCTTTGGTATGAGTTGAAGAAGGCTGTGCACAAGAGGAGTCCTCAGAATTTGAATGAAATTGAATAATTTTGTGTTGAAGAATGGTCAATACTCACTAACGAATCAAGCCAAATGCTCATTGACAAATATCCTAATAATTTAAAAGAAGTTTTTGTTGCTAAAGGTGCCTCAACTAGCCATTTATTTAATTTTCCTTATCAGGGTATCTGTATTATCTACTTTTTTCCTCATTCACAAAGGCAACACTTTTGCTACAAATACAGTTCTATATATATATATATATATATATATATATATATATATATATATATATATATATATATATAATATATATATATATAGGTCTAGTTCATTTTTCAAAGACAAATTTTTCTGTGGTATAGGTTCATATTAAAAGTTATTTTACCCCCCCCCCTTTGATCTTTCTCGACTCGTCCCACCCCCTTTTGTATAGAAGAATTATCTAGGCATGAAATGAAATACCTTCATCATTCTTTAATAAATATATTAAATAGTCTATGTAGATGAAATAAATACTTGTAGTATTCCTGTCACTGACCAAATACTTTATCTATAGGCAAGAAAATATTTGGATAAAAAATAACAATCAATTATTTTACCGAAATTCTGACCCAGGGGCCAGTCAATCACTATTAGTCTGTCAAGCTCTCATACAGTATATAGTTGCATTTGTTGAGAGATAACATTGTATGTTACAATATTAACAGATGCTTGCCAAGGAAGGAAAGCCTGGTTTGATTTCAACAGTAGTACATTGCTAAGCTGTCCTTGTTGTCTTCTATGTTTAAAGTGGTATAAAATAAACAAACTGTTTTCTAATAATTAAGGATCTTTCTGGATATGAACTAATGAAATGGATCTTCTTTTCAAATCTAATAAAAGGACAGTTTTAGCAACTTTAACATGTTTAAAATGGATAATATAGGTATATTACAGTTGGGAATTAATTCTTCCTATATTTTAAATATATATTACATTTCATATTTAAGGTTTTTACTTTTTAAACTTCTGATGAAAATATTCACTTTTCTAATATCTGGGGGAAAAAAGGCAATGTTCTTTTTCTCATTTCTGTTTTCACAAATTCAGTGTGAACACAACTTTAATTAGCTTACTACAGATGGCGCTATTGGCCTAAATTCTTTATCTTCCACTATACAAGCTCAATGAAACAAACACAAACATCTAAGTAATATTTACAGCATGGGTTAGTTGTCATTGTGTTTACCAGTATAAAACAAACCACAATAAAACCAATTTATATACATCTTAATTAATGTATAAGCAAGTTGTCAAATGTTCTGTTTTCTTCTGTGATTCTTACTTTTTAGCAGCAACAAAACATTGCTGATGGTGGACATCTTTTGAGAAAACACAGGCCATATTGGCTGCCGAAATATTTATGAAAAGTCTAAGTATCCTAAACAAGCAGAACTATAAAACTGGGTTCAAAGTGAAGTTTAGGTACTGTGCTAACATTAGCCCTATATTTTTCACTTGTGTTTAGAAAGGGAAAAGTTTGTGAAGACACACACACACACAGTGGTTTGCAGAAGTATTCACCCCTTACCATTTTGTTGAATTACAAATAATTTATAAACTGAACATTGTTATATGAGGAGGAGGTTAAATGTCAGCAAAATATTTAAAGAAAATTTACAATATGAATTTTATTGGTTGCATGAGTATTCAGCCCCTTAAGTCAGTACTTGGAAGAAGCATCTTTTTGCAGCAATTGCTGCTATGAGTCTTTTTGGGTAGGTCTGTACTAGCTTTGCACAGTAGAATGGTGACATTTTTGGCCATTCTTCAAGGGAAAATTGCTCCAGTTCTGATAAGTTTATAGGGGAATGTCAATGGACGTCTCAAGTCTCGCCATACATTTTCGACTGGATTCAAGTCAGGACTTTAACTGGGCCAAGGGAACATTAACTGTTGTTCAACCAGTCCAGTGTGGCTTTGGCTTTGTGCTTTGGGTCATTGTCCTGCTGAAATGTAAATTTCCTTCCCAGTTTCAGAGTCTTCTGACTCGAACATGTTTTCCTCAAGGATTCTCCCCTCTTTCCTGACAAGCTTTCCAGTCCCTGCTGAAGAGAAGCATCCCCATAACATGATGCTGCCACCACTATGCTTGGCAGTTGGAATGGAGTTGACTGGGTAATGTGCAGTGTTGGGCTTGCGCCAAACATGATATAACAGTAGGAATTTAGACCAAAAAGTTACATTTTTGTCTCATCCTGACCACAAAACTTTTTTCCACATGTCTGCCATATCATCTACATGCTTTAAGTGAGGCTTTTTGAGCAATGGCTTCTTTCTAGCCACCCATCCATACAGGCCAGCTTTGTGAAGGGTCCGGCTTATTGTTGATGTGTGAACACTGACTCCCATCTCAAACACAGAACTTTACAGATCTCTCAAGGTCATTGTTGGATTCAGAGTGACATCCCAAACCAGTTTCTTGCTTGCCTGGCTTTCCGGTTTGGGAGGGCGACCTGATCTGGGTAGTGTCTGGGTGGTATGATGCATCTTCCACTTGGTAGTGATGGACTTGTGCTGCGAGAGATTACACTGTGCAACAAATTTTATTTATTTTTTTTTGTTGTTTCTGGGTAGTAAGTGTTATTTCCTAGTTGTTTATGCTGCAAAAGTATAGAAAATAGCTATTATTCCTCACAAACTTTGCTTTTGTGACCAGGACAGTGAAATTTCAAAATATCACTATTTCCAATGGGAAAATGGGAAAATGTGTGTCTTTTCATTCACATAAAGTCAGAAAAAAACAACATATGAATCCAAATGAACATGTATTTATACTAAAGTAATACAAAGATGACTACAAAAGATTTAGAAGTGAGTAGTTTTTCGAGATTTCGAGTAAATACAGTATAATTCAGTTTTTTCTGACTTTATGTGAACGAAAAGACACACATTTGCCCATTTTCCCACTGGAAATAGTGATATTTTGAAATATCACTGTCCTGGTCACAAAAGCAAAGTTTGTGGGGAATAAGAGCCATTTTCTATACTTTTGAGGCATAAGCAATTAGAAAATAACACTTACTACCCAGGAACAAAAAAGTGTTACATAGTGTTATCAGTGCCTTTGAAATGTTCTTGTACCCTAGTACTCCTGCTCTGTGCCTCTCTCCCACGTTATCCCTGACTTATTTCGAAAGCTCCTTGATCTTCATGGTTGCTTTGTTGGATCACTATGTGAGTTGCAGTTTCAAAGTCTTTATATACCTGAGGGAAATTACCTACAAGTTAAACCACTTTGAGTACATACAGGCTGAAACCATTTTACTAATTTTGTGACCTTTCAAACAAATCAAAGGGGTTGAATACTTCTGCAACTGAGATTAATCTGTTTTTCTCTGTCAATCTTACTTATTTATAATCTATATGTTTTTTTTTAACTTTATCAATGTGGAATAGTTTGTGTAGATTCTACATGTAAAGTTTAATTTGAAAGTGTTGTGGGGTACGCTTAAGTGCCAACAAAATGTGAAAACTTTGCAGGGGAGTGAATACTTCTGCAAACCACTGCGTGTGTGTGTGTGTGTGTGTGTGTGTGTATATATATATATATATATATATATATATATATATATATATATATATATATATATATATATACACACACACACACAGTGCATATAGAAAGTCTACACCTCGAACTTTTTTCACATTTTGTTTTGTCAGTTCCTCAAGAATTTCATGCATTTAAATACACACTTAGCTACACACCATACTGTTAAGGGGAAAAAAGTTTTTATTGAGAAAAAAATTATATATTAAAAATACAAAACTGAAAGATCATAACTGGATAAGTCTCCACCCCACTGAGTTAATACTTGGTGGAAGCACCTTTGGCAGCAATTACGCGAAAACCGCTTCTCCCACAGGGTGTAAACTTTCTACAGGGATATATATATATATATATATTCTATAATATATATATATATATATATTATATATATATATATATATATATATATATATGTACACATGTCTCGATAGAAAGTCTACACCCCCTCTCAAAATGTTCATCTTTTGTTGCCTTATAGCCTGGAATTAAAATGCTTTTTTTTTTTTTCAATTATCGACACATCCTTCCCCACAACTTCCAAGTGAAAAAAATATTCTAGAAATTTGTAGAAAATTAATTCAAAATAAAAAACTGAAATAGCTAGGTTGGATTAGTGTCCACTCCCTTTGTAATAGCAATCCTAAATTAGCTCAGGTGTAACCAATCACCTTCAAAATCACACACCAAGAGGCCTCCACCTGTGTTAAATTATAGTGATTCACATGACTTTAGGATATAGTCAGCAGTTCCTGTAGGTTCCTTCTGCTGGGTACTGCATTTCAAAGCAAAGACTCAACCATGAGCACCAAGGCGCTTTCAATAGAACTCCGGGAAAAAGTTTTTGAAAAGCACAGATCAGGGGATGGGTATAAAAAAATATGAAAGACCTTGAATGTCACTTGGAGCACGGTCAAGACAATTATTAAGACGTGGAAGGTGTATGGCACCACCAAGCCTGCCTAGATCAGGCCGTCCCTCCAAACTGGATGACCGAGCAAGAAGGAGACTGATCAGAGAGGCTACCAAGAGGCCAATGACAACTTTGCAAGAGCTACAGGCTTTTATGGCCAAGACTGGTCAAAGTGTGGATGACAACAATATCCCAAGCACTCCACAAATCTGGCCTGTATGGTAGGGTGGGAAGAAGGAAGCCTTTACTCAAGAAAACCCACCTTGAATCCTGTTTGAAGTATGCAAAAAAACACTCAGGAGATTCTGTAGCCATGTGGCAAAAAAGTTTTGTGGTGTGACAAAACTAAAAAGGAACTTTTTGGCCTAAGTGCAAAGTGTTATGTTTGGCGCAAACCCAACACAGCGCATCACCCAAAGAACACCATCCCTACTGTGAAGCATGGTGGTGGCAGCATCATGTTATGGGGTTTTTCATTGGCAGGGACTGGAGAACTTGTCAGGACAGAAGGGAAATGATCAAAGTAAAGAGAAGTTCTTGTGGCCCTCTGCAAGAAAGTTGAAACTGGGACGGAAGTTCATCTTTTAGCATGACAACGACCCAAAGCACACAGCCAAAGCTACACTGGAGTCGCTATGAACAAAAAGGTAAATATCCTTGAGTGGCCCAGTCAGAGCATCGACCTAAATCCAATCGAAAATTTGTGGCATGACTTGAAGACTAAAGTCCATCAATGCTCCCCAAGGAACTTGACAAAGCTTGAACAGTTTTGTATAGAAGAATGGTCAAATATTGCCAAATCTAGGTGTGCAAAGTTGGTAGGGACCTATCCCAACAAACTCACAGCTATAATTGCTGCTAAAGGTGCTTCCACCAAGTATTAACTCAGGGGGGTGAAGATTTATCCAATTATGATCTTTCAGTTTGGTATTTTTAATATAAAACTTTTTCCCCCCCTTAACAGTTTGGACTATAGTGTGTAGATAAGTGGAAAAAAAATCCTCATTTAAATGCATGAAACTCTGAGGCACTGACACAACAAAATGTGAAAAAAGTTCAAGGGGGTGCATACTTTCTATAGGCACTGTGTATGTGTGTGTATGTATGTATGTATATATATTAGTTCTGCAAGGTGGCACTTAGTGTAATATTACTTTATGACATGGTAACTTTTCAGACTATTATTAACATCGTATATAAACATTTCAAGACATAAAAGCTGGTCTTGTTAACCACATTTAAGAAAGGAAACAAATTAAGAATTACTCAACTGTATGGCTTGCACCATGTAAAATGCAGTTTTATTTATTTTGCTGTTTTAAAAGTTTCCATTTTATTTACTTTTTTTTAAACTTGGAAATTACTGGTAACTTATGTAAACAGAACACCCGTTACTTATAAAATACATATTTCTCTACCCTTCTAAAGCATGTAAAATTAGTCTGACACTGACTTCTCTAACTGAATGGTGTGAATTACAGCTGGAAATCACTGATGATTATTTATTGGTAAGAGGTTTGTGTTTAATGTAAAACAAATTTATCTAATATATATATCTATATATATAATATATATATATAGAGAGAGAGAGAGAGAGAGAGAGAGAGAGAGAGAGAGAGAGAGAGAGAGAGAGAGAGAGATAAAGCAATTAAGCCTAGAAGTAGCATACAGTTACGTGTAATATGCTAAGGCTTTAAAAACAAACTAATTACCGGCTTCTTACATTGCTAAACCACCCAAAAAAGACTACGTAAAATGTAATGCTGCATAAAAAGGCAACACGTAACTATAAAGAAGAAAAAGAAACACATTACTTGTTAACCATAATGTATTTTGCACAGAATTATTTAAGCTACAGAATTATTTATTCACATTCATGTTACTTTTCAAATTTTCAATAGATTTTGAACAATAGTTGAAAGAGTATAGTTAACAGAAACCTAAAATAGATATTCTGTTTAAACTGATGTGCAATAGCATAGCCTACCATGGAAAATAATATTTAAATACATAAATAAATAACTTATCTAGATGATTTTTTAAAACTTGGGTAACAAAATCAAAGCCACATTATTATAATGCTGTCATTGAACTTATAAACAATGGTTAGTCTTTACTAACAGTGTGTAGTGCTGTGGGGGGAGGGGGGGGGGGGGATTGCTACAATTAGATGTAATAATTGCTACAGTTTTTATTTTTAGACCCATATATAAGAAATAATGAGCATAAAATAAGCTAAACATTTATTTAAAAGGTAAAACTCAATTGCAACAAACAAATAAAGGGTACCTGTGGCCTTACACACCTTTTTTTGCAAAGAAATGCATTTCTGTTTCAATACCTCAGTCTCATTCACTCTTAATCGGCTGCAATAGGACAGTGAGATGAGCTGATTCTGGCTCAAACCATTCAAACACGAGAAGGTGGAGTGGGGGAGTGTTACACATAGGATTAATAATAAGAATGACGGCGTTTTAATCATGTGTATTAGCGTATGAAACTGGTTGTGAAAATATGTACAGTATGTGTTTATTTATTTATTTTTAATATAAATGCTGTGAATGCGGCTGATTTCCGGTAGGTCGACTACACTTAATTTTTCAAGAAGTCCTCTATTTGGTGTTGGGGGGGGGGGCAACAAAATGCAATTGTGCAGCTTTCATTTGACAAGTTTATATACTAGAACGCATTATAATGTTAAGTTCATTAAATCTTCCATTACTATGTAAACAAGGTTAGATTTGTTAGCTGTGTATAATTCAGGTAGGAAATGTGATTATTATGTTAAAACTACTTGATCTTCGCTATTTACTCCCACCTTAAAGGAAAATAATAAAGGGTTTGACAATCTCTTACGGGAACCTGTGTGAGTGAAACACCTTATTAGAAGAACAGTAATTCCTTATGACCAGCGATTTACAATTAAAAATGCACCGATGAATCCAGAATATTGCTCTGATAAATATGAGAAGTGTAAAGTGTGCTTTTATTTGTCAGATTCTCAAGGCAATCTCTGATCAATTAATCAAAACAAAATGTATATACAATAATAGTGACCCTGAAAATGTTTGAGGGAAAAAAAGTATTCAAGATATTCATGCTCTTCCGTGTTGCAGTGAAGTGGCAGGATGAGCTGTCATTCATCAATGGTCTGGCTAGGTCTAAGATGGCATAATCTGCATGGATTCCAACATCTCCTCCACTGCTTTCAGAGAACACTTAGTCTCCTTTGTTCCATGACCTGCCAACTACGAAAGTAAAAAAAAAAAAGGAATCAATAGAAAGGAGTACGTACAATATTAATATCAACAGTTGCACAGCATCGTGCCAAGCAAGGCCCTTTCAGTTTTTAAATGGGTGGGACATTACACGCCACACCAAAATGCCTGATCAGGTTATTTAGAGTACAGAATTATTCCCGTTAAAGCATTTCTCCCCAAGATAATCAATTAATGTGATATAGCCCTTTCGGCCATAGCTTAATGAAGATATAATGCATTTAAACATCTAATCGTTAGCAGTATTTCTACATCTTTACCAAAAGGATGACCAGGCATTCAAATTGCTGACTCTGCTTCAAGTGAGCCTGATCCAGCCGTGTCGTTGATTCAAATCTTGCCACTTTAGCGAGTGACGCTGGCTCAGCTTGCAAACTATAGCCCTGAAGCTTAGCTGATGCCCAGGTATAAAAAATAGTCATAAAAGAGACATTGTGCTATGTGCTAGGAAAGTTTGGATTAGCTGAGGTAAAAAGTGGAGACTGTAATGCGCTATAATAATGTTCCCCCTGTCTGTCTGGATTCAAATCCAGATCATGTCAAAAGTAAAATTAAATACGGCAATCACTGTATTCTAAAATTAACCAATTATTTCACAAATCTCTTATAATAAATTGTTAAGCAGTCCTAAATGTAAATGGATAGTCTATAACAAAAAAGAGAACAAAATATGTGCAAATCTCTCAATTGTTAGGTTACATTTACCAGCTACATCCTGTCCTGCTGGACAAGTTTAACAGTCACAACAGGTAATTTCCTTTCAATGCAGACACACCATTAGTGATCCAATTAGTCTGGCTTTCCATCCTGTTATAGCGCATATTGAGCCACGAAGTAATTAATAAGGAAAAGCACAATATATTTATATCTATACCTGGGCTTTTGAGCACAAACATCTCTAGTTTTACTTTTTAAATGTATCTATGACAGGTTAAATGTACTCTAGTCTACACAGAACATTCAGATTATATACAACTAGCATAATTCTGATAGTACAGTTGGTTAACCAGCTTATATGGAGGGCTAACTAATTTTATTTGCCCATTTCATCTTCTCACACTGATGGATCCCACTGATGTATCATGAAAAATAAACATGCATGCTTATCTTAAATGTTTGCAGAGTTTAAAGGAGCAGTACAAAATGGAAGTCCAATGGTGGGTAGGATACTAGGAGCTATGATAAAAGTTTGTACAAAATAAATTAAAGCTATTTATCGTATTCCCCATGTACAGTGTGGTAGACACGATCAGGCCACATTTTAATAAGCCTTTTAAACTACTAATGCTATTCTAAATTTACAAAATATAAAAAGCTATTCCAATATGGCACATTTACTATCCCAGGTAAGAAATACCATCATTTTCAAATATAGATGTGCACCAGTATAAAATGAGCTCCGATGTCCCTACAAAGTTACAGATTGCAAGTTACTTATAAAATGTTACATTTAACTTGAAATCTGTTTAAGAGCTGAAAACAATAAAAAAGGGGTTATTATTTATTTATTTATTTATTAGCAGATGCCTTTATCCAATACACAATATCACATTAGATAAGAGCAGTTAAAGTACAGTAAAATAAGTAAGAAACAAGATCAAATTCAAACAGCAAAATAAAGAATACAGTAAATAATCACATGTAAGAGTGAGTTCGACTAAGAGCAGTTAAACATAGTAAAAATATTTGCTTATACTAGTAAAGTCCATTAAGAGCACGTAGTAAGTACAATAAACAGATAATAACGATTTAAAATAAGACAAATTACAAAAAACGTGAATATGGATACCTGTAAGAGTAAAATCAAGTAAAAGATATAGTAAGTATCTATAATTAAGAGCAGTGGTAGAATACAGCAAGGTATGGAGCAGTTCAGTGCAAGTACAAGCTGATATAAGTACTGGTACAATTGGGTGCCATGTAGTCCAATGTAGTAAAGAGTTGTGAGGTTTATAGATGCTGTCTGAGCAGGTGTGTCTTGAGGAGGCGCCAGAAGGGACTGCGCATGTCCTGATATCCGTGGGTAGGTCGTTCCACCACTGAGGGGCAAGGGTGGAGAAAAAGCAGGCTCTGGAAGCGGGTGGGGGGTGGGGGGGGGGGGGTGGGGGTGGGGGGTGGGGGGGGGGGGGTGGGGGGGGGGGGGTACAGCTAATCTGTCAATGGTGGAGAAGCACAGTGGGCGAGGGGGTGTAGGGAGAAATAATAGTCTGGAGATAGGAAGGAGCAGAAAGGTCGAGATAGCGATAGGTGAGTACAAGAGTTTTGAGTTGGAGGAAGCAGAGCAGTGGTGTAGCTGGGAGAAACGAGGAAGTGAAAAGACAAGGCGAACAGCAGAGTTTTGGATGAGCTGCAGCGGACAGATAGCAGAGAGGGAATTGCAGTAAGCAAGGTAGGACAGTACCTGGGCCTAAACTAGGAGCTGTGTGGAGTAGTTGATGAGGAAGGTGCGAATTCTGTGTATGTTGCTGAGGAAGAAGTGAGAGTGCTGAGAGTAGGTGAGGGAGGGGTCAAGGGTGACCCCGAGGTTTTTGATGGAATCAAGTGGAATAGCAATAGAGACATCAGCAGTGGGGGAGGAAGAGGGGGGGAGAAAAGGAGGTCTGATTTGGAGAGGCTGAGTTTAAGATGATGCGAGTGCATCCAGCAGGAGATGGCCGAGAGGCAGGTAAAGATATGGGAGGAAATTTCAGTCAGAGGGGGGAAAGGAGAGGAAGATCTGGACATCATCAGCATACAAATCATATGAGAGCCATGGGAGGAAATAAGGGGACCTAGGAAGCGAGTGCAGAGAGAAAACAGGAGGGGTCCTGACAATGAGCCTTGGGGGATGCTTGTAGAATGAGAGCAAAAGACAGAGGGTGGGTCACACCAGAACACCCGGTACGTGCGATTGGAGAGGTAGGAGGAGAACCAGGCAAGAGCAGTGCTGGAGAGTCCCAGTTCAGTGAGGGAGGACAGGAGAGTGGTCAACTTTGTCAAAGGCAGCAGAGAGGAGAGGGAAGTGGCGTGGGCACAAAGTTAGTGTCGGAGAGAAAAGCAGTTTCAGTGGACTATATGGAGAGAAAACCAAAAATTGAGAGGGTTGAGCAGAGAATGTGTTGGCAGGAAAGCAAAAAGCTGACGATGTTATGCTCGCTTGAGGCTTTTAACAGGAAAGGGTTAAGGGAGACAGGACGGTAGTTCTGGAAGGATGAGGGATCAAAGGAGTTTTTTTTTTTTTTTTTAAGATGGGGTAGTGCAGGCCTGTTTGAAGGTAGAGGGGAAAGACAGAGAGTACAGGTGTTGAGAAAAGAGAAAATGAAAGGGAGTAGAGCAGGGGCAGCAGCCTGGAAGAGGTGAGTGGGCCCATAACACATGTGGTGGGTTTATGGCTCTGGAGCAGGGAGCAAATATCAGAGTGAGAGGGGTGAGAAGGAGGAGAAGGAGGGTAGATTAGTAAGGGTTGCAGAGGATGATGGGGAATGAGTTAGCAGAGGATAGGGGGTGGGTGGGGAAGGAGGAGAGGTACTGAAGAGTTTGCGGATGTCTGTAATTTTGAAGGAGAAGATGGAGGCAAAGTCATTAGCTGAGAAGCTGGAAGAGGGGTGGCGGGGAGGTAGCGGAAAAAGTTTACAGGGATTGTCAGTAGAAGACTGAATGATACAGTGGAAGTAGGAGCGTTTGGCAGAGGTGAGTGTAGAAGAGAAGGAACAGAGACGCGAGAGATAGAGATCTAAGGCAGAAGGACGATTGATCCAGTTAATTGAGAGCTCAGTTGGAACAGGTTTGGTAAGCCCTGGGTTTAACTAATCCAAAGGCGTTTCTTTGACTATTCCTACTTTATACATAGGCACGGAACTGTGCATGTGACTCCCATGTTACGCAATCACAGGAAGCGAGATCAATTGAAAAAAACTAAACAAATCATAGATAACACGCTTCAATGCATTCTGCACGCCCCTCTTCGTTATCCTCAATAATATGCAAAAAGATGTACGCTACACTTTAAAGACTACGGTATAAAGGATTAACAATTTAGGGTGGCTGCTGTTCCTATTAAGAACTGGGCAAGGGTTTACAAAGGATAGAAAATTCTTAAATCAAAACTAAATGTAGTTTAAATACAAAACAACCTAAAAAACACAATGTGTCTGAAAACTCCTATATACTTTGAAAATGCAATGAACTCTGACGTTTGTCTAAAATTGTCCGCTGTCAATGGGAATGTTAATATATACTTTGTTAAAAATATCTGACAGATTTTTTGCACCTTATTTTCTGAAGCTTATGTCAGCCCTGTCATCACCATTGGAAAACTCCTTCAGCACAATACACTTAATGGGGGATCCACAAGTCTAATATATCTTAAGTAACACAATTAAGACAAATTTGAATGCTTTGTTGAACAACATAAAGTGGTCACTTGTAGGTAGTATAATTTCACAGGCACGTCCAAATGACCATAAACCTTCACCTGACCCCCTTGTTAGCTTGGATAATTGATATTCCCCAGTGCTAAATTTGTTTATTCCCAGCTCAAGGTATGATAACAACTAGGTACCACTTGAAACCTTTAATGTTAACATCAATCAGTGTACACATCCCAAAATGACAAGGAGCCTCAGCTTCACAATAAAAAAAAAAAAAAAAATCACCAGCCCCAAAGGCAAAAGTACCATGCCCTTTAATTGAGCTTTTTACCAGTAGGTGCAATCTACCTATTCAAACATACTTGGTTCCCATAACTGCTCACTGAGATTAACTTTGAAGCAGTAGCAGAGATTGCTCATTACTTCCTTTCCCCAGCTGATAAAGAAACTTATGCCCTAAACTTGAAGGGAACAGAAGGGCTTTTCTTTTATGGCCCCTATTCCCAGGCACACAGAAATGGTCCTAATCAGATGCTTAGGGAGTTCCAATTCCTCAAGAATGAGCTTTGATGCAAAGAGAGCTTAAATTCCATTATGGTTCTTGGGAATCTCAAGATAAAAATCACTGAAGCTTGAAAATACAGAGGTCAGAAGTCCCAGCTTTACAGCTAAAAGTGAGAATTCACAACACCAGAAATCCGTGCTTACCTAGTCATAACATTAACGAACAATGTAATTCAACAATAAAAGGATGGCATTCCCGTGAGTCCTCAAATACAATTCTTAACAAAACAACAGAACAACATTTTGTAGTATTTTAATTTGTGAACAGTGCCTTTACTACCAAAGATATCATGTGCAAATCAACAAGAACTCCAATGTAATATGATCAATGTACAGCCAACTTTTACTGGTGAAGCAGATACATAGGCCTATCTATAAAAAGGTATTAAGGTTACTCACAAAAAGGTATGATCATCTATTCAAATCACTAATTATTTAATTGTTTAACAGCTGCCATTTGTCCCAAATAATATCTATATTCCCTGGCTGAGCTAGGGGGATATAATCCCTAGTACATGTCCTTAGAAAGTTTTAACAGAATCACAAAAACAATATCACTCTACCAGTTTTATTTGTAACAAAATGTAATTTAAAGTAAATTTCAAGCTTTTTAATAACATGTCAACTGAAGAATGGTTAAGTCAAAACGTCCTGGAAAACAAGGCAAGCACCTGGAGATGTCTACCAACGCTGTAAGTAGATTATGAGAGTACTGTTGGACAAACTGAAAAACGTATTACAATTACAACGACTACTACTACTACTTGTGCTAGATATGGGAGTGTTATTGAACAACAACATTGAAAAATGAAAATACACAATTGGGCAGTTCATGTTTTTCAAGACTAGTTAAATGAAAAGAATAAAAACACGCATTCTGAGGAAAACATTTGCCAGACTTTAAACAGACTTCACCACAAATTGCATGCACCGGTCAAAAATAAAGAGGAACAACAGTATGGTATACAGAGTTATATTTCTTTGACAGCTGGGATACACAGACATTTAACAAGCCCTCCATACTGCAAACAAATAAATATAATACAAACTCAGATTATACATCAGCCAATAATGGGTTTACCTCAACAATAAACCAGCTCTGGAGAGAGTGCAAGGATGAGATCATACATCACCCTGCTATCAGACCTGACAAAACTAAAGTCCTCTAATGTTTTAAATACAAACACTCCAAGGCCTGTTGTATAAAATTGTATGGTTTGACATACAAACAGATTTTGGACGATGAGGAAGAGAAAGCTATAACCTCATAATACGATCGAAACCGATGAAAATGTGTCAATAAAAGCAACAAAAAAAAAAAAAAAAAAAAAAATCACAACAACCCCACAAACACCTTAAAATCCAACTTCTGAAGGAGAATGTACGACAGCCTTGATGATCCATCAAGTCACTGGAGAAATACATTATGAAATGTCCTAAGAACCTGACATCTGCAGCAAGCAGCACCACTTCCAAAGGCCACACTTCTACTGTCCAATTACAAGGCAACTTTCCCAGAAGCATTTTTAATAACTGCCCAATATTTGAAAACAATCACCAAGGAAACTAGTACACCCAATTTCCTTCGCCGATCTTTGTTCTCAGTTTATTCAAATAAAAGTATAAAGTTTTAAAAAATGCTGTTTTGTACACTCATTTTACAGAAAAGTTAATAGGCAACGCTGTTATAACGGAGAACTATATATTGTAGAAGATTCATTTTAGAGTGGAAGGATACATTCAAAAAAACGAAAAACAATGAATGAATGAATGAATTATGCTGTAACACTGAAGTATACAAGCAGAAAGACCCTCCACATCAGGCATTATGGACCATTTGGATGTACTCAAGCGGTCCATAATGACTGGTAATGCACTCTGTCGGTATTAGTGCTTACATATATATATTTTGCAATGTCAAATAAAAATCTTATATGACCTCATACATCATACATTTCTGTGTTCTCCATAAGCTGTATTGTGGGTCTCCAGAGTGGTGCATCCGGTTAAAGGATGTGCCCTGAGAGTTTGGAGATCGCTGGTTAGAATCCAAGCTATGCCACGGCCGACTGTGGACGGGAGTTCCCAGGGGGTGGCGCACAATTGGCCAATCGCTGCCCGGGCGGGGTAGGGGTTGGCTCAGCTGGGGAGTCCTTGGCTCACTGCACATCAGCAACCCGTGACTGGCCAGGCGCCTGCAGGCTGGCCTGTATGCAATTCACAACTGCGCAGTACTCCGACGCCGTAAGTCTGGATATGGCTGCAAAGCGGGCATGCGGAGTGAAAAAACAGCGGATGGCTGATGGAACTCATTTCGTAGGACGCGAGTGCTTGTCTAACCCAAGTTAGATCGGGAGTTGCAGCGGTGAGCCAGATTTAATAATAACTGGATATTCCAAATTTGAAAATGAATACAAATTATTGTTAAAAAAAAAAAAAACAGATTTCAAAAATGAAGAATCAGGGTCTTTCAAAATTGCAACCAAAATATATAAATTTCCCAAATGATCTGTAAAAGTCTTAACTTCAGCAATTTTAAAACATAAATGGATGGATCACTGATACTCTAGGAATGAATGGTATACCAGAAAAGCATTACGTCAAAAGTGTATCACGTTAAAGTTAAAGTTACTTTGGGAGCACTAAGCCTGCTTTTACTAAAACAACTCAACTGGAAATGTTAAACCGACTACCTAATTGTGAAAACAAAGTAACGGAAACTGTTATCAGTACCACATTCTGTTTGGCTTATGTGCCAATAAATGCTTATACAGAAATCCAGTTGAGCTCATAGTGTGGGGCAAATCTCATCTGTTAGACCTTTTAATGGTGTGGTGCAATTTCAGGACTAATACTTGCTGAGTAAGGAACCACTTATTATGTATTTAAATGTTAATGCCTAAATAAGTAACATATATCCAATACTAGTAGTTAGGTTTGAATGAAATACCAATTTAAAAGATGTATACACTCAGTATGCCATAGCAACAGTGTAAACTAGTTTAGTGATACCATCTGAATATCACCTCACTTTTTCCTCTTACAGCACAGTGGTAGATCTGAATAGTTTTCCTATATGATGGGACTGCTTTAAGTTTATGAATCATCTACTTAGTATGAACACATGTATATATATAATATATATATATATATATATATATATATATATATATATATATATATATATATATATATATATATACACACACACACACACACCCACACATAAATACACATCATCCATGTTTGATTTTCAAAATCAATCTCTCAGATGTCAGGGCCATGGTGTACATATTATGGATGAAAAACTACCTTTAAATAGTGCAAAAAGTATGGAAATTAATGAAAAGCAGCCCATGGTTTCAGTCTAAGGGCACATATGGAGTTCATCAGAAACAAGTCTGATTATGCCATTATCGCACAACTTCAATATTCATTATTTCAATAATCACCCCACTAGCGGGGAAATCATTACTACTGATTATTCTCAGCACCATTTCGAAACACATGGTACTCTGAGGGTTTGCATGCCATAGGATTGCCATACCCATAATGTAACAACACAGAACATATAAGACGCAGTATCATATAGTCTATCATAATAATTGACATGAGGTTTTTCTGAAAGTATCTTTTGCTAAGCATGTTTCCTATCAGCTTACAGGCAGTTTATTCTTACTGCTGCAATTACATTTCACACAACACTGATGCCAAATCAATGCAAAATGGCCCTCTATGCCAGAAGCTTCCTTTTATAGGCTCCACTAGGCAAGTGGATTTACCAGATGTACTGCTATGTGGTTCTCTATTACAGTTGAGCATCTCTTATGTACGTTCTTTAATTCCATGCAGACGACAAATGGCTTGCATATTACAAATACATTTTGTTTTCAACTGTTATCTTGTTAACAATGTTTTTCAAAAAGAAACAAACGGGATACTCCAATGTTAAACATCAGGGAGGACTCACCTGGTAAGCTCTATTGATCTGGCTTGCCGCCCAGGCTGCATACTTCACATTGTCTTTCTTCACTTTAACACTCACTTTAGGGCTAGCAGCAATGTGGCTTGCAGACTAGAAGAAAGTGAGGCGAAAAGTCTTTAAAATGGATATGGAAAAACACAACAGTAAACAGTCTTACTTGTTCTTGCATCAAGAAAAATGAAGGAAAAAAATGTAAGAAACTATTTTCAATATATATATATATATATATATATATATATATATATATATATATATATATATATATATATATATATATATATATAGACACACACACACATCACTGTTATAATCCCTCACAGATACCGCTGGTTAACTGCTGACAAGCCTGACATTCCATAGAAAAGTGTGGTGAAAGGAGAGAAATGTGACTCATCCTCTCCACCCTCAATTCCACTATACTCCTAACCACAAACCATACATCAAATCTACATACTATTGCCGTCGTTTATTGAAACACTAATATCTGAAAGTATAACTGGCAGCACTTCAAACATTCTTAAGTTGTGCTTTGAAATTTTAAATATCGTGGCAACATGTATCCATGTTTTTAGTAGAAGTAGCAAAACATTAGCACAGTTCTTTACAAAAATCAATTTGTACATTTTCTTTTTTTTGTATTTTACTGCTGTACAATATAGGCATGAAACTCTTTGATGCACAGATCCTCTTAGGTTCAAATACCATTCACTGTATCCAACAGAGTACCATAGTTTAAACTAATGTGCCACAAGACATTCAACATGTCCAATTTTCAAAACAGCGTCAAGCTGTCCCAGTTTCTTACAACATTTCTATATTTAAAGTGGTTTCCTACCAGTTTTATTTATGGAAAAACAAAACAAAGCAAAAAAATCAGCAAATCATTGTATGGACTTCATTCCAAGAATTAACAAACTATATTGTGTTCTAAGCTTTTATAAACCAGCACTTTAGAGCTCACCATGTATAGGCCAAACAAAGCTCTCATATTTCTGTTGTTTAGCTTGAGTGCTTGTGCGAAGTATTTTCTTGACAGTTCCAGGTTCTCGATTCCACCCTGGGTGTACTTAACCTGCAAAAAAAAAAAAAAAAAAAAAAAAACAGTGTAGACTGTACGAAGGTTCCAGTTCATGTATCAGAATATGCTTTACTTTTCACAAATTGATTATTTATTACATTAAGTTTGTTGGGCTAACATTCTGTAGTAAATAACAAGAGCACGCTATACTTTGTGCATAAAGAGGTATTATTGTATTTTGAAATAAATACCTCTGCGTACTGCTCACAGTACAAGTGATTGTGCGGATTGGTCATCATAAGCTCCTCTAGGGAAAATGCTGCTTTTGCATAACTGAAGGAGAGGAAAAATAAATAAATAAATAAAATCTAGGTTATACATGTCTTACAAAAACAAAACAATACTGCAATCTCTCTTATGTTATTAACATCTTGTTCATATTAATTGTGTGACTATTCATACAGCATTACTTGAGAGGAATGTTGGTAACATGCATTTTCAAAGGGTGCACTATACATGTGACAGCACAGTATATAGGCTGATTCCTGAGAAACAGAGTGCACCCCTTGGCTATTAGACTCCCTATAATGAATGTGCACACTTTCAGTTACTTCCATTAAATAAGCCTCAAATGGAGCACTCCATTTTCCTGATGTGGAGTCTGGAGAGAACCCTGAAAGGCTAATAAGATTAAGTTGAGTGCCATTATGCATTTGAGATAGCAGCATATTAGACAAAGCATATTGTCTGCTGTTTATTTTCAAGTGTGGTTCTAAAGAATATTATGTATTTGTTTTTAAAAACCACGGGTCAATATAGAACCCAAAAGGCAGAGAAAGCCGCTGTTATGTTTTTTGCAGAATAAAACTATAACTATGACCATTTAATTGTATGATTATCTATACCCCACACACAATATATAAAAAACATTCACTTCTTTTACATGCAAAATCTTGGCAAATTGTTCAACTAATGTCACTTCCGAAGGTTTGTGTATTACAGTTCCCAAATGAGTTCAAATCCTCCAGAACACTGACCTTTTATCACCCATGAATGCCATGCTTTTGAGACCAGACTAAGGTCATTAACCATAATGCTATGCATACAGTACTAAAAACCAAGAGTCATGTAGGTTGTGTTCAACATATGATGGTACCTCTCAAAGAAACCATTTTCTAACACAATCATTTTACAGTAAAGACAGAGTTAAACTGGATATTTGGGCTATCTAGAAAGAAGTGCAAAATCTTAAATTGAATTTGTTTAGTTGTAAAATGTAAGTGCACGAAATAAGCTGATTTGAATGTACTTGTTTGAGTTTTGTTTAGTAGGGATTTTATTAGGTCGCTGTCTGTTCTTAATCAGACCATACTCTGCTCTACTTTATTGCTACTGTGTGGAATATAAATACAGTTAACCTTCATAAAGACACATTCCCTGCATATTGTAGGATCATGTGTGTGACCTCGCACAGTTCTGCATTACTACAAAATGGAATTTACAATTTGTGATACTTGTGTAATCTTATCAGTGTGCAACTAAAATTTCAAACAAATGTAAGCACTTCACCAGGATATGAACGAACACCTTATTAAACTGCATGCAATGAAGTTGCCATTAGTTCACTTAATGTCTATTTAACGGACTTCAAAGTAAAGAAAGGTTCAAGAGACCAGATCTGCTCTGGCTTTTTTCTGAAGACTGAAGGCTGCTTACAATTACTGCTTCCTTTTTCATAAATACTTTCAGATGTTCTTGTACAACAGTTTTAGCTGCTCAATGTTATTTATCTGTAGAGCAGCACTTCAAATACTCTGCAGATTCTGTCAGCACACTGAACAAATAAAACTTGATATACTAACATCTTAATAAACCTCAAATTGTAACTACTTAACCCCTTCTCCTTGAGAAAGAGTTAAACAAAAACAGCAATTTATGGTACAGAATAGTAGCTTAAGGAGACTTCCAAATGATCAGATTTATAGGATATCTACTGTAGCTGAACATTACTACAAAAGCCATATTTAAAGTTAGATCTCACAGTATTTATTATTTCCTCTTGTACAAGCTATTACTTCTAAACCATGGCAAGCTAAAAATTGAATCTACATCTTTTATTTAGCTCAGCTTGTTCTTGTGAATGGGGTGTTTGTTCCCTTTTAGCCAAACAATATTTTTTCTGGCTTGGAAAGGGCCACCACCTTCTCTTGGGAATAGTGTCTGTACTGCTCCCTCTATGGAAAAAGGGAGGAGATAATGCAATACAATCTCGGCAGGAAAGTAAAGTTTGTGACAAAAAACTGGCCCGCCTTTAGATAGCGGGTGGAATTAATGCTGCAATATTAGAAAACCTTCACTAAGCTGTGAGCTAATCCGTTCACACTGGGATTTCCTCCTGCCACAACAGCAATAAAAACTACTAACAAAAACATGAAATATCCAATAATCAGGTTCTTACTACGGTCAACATTCTTGGGACTACTTCTTTCTTACCAGGGTGACAGACTGTGTACTGCTCAAGGCCTTTACTCCTAATTCTTAGCTCTAAACAATAACAAGGGATAAAAAGTGACACAAACAAAATGATTTTCCTAGCACACTTGTCTCCGAGACAATTCTCCTAGCAACTGAGTTATCAGCAGGGATATGGGAAGTTTTTTTTTATCCTACAAGGGTGAGAGGCTTACATTCAAATCCTATTAAGCACTGATGCCTTGAAACAAACAGGGACAATGCCCACTATGGCTCCAGCAGAGCTTGGCATTTCATGCCCTATTGTATTTTTCTAACAACCTGCTTGGATCAAGCTGTTCAGCATTGTTGTGGGGCTGCAAAAACAACCTGTAAAGAAAATTAAAGTGATTTATAAAGAGGACTTTCACAAAAGTTGTATGTCTTTTAAAGGTTTATCTTTTTCATTAGAATGCCCAAACCAATTAAACCAACACGGGTTGACTACAATGGTAAAGTTGTTATAGCTAATTTTCAGGATTAAAAACTTTAATACCAATAAACAATTACGAAAATCTGTACAGAATATAACTGAATGGCAAAAATGCAAATCACATGAAAAGACTAGACTATGTATGTTTTTTTTTATGTCCATTTATACACAGTTGTTGCATAATCAAACAAGTCTTTCATGTGTCTTTGGCTCAGTCCATCAGACTATGAACCAACCTACTCAAATCTCTCTGAAATCCAACTCCCAAATGTCTCTTGATGTGTGTTGAAAGATACACTTCCAATTAAAAAGTGGAAAAAAAAGTCACACCACAATTCTGTAAGAGAAATATATGAAGTATAAGTACTCATGCTCGTTGATGTAAAGCGCTGCTAGTTCATGCCAAGCTTCCTGGTCTCCAACGAATCTGTAAAACAGAAAGGGACAAGTCTTAGAAATGACCAGAATGGGAGAAAGGGGGGTGTAAATAAAATGCAAATTCCATTTTAATTAAAATGGGTTTATCCGAAGGCGTAGTTCAATCCTCTTGTAAAACACTCACTGCTCCAGATACTCATTCAGCTCCCGGATGGCCTCTGTGCTTTTCCCTTGGGCTTTGAGAATGGCAATCTTACGCTTCCTTGCAGCCTGTGGATTGACATTAATAGAGGATTAAAGTCTCAATTCCTCAAGTGTTTGTTAAAAAAGGGTAATTTGACTGTGCAAATTATTATCTCAATGCCATTGGAATTTCACTTCTGGCTGGAGGTTTACAAACATTCCCCCAGACATCCCACAGGGTGTTGTAAAAACTCCCTTCACAATCACGTTACGTATGCTGTGCTTTCGTTGCAAAGAGCGCACGCATCATTTCATCCTGATAAATGATTGTCCACATTCTAATAATTAAAAAACAGCAGGGGAGCCTAATCTTTATCCATCCCTAATGATTTTCTGTCATTCATAAGATTTACATCTCAAGGACAGAGTGTCAAGTAGGATTAGAGAGTCTCTCACTGGCACCTTCCATTTTAATGCGTTTTTTTACAACCTGTTGCACATGATGCCAAGGGTAGACTGAAAAGTAGGTTTGCATTTAAAAGTTACGTTCTTCATAATAAAAAATAAATAAAAAAGTGGCATATTATTCTTAAAAATAATGAAGACTAGCTAGCACAGTCAGTAGGGCGTGTGCTAGAGAAATGTATCATAGGCAGCACTTTTAAGTGCATTTCTCTATACATGTCAAAGAAAGTGTATTATTAATCACCACCACCAGCAGTTTTTCGTCATGTGCAGTTACATAAGACAAAGTGTCTATTTTAACTTTCTATCCGCCAGAGGAGGGCGCTTTTCCCTAATGTGTAATATCACATCATTGTAATGTTCAGAAGGTCCCATTTGTTCTCTAATATACTGTAAATACAATATATTCTTTATGATGCTATGCCACGAATGATCAATATTATATTAGTGGAAATAAATCAGTTCTTTCTTGTTCAGGTCGGACTGCAAACAACAATACCCCAGTTGACACAATTTGGCACAACTGGAAGATTCTGCTTTAAAATGCACAGAAATGTCAAAGGATTTTATTTTGTGTTGGGGCTTTTATTTTGTACATCTGTTGTGTTTTACCTTTCCCTCCACACACCATGTGTAATACTTACCATCAACAAGTTGTAAACAAAATGTACTTTGTTCAGATAGATTATTTTCAATTTCATTTCTTATTAAAAGTTTAAAAAAAAAAAAAAAAAAAAGTAAATAAAAAAAAGTTTTGATAAGCGACTGTCGTTAAAATTCTCTCCGGTCTTAATGTGGTTTTAAAAATTGCAGATCTTAAAAGCTATGAAAGGGAAAAAAAGGTGGGAAATGCAAGTTTGTTCTCTGGAAAAAACCACTATCATAAAGTAAAGACATAGTTCTTGAGAGGTTAACCACACATGCTTTCCCCAATCATTCAATCCTACTGCATATTTAATAAATATTCATTATTTTCCCCAAAGGTTTTTCAGCTTTTACCTAATTCCACAAATCACTTGTACCAAAAACAGGTATTTTTATATTTTTTTGTAAATCTTCATTTAAAGTGGTCATAATCACTGTGTAAACAATACACTGAAATCCAGTTATATAAGTGTCTTGAACAACAACAGAAACAAATGTATCTGTAATGACAAAATAACAACATGGAATTTATAATATTATTAAAATTAACTTGAGTTTCAATTTACTGTGATTATTACCTTGTAAATCTTGTCTGTCGTGCAAGACACTATAAAACCTGGTTTTAAAAATCACTCATATTTCCTTGGTTAAAATATGTCACAATAGGTCAACTGTACTGGAGCAACCAAATTAAGGTGTTTATTTAATCAATTTATACTCCACTGGAATAAGCAATACAGAAGTTTTTTGTTGTTTTTTTTGTTTTTTTTAAATCGCATTTTTACCGCACTTTGGAATCTCTGTGGATTGCCAAAACACCTATCTGTGGTTTCCCAGAATTACCCCTCAAATAAGTAGCTGATACAAACCAGGTGGCTTATCCTGGTACTGTAAAATGCTGAAGCTGGGTTTATTTATATCCAGCTGGGTAAAGGCTGCTCACATAATCAAGACCAAGAAACTTCACTTCTAATCAGGACATCTTAGAAGTCTTTGAAAACTGCAAAAGTGTCCATCATTCTAAACTTTTACATCAATAAAAAAATGGACGCACCACAGCTTACCACAAATCTGTTTTACCTACGCCACAACTATTGCTGTTGAATATTTATAATGGAGATTTAAATTAACCTCACGTGTGCATGACATATACTGAAGCCAAATCATGCAATGATATTATTATGCATGTTCTACAAACTCTGAAGAACCTGTTACTGAAACAGCTCAGGAAACTCCTCATTTCACACCTAATGACAGGACTGCTACACTTCTGACTTACAAAGCGCAGACAATGATAAAAGATAAATTATTGCTATAATCATATTACCAAATTTATGTACAGTATTTACTCAAACTTAAAGTTCAAATTTGGTGGGAGCAACTTGACTTTGAGGGTGACTTGGATTCAGGGTGAGTTGTGTGTCAGAAGATGGAGATTCAAACTGACAGCCTATTGTTGCTTCTGAACGTGACAAAGTCATGTTGGACAAATTAAACAAAGAAAAATACAGATTTACCCTTTCTTAACTACCATAAACTGCAAGACTGTTGTTCAATACTGTAAGTACTCTACAGTACATATTTTCTTTTCCCAATTGCAATATTTGGTGACTTTGATGCTTTAATGTACGGTAATAGTGTTCCCTGCTGTCACCTAGAAAATAAAAAGGGTAATTTAACCGTTTACTGTGGTTTTTATTTTTTATTATTATTTTTTTTTTTTTTTTAGTTTAAGAGTTAGATGACTTTCCGGGCCCGGAAATATATAATATATATATATATATATATATATATATATATATATATATATATATATATATATATATATAAATATAATGGATATATAAAAATAAACTATGGCTATTTTACCACTCACCAAAAATAACTGTTTTTTATAAAATGTCAGTGAATTTATAAATCAGCAATTTTTTCATATATTTTTTGTCAATTTGCACGAACATGAATAATGTTTGCTTATTAATCCAACCATGTTCCTGCGGCCAGGCCACCAGGAGATGATTCACCTCCCCTCACGCAAACAGGCGTGTCGAGCTGAATTTGGGGGGTATGAAAATGCTTTAAAAAGCCAGTATGCTGTATGACTTCATGCTACTGAGACAGGCACTCACTATGGGAAGAGCAACTCCAGTCATGACCTCTACCACCACGAGTCATTGTGGTATGTTAAAGTGATGTCTATGTGAAGACCACAATGACAAAATAATTTTTCAAAGAAACCTTAGCTACATTACAAGAAAGCACCTGTATTGTAGTACATTACACAAAGGGCAATCGTGTTACAGATGTCAGTTAATTGGATTAGAACTTCCAAAAGCAGACGTGCTTTTATTGCAGATGATATCAACAAATGGCATGATTTCTGTATTTATCACCAAGAACAGCTCATAAATGTCCACTGCTGGACGAAAGCCTCTCCAACAACTGCCAAGTCTGTAAATTTTGGCAAAGAAAAACTGTTCTGGCCAAAATCATTATTTTAGTTTAACTGACACCTTACATGCAGGTACTTGATACGTCACATTTTTTTAAACCAAAAAAAGCACCCTTCCAACTTGACTGGTTAAAATGTAAAATGTATACAAATTTATTTGAATTAATCCTTTTCAGTTTAAAAACTGCTGTCCTTATATCATTTTTTTCTAAGTTACAGGTACCACAGGGAACCAACATTAGACTGCTCTGTATGGATGTTTGACAGTCAATGAAGATATTTTTTCATGATGTTTCCTTTCATTCTTAGTACAGTAATCTGTTGGGTATCCACCCGTCACATATCCGCCCGAACCGTTTATCTGCTGTGATCAGCCTCTTCAGCAACGTTAATTTATTACTGAACAGATAAGATCCTACCAAAGTTTTCATACACTGTGTTGTATGCTGGTAGTGTCACGCGAGCTGTTCAGTGTGTTGATATGTAAATAAATCTTGTTCGTTTGCGGGCGTATCAACTTCTACCTCCGTCTCGTTCTCTTGTTTGTCACTCAGCGGCGAGTGCACACACCCACACGGCAGATGACTACTCTGTCACGAACATTAATACCCTGCATCTTTCTAAACAAGGGATTTAGCATAGCTACCTAACACAAACTGAACCTCAAAACACTAATATAGTATAGTAACTGTTACAGCTGTGTATAATGGCATTTAAAACAGGATTCATTCATCCGACTTTTTACATATCCACCCTTATTCTGGTCCCACAGCAGTCAGAGATGCGACAGATTACGGTAGTTCTTATTGTGATTACTCACACACAAGAATGTGACCAGGTGCTCTGACTAGGAGTTCAGAAGCTGCTCTTCTAGTTGCCTGCAATATACATATGTAATACAGGCTAGATCAGCCAAAGTGTCTTTATATTATTAGAAAACTATTCAGTACCATCAGCTTCAAACAATAGCTGGCTTCTATTGCAAGGTAGATGCCCGCTGCTATGGCACACCACCAACTGTGAATCATTTAAAATTAATCCGCGCAAGTACTGGCTTATTCATTTTGACTTGCCGTAATGAAAGCTCACTTTACATCTCATGGACAGCAAATACTAACCAAAGACAATTGGCCTAAATTCATTTTATTATCTGCCAAAACCAGCCAAACAATACTTGCACCAACAAAAGCAACCAGTCCGTACCAACATCTGCCGAATCAGCCAATCACAGCCTGTCAGCTAGACTGAAGCTCAGCGTCTTTTAACAAACCGAGACATGGACAATTCAGTAATATTGCTCCATTCAGATATCTGGCAATGTCCAGATAAACTATAAGTAAAAAAAAAAAAAGAAAAAATTGTTTAATAGTTTTTTTTTTTTTTTACTTTCTCTCATTATGTATGTGATCATTTACAAAGTTTTTCAAAACCTTTTTCTAAAACTTATCAGCAGAAGGGTACCTGACGAATCATAACAAGTTCAAGGTAAATCTAAGTTTTTTTTTTTTTTTTTTTTTTTTTTTTTTTTAAATAAAATAATGATAAATACCCTTGTCTTCGGCTCTGGACGCATAAGTCCAGTCAAGACCAACTACCTCACGGTAGAAACTTCATCAACGGGCACTATCGTTCAAGTAAGCTTGAGCACCATCTAAGGCCAGGGGTGACCAACCCTGGTCCCGGAGAGGTGCAGGGTCTTTTGGTTTTCGTTCCACCAGAGTTCTCAGTTGCTTAATAAAACTTATTAACTTATAAAATTATTTTCTTAATTGGTCAACACAAAAACATTTTCCAGGTCTTTAGCTATTAATTTCAAGGTACCCATAAATCTGCCTTAGACAACTAGAAATGAAGAGAAGTTCCTTAACTCAAGTATATTAACAGAAACTAAATCACTAATTGTACTTAGAGCTGTTAAACATTGTATACATCATAAAAATGTAATGGGAAAGCACAAAGAAAAAAAAAAACTAAGAAAATGAAATGTGGAGCTGCTTACTGTTAACATAGTAAAAAGGTCAAGACTGATGAACTAAGGACACACGCATATTAAAAAAAAAAATGCCTTTAGCAGTAAATGTCCTTTTACTTTTAAATTTGAATCTTCTATGGGGAATTTAAAGTTTCAGAACGCATTTTTCTGAATGCATATCTTCATACCAAATTGTAAACATGTGGATACCTTCCTTCTATTCTGAACAGTATACACATATTTAAGTTTTGTGCTTGGATTTTAAGAAGCACTTGGGACCTTTACAAACATATGGAAGTAGGTAGTTCAGAATGCCATACAGAACTTTATTAAATTCTGAACCTTTCCAAACCCATTTTTTTTTTTTTTTTTTTTTTTAACTTGGCAAAGAGACCAATATTCCAGTTGTCATGATTCTTTTTAATTAGCATAAAAGGAGCTTAACATGAAGATCTGAATGTTTACATCACTTCTGGTTCTCATTAAAACAACATAACCAGCACTGTTCTTTGGAACTGCCCAGATTTTTCACGGTCTAAGAAGAGCTGGTGCTATCAGTTAACAATGCAATTAGGTGAGGACTCTGCAACCTGATACAAAACTGGTCAGATCTCCTTGAGGTTATTCAAGGGGTGTTCCTATAAATCTCAGGTCTGTACGACAGAGACAGCCCTACTTGCTGGACAAAAGTTAGTGTCAGGAAGTCTGCTTTAAGTGCTAGGCCCTTTTTCATTGATCAGAGTAAAATCAGAGAGCTATACAAAATGTCTACAGTTTTTCTATTATTAAAACCATTGTAAATTCTTAAGTCAGATATCACATGATTAACACTAGAACGACCGTGTTTATAGACATACCTAGAACAACCATGAGCAGTCAGTTTGACCGGTGTATTAAAAACAACAAACATTATAATGAAAGGACAAACATTGAATATAAGTTGTAGTTTTATTCAGGAACGTCATATAAAGACATCTACACAACCGAAACATTGTAAATAAAACATTTGAACAGAAATGTGTATATATAGACATATTACATAAAGCGCAACCTCAAAAAATGGTAAAGAATGAAATAACAAACATTTGAAAATAAATGTGTGTATATACTGGTATATCATGTACATACAAAACTGAACTGAAACGATGTAAAATAAGTATATACAGTGTCTATAGAAAGTCTACACCCCCTTGAGCTTTTTTCACATTTTATTGTGTCAGTGCCTCAGAGTTTCATTCATTTAAATAAGGATTTTTTCCCACTTATCTACACACCATACTCCACACTGTTAAGGGGAAAAAAGTTTTTATTGAGAAAAAAAATTATATATTAAAAATACAAAACTGAAAGATCATAACTGGATAAGCCTCCACCCCCGAGTTAATACTTGGTGGAAGCACCTTTGGCAGCAATTACAGCTGTGAGTCTGTCGGGATAGGTCTCTACCAACTTTGCACATCTAGATTTGGCAATATTTGACCATTCTTCTTTATAAAACAGTTCAAGCTCTGTCAAGTTCCTTGGGGAGCGTTGATGGACAGCAATCTTCAAGTAATGCCACAAATTTTCGATTGGATTTAGGTCGGGGCTCTGACTGGGCCACTCAAGGACATTTACCTTTTTGTTCCTTAACCACTCCAGTGTAGCTCTGGCTGTGTGCTTTGGGTTATTGTTGTGCTAAAAAGTGAACTTCTGTCCCAGTTTCAAATTCTAGAATTTTTTTTTCACTTGGAAGTTGTGGGGTAAGATGTGTAGATAAACGAAAAAAAAAAATAAATAAAACTTTTAATGCATTTTAATTCCAGGCTATAAGGCAACAAAAGGTGAACATTTTGAAAGGGAGTATATACTTTCTATAGGCACTGTACAATACATGGATTTATATTGCCTACATAACAAAGAACATATACACAACTGAACCTATGCGTTTACATATAGTATAAATCAAAATGACATGAATAAATAAATAGTTCAACAGAATGGGCTTCATTAACAAAGTGTAAAGTGCTGGCACAAATCGCACAGATCCTGCACTTTTCAACATATGAACTGCACTTACCCCAGACTGTGCGCATTTGGCACAGCTATCAACAGTCTTATTGCCATTACATTTTGCAATCTGGCATTGTCGTCTCCTGCGGCTGGCTCCTCGGCCACTGTAATATTCCTTCCCGATTTGTAGCAGAGAATGCTACTGTCAATGAAGTGGGTCCAAATTTCAGATGCCAGGGCAAATGTATCGTTTTGAAGAAGTCGGGAGCTTTTGGTTTGCTTCAGATGAAAATGCAGAAACTGTCAAATTTCACAAAAGCAATTCCGTGGCATTGCTTCTGAAAAAAAAGCAACTCCCCAGTTACTGGACTACAAACTGTAGTGACAGACTTCTGGCACCAAATGCTCCACAGACATATACTAGTGCAATGAAAGCTTCTAATTCCTCTAAGTGCATTGACCAGGAGTCATCTTGTAGTTGTCGACAGGTTTCTGCTTCAGTGCAACATTGTATGTGGTGAAGCGTATGCATGTCAATCACAGTCGAAAAGCACTCAATGTGCTCTTATCAATGTTGCGTTTTGCATATGCCGTGGGCCCTGGAAGTTCCCCCTCAAAATACTGAATTCACCCCTTCTACCTGCAGCTTCAACATCAGGATTTATAGTGTTCTAAACAGTGCCATCGTTACCAGCCTCTTGAGTGTCAGGTGGTACTGGTGCTATTGCTGGAGAAGCGGCTGGATCAGGTGCAGGGGCTAATGCAGGTGAAGTGGCTGGCAACTTTGCAGGGGGTGCCACAGAATTGCTTCTTCTCTCTATGAGATCTCCTGCACCCTATTCGCACACTTGGTCCTGGCACTTCACTACCCTGTTTTCTCAAACTATCAATACCAATTCACTCCCAATCACCTCCCACAAACAAAAGATTTCTCCCCATTATGTGGCCACTCCCCAATTAGCTCTCAACTGCCTAATTGGGGAATGGCCAGACCTGTGATGGTTGGCAGGGCTAGATTTAACCCCATCCCTGCCAACCTTACAGTCCCATTCATACTCTTTACACAAGCAGGGCTTTTGCACAGCCACAAGGCTATAGACACATTTTGATAAAGTAATAACATAACTTTTTAACTTTCATAAATACTTCCAATAAATAGATTTACTCACTGTTTAATCTATTTTACTACATTCCAAATAAAAACTTGGATTGCATCATGAACGAAATAAAATGTGCATCACTATACACGTAATTTCTTTTGCAAATGTGATGTATAGTACCTGACCTGTACCATATTGCAGATAAAAATGGACCATGATTGACTCTCTTCCCAAATCTGAAGCACTGACAACCTCACATGTATGTAGCGATCCCTATTTGGCAGCTTGCATGTGCAGCGTAATCTGAATTCTGTTTAATGCTAAAGTTTTTAAATCCCACATAGATAGAGCTATTCTTCCTCTTGCTACTTAGAAACCATCACGCAAAAGGGGTGATTGAATAAACAATGCATGTTAATGAAATAATTCCATACAATTGTATTGTGCACTTCCCATTCACTATGTAGATCTCAGATGCACAGCTGACAAAGAGAAATGTAATCCAGGGCAACAAAAGCTCTCACTTTTAGCCAGTCTGTTATACCAACATGTCCTTGATCACTTCACCTGGAGACCCAAATTCTTTCAACCTTTTCTTTTCATGAACCAACCAGACGATTCACAGAATTATTAACATACTCCGATTCCAGTCAGAACTTACATGTTTATATAATGTGCCAGTTTCAAAACAGCACAAGTGATACCTAGACAGCTAATGGAAGTCCATGACAAGTTATATTTGTGGATTTATTTAATTAGCTATATGACTCAATGAAGTGTGTTTCCATAATTGTTTCCAGTTCTGTATATTAGCTTGATTTTTAGAATAAAACTACAATGAGATTATTTACTTCTAAAGCATTACTCAAGATATAGAAATAGTTCTGAACTGATTTGACTGATGTTCTGTTAGTGCACCCAGATGTTTAAACATCACCAGCAGATCCTCCTGCTAGAGAGTTAAATCAGTCTGAAATGTACATTTTAATGTTCCATAACATTAACATATAAACACCAGAACAATTGTAGCTTAATTCAAAACCTTAAAGCAATAAGTGAACCACAAGAGGCTGCATCTGTAATTAAGTCACAGGTTTATGGTAAAAACACACATGGAACTTATTTATGTATTTCTTTAATTTTAACCTTCCTCTGTTACTCATTTAGTAAGCACAACTCGGTTTACAGTCGATCATATTCATTTTACTACTAAAAACATGCATTTTTTCTGCAAAAATTACATGCAGTCAAAAAAAAAAAAAAAGATGTTGTGAACAAAAATAAAGAATCCCCTGGTGTATCTCTGATGGAACAGTTTGTAAACATGAAGTGAAATCGATGTGTGAAAAAAAGACATCAACACAGTACGTGAATGCAACTTGACAAATCTTCAAAAGTTTAAAACCACCTTCGAATTCCTGGCTAGCAAATGAACCTTCGAAGACAGCCCTAGGAAAAGGGCATTTCAATGGTATTTTTAAATGAAAGACTAATTCAAAGCCACTTTGTTTCATTTTAAAGGGCAGGGTATTTTATACAACATAAGTCTACAATTATTTCTGCCTTCCCACTGGAAACCAGGTACCTGCTAGGTAGTTACTATAATTTTGACCAGCTATCTGCTATCTTGTTGCATAGAAGAAAACATGCTTGGGTGGTGTTTTGTGAGACTTGAGAGCAGTGGATTTGATGCCCCTGGGGCTCTGGAACTGATGATACAGTCTGCACCATCATAGTATCTTCCTAAAATGTATTTAGTATGTTAAGAATGGTTTGATACCACACAGAGCAAGATTTCTAAACGTAAGCTAGTCTTGAACTGTGGGGTTTGACACAACTGGGAAACGCACAGCTTTTGTTAATAAGAAAGCATGTTTTACACACTTTCGTTTGTTTTTTAAATTGGATATTTTTCATTTATTCTCATCTGCATATCTATGACTTTAAATAGCAACTTGGTATGGGTATGTAATAACACAACGTTACCTTGCCTAATGTAGTCTTGTTGTTAAGATTCACTTTGTATCATTTTCTGTTTCAGTCATTGCATCTTGGTGTTTTATTTATTTATTTTTAACACAGAGGTTTACAGTACCCACTGGCCTCAACAGAGCTCTCTGAATCAGAAAATGATGCAAATTGAATTGAAAACAAGCAGATTACATTAGCTAAGACAACTGTTCTTTCATATCTATAACAAGTTATAAAGTCATAGAAATTGAGATTAAAAAAAAAAAAACATGATTCAAACTTAAAACCTAAATCACACTGAACAAGCAAGTTACATTTTCCTTGATTCAAACCTTGTGTTCAGTTGACAGACATGGATTGTACTAAAATAAATCTCTCATTTTAAAAACTCTTAGAATCAAAGCACTATCTCTGCTTTAATACTAATAAAACAATACTTCCTCTTATTCAAAAGAAACATATCAAATAAACAAGGGGTGTTATAATTAAAGGATAAGGGTTAGCAACAGATCAAAACAGCACCGCGTCACAGCTGACTATAAACCACACTGCAGCTCATCTACTACATTGGAAAAGAAAGAAACTGTATTCCTGAACAGAGTTTACTGACTTTGTCAGCAAGCATCTATTTGTTTGAATCGGACAGTCAGTGCAGTATATGATTTTCACATGGGTTATGAGAACAAATGTCTATGCTTCACTTACAGCACTTGCCAACCTAGAGAAAATGTTTAATGTATCTAAGCAACTCCATGTGTCAGCACACCAGGAGAAACTGGTGAATGTCTAGAGGGGTGCCAAAACAAATAAGGCCACAGTTTCTGTTTAAAACCCTAAAACATTTATTTTCTTGCATGGCCACATGTCTTTATGGAAACAATTATGAGCAGGTACATTATGTCTAAATTAAACAAAGAATAGCTAATGGTTTTTTTTGCTTTGTTTTTAAATCTGGAATGCAAGAAAAAAAAAGATACCATTAAAAAAAAAAAAAAGTGATTCCTGTAGTGTTTACATTAGCAATAAACATCTCTTGTTCAAACAATTACTTGCTGAAAATCAGGGGAGGGTGTCAACTTAATGAATCTGTTCTAATTAATTATTGTTTTAAAATAAAAAATATAGAAACTACCCTTCATAAACTGAACATTTCATTAAATGTGTGAGCAACAGATTATTGGACAGTTGTTATGGAGAAAGTATAGTAATCACAATGCAGGGCTGTTCTTCAGCCACAAGGCCAAAATCTGTAGAACCTCCAATTTGTGTCTGACTTTTTTGGCAAATTAAAGTTTAAACAGCAAAATATGTTGCAAATAGTACTAACTGTGCTGATAAAATATGCTGTGGACTTCCTGTCCACCAAAGACTAGGAAAAAGTCTGAGGTAATTTCCTGAAATGTGTCCACAGCCCACCCCTCAGGTCATTCAATCCTTGGCTGGCAAGCAGGCCCTCACCACAGCACAGCTCAGTTGTTGTTTAATATCTCATCTCTTTACAGTCCCACAAACCGGTGATCAGCTCAGCACATGCAATGTGCACGGATAGAGATTCACCTGCCTACTAAAATGTTTTTCTTAGTATCTTGACATTTTCCTTGGTCAGTTCTTTCAGTGGCTTTTGGAAACCCCAAAAATGTACCCCTTACAGTGTATCATAAACCAAACCTGATGTTAAGATGACAATATAAATATATGCTTGAACCAACAAGAGTATTTCCAGAATGTTGGTAGTTGTAGAGTTTTCATTAACTGCAATTTAAGAACACACAATAGGTCAATTTATTAAAACATTATAAAAAATTTAAAAAAGTAGTTTTTCCTTACTGTATTTGTCGAATCATCTTGTAATATGTTATTGTACAGTTGGAAGGCTTCATCATACCTGTAATGGAAAAACAAAAAATAACACATTAATCAGTTTCAATTTAATAACTGTTGGGCATCTTTAAAATAAAAAAAAAAAATTAGGGCTGTCAAGCAATTAAAAAAAAAAAAATTCCGATAAAAAAGTAATTTTAATTGTGGTAATAAATGCATATTTAATTGATACAATTACTGCACCCATCTCATTCAAGTTTGTTTTATTACTGATGCTATTATTATTATTATTATATTATTATTTATATTTATTATTATTATTAATTTTTTTTTTTTTTTTTTTTTTTGTTTTTTTTTTTTACCTATAAGGCCTTACATGGTGTTGGATCTTCTTATCCTCAAGATCTGCTGACCCCCATATGTCCCTGGTTGTCCTCGAGATCAGAAAACGCTAATCTTTTGACAGTCCCTAAAATTCATCTGAACTCTGTTGGAACTAGGGCATTTAGATATAATTCCCTTCGTCTTTGGAACTTGCTCCCAATTCATATCAGGAATGCTAGCATCCAAAAAACAACCAAGCATAAAAAAAAAAAAAAAAAAAAAAACTTGTCCTATTTCTGGATTAATATTGTTGCCCCTTCTTTATAGTTGTATGCTTATTTACACAGAATTATACAGAAAAACTCCAGCATTTGCTGTTAAATTGTTTGAACCAACTGCTAAATCACAACTGAGTCAGTTTATTACTCGCCTTACTGCACTTCAAATTATACTGTATACTTTCTTGTCAGTTTCCTCTAAAAGTGTATCCTTTACTGATGTTTTTCATTGCTGTTTTCAATTGGGTGTGTGTGTGTGTGTGTGTGTGTGTGTGTGTGTATATATATATAATATATATATATATATATATATATATATATATATATATATATATATATATATATATAATCATACTTTGCTTGATTCATGGGCTTGCAGTGATCCTGAATTTCTAAGTGTACTCTGTCGAAACTGGCGAGATTCATTTGTTTTGTTGTTGACAGAAGTGTATTTTGAGAAGCGTGTTTACCACGCATGTGGTACATCAGAATTGCTGAAGCCTATGTTTGATACTGAAACTCAATTTGACAGTAGACACATCACAAAGTTTTTTGTTTTTTTTAATAAACTTCCCATTCACAAGTCCTTCACTTTTAGTACTCTGACTGCCCTCATGCGCGCGAGTATAATAAAATGGTGTAAAGAGTGTCAAGACAGAGGAGTGCGATTAACACAAGTTAAATTGAACCTCCAAAGAAACTGGCGTGTTAACCACAGAAGTTAACTCATTAATTGACAGCCCTATAAAAAATAAAGTCTGCAAAACATTTATTTTTATTGTTTAAGAAACTTTAAATGTGAAGGTTTATCCACTCCAAACTTCACAGGTAAAATCCTATGAGGTCATGCACACCCTCAGGTACCCTAATATAATACAAATACCAATTAAGTAGTGATAATGAATACAAACTGGTTTAACACAGAATTATTCACAGTTACACTGTCAAGTTGTTCACTGTATCAATAACTGTAATAATAAAATAAAAAAAAAAAAAAAAAAAAACACAAGATCAGACAGGTTCTCTCAGCCAGGGTACAGCCAATACTTTTAGGCTTTGGTACTACAAATGACCAATTTACTCCAATGGATGACTTCTTATTAGAGCTTAGATTAACCAAACATACATTAGCTTTAAAATAAGGAACTACATACAGTATACCCCGATACTGATACAATATAACCATCTGGAATTTTTTTTTTATCAAATAGTTTTTATCGGACGGAAATGATGTCCCATTAAGATAAACTATATGGTTAATGTTTTATTTAACTACCAACAGAAATAAAAATAAAGACATTAGTATAAGGTGCTTTTCACCACAGGCGCAACATTAAAGAATATAAAATCACCCCAAAAACATAAGAAATAGAAATTTCCAATAGTTAAAACTTAAATGTACACACATGATTGACCTACAATGTGCAGTTTTAGAAGAAATACACTTAGAATAATGTACAAACATGAATATATTTTAAAAGAAATAAGTGAGTGTAGTTGTGTTCAAACACACTTTCATAAACAAACATACTGAAAGATTGGGAAGTTGGCTCTTTTGATATATATATATATATATATATATATATATATATATATATATATATATATATATATATATATAAGCTCAAAGAGCCAGCTGCCCAACGTTTCGATATGTTGTACATATCTTTCTCAAGGGAGCCTGTGTTTGAATCAAAACATTGGAGGTATTTATAGGAGTTTGACGGCATGACAACTGCTTGTTATTATTTATATTCAAATTCATGATTTATTCTTACATGATGTAATGGCGTTCTATATATTGTGACATCATTTTTACTTATATCTTTAAATCTATATTAATTCTAATTAACATTATTTTATATAAACTTATATTTATATTATCATGCAATGCTGGCTCTGAGGATCAGCCTTGATATGGTCTCCCCAGCGCATCAGCATGCACAACTTTTGAATTAAATTTTGTCTATTTAATTATTTTTAACTTTTATATATTTATTGGAATTAATTAGTTCATTATTTTCTGTTGAGTCCCGCTGACATAATTGTGTTCAGTCTATTTATCCATTTACTTTCTTTTATTCTTCTATATGTCGCATTGTCTAATTTTAGCTGTTCTAATACTACAAACTTTACATCATTTATGTAATGTCCTTAACTGGTGAAGTGCTGTACTATTGGTTCATTCATTTTTTTTTTTTATTTCTAATTAATGAAAGGTGGTTCTGAATTATTTTATATAAAATTGTTCCAGTCTCTCCAACATATTTTATTTCATCACATTTTTCACAGGCTATTCCATAAACAACATTGCTATTTTTACAGTAGATATTAGTTTTTAGTGGATACGTGGTGTTCTTGTGTTTAATTATATTTTTACTTTTGTCCATGTATTTACAAACTTTACATGTACTAGTGCAAGTATTTGTAGAACTTATTCTGTCAATTATTCTTTTATGTTTACTGTGAACTAGAATATCACCTAAATTAGCTTCTCTTTTGAATGCTACAACTGGGGCCTTAAGAAATACTTTTTCAATTTTTCTGAATTATGTAGAATCCACAAGTGTTTCCAAACTATCTTAGAAATATTGGGCAAAAGTTTAGATTATGTCATTATCAATGGGATTCTCTTGACCTTTTTATCTCTATTTTTATAATCTAGTAGATCATCTCTTTTTAGTTTATCCACTTTTCTTAACACTGTCTCTATAATTTTTTCTTTGTATCCTCTTTTTTTAAGATTAGTTTTTAATACATGTCTTTGTTTTACATAGTTACTTTCTTTAGAGCATATTCTTCGTATGCTTATTCCTAGCCCCTTTGGGATTGCCCTTTTAGTGTGTATTGGATGTGCAGAGGACATGTGTAAATACTGGTGCATGTCAGTAGGTTTATAGAAGAGGTCAGTCTCAATTGAACCTTCTTCAAGTTTTACTATGGTATCTAAAAATTATATTTCTTTTCTTGTCCATTGAAGGTCCACCTTAATATTACTGTGCATTTCATTTGCCATTTTATGAAACTGGAAAAGAGATTCTTCTCCATGTGTCCAAACCCCAAAAATATCATCTACAAACCAAATGTATTCTAAAGGTTCTCCTTCTGATTTTCTAAGTAATTGTTCTTCCCATTTTCCCATGTATGTACTGGCAAAATGCATTCCTAATTTAGATATTATTGCTGTACCATTGTTTTGTTTGTAATTTTTATCAACAAATGTAAAATAACTGTTTTCTAAAACTATGTTGATCATGTTCAGCACCTCTTCTGTTGGTATTGATTTATCTAATCTATTATCTAGTGCTTTTTGACAAGCTTCTAAAGTTTCTTTACGAGGGACACTTGGATACAAGGATTTTACATCCATGCAAAATAAAATTGTATTCTCTGGTAGGTTGTGCTTTAGTGATTCAAGTCTTTTTAAAAATTGTGTTGTATCCTTAACATTGCTTGGTAATTTCTCAACGTGTGACCTAAGTTGTTTTTCTGCTATTTCAGCTATTATGTGTGTTGGATTATCAATTGTGCTGACTATCATTCACATAGGGTGATTTTCTTTGTGCATTTTAGGATTTCCTCTTGCTAGGCCTGTTCTTGCATTATGTGGCTGCATGTATTTTTTTAATTCTTTTGATACAATGCCTTTATTGTATAGTCTCTCCGCAATTTCCTTAACCTCTTTTACCGACTTATTGATCCTATTGCTTTTAACTTATTCATATGTATCCATATTCTTTAATTCACATTCTACAGATTTCATATAGTCCTCTGTGTTCATTATCACTATTCCCGATCCTTTATCTGCTGGTCTTATACTTATATCATCATCATTTAACAACTCAGTCATAGCTTGTTCTTCAATATTGGTTAAAATGTTTACATTTTTTCTTTAGTCATACTATAATTTCTTGTTTAACTACTTATATATATATATATATATATATATATATATATATATATATATATATATATATATATATATATATATATATATATATATAACTCTTCTCAGAGAAGGTAGGCCTCCTTTGTACACAAATGATAATCCCATGCTCATAACTACCCTCTGAATCTGAGCTATTTTCATTGAAAAAATAATCTGCTAATCTCATGCGTCTCTCTCCCACTCCTTTAATTCAGTGGCCAGTTTATCTTTATCAATGTATTTTTTAGTCGGTTTAAACTTAAGTCCTTTACTCAATACTGCTTTTTGGGATTTTGAAAACCCTTTCACTCTAAAGACTTTTGCCAAACGTGTATGACATAGAATATGGACTTTCTCCTACCTGACCTCTCCCTAATAGTGGAAAACAATTGCCCCAAGGGGCATTTCATTTTCCACTATGAGCTGAGTCTGCAGTAAATATTTAATATGTGAATCAGTCAAGAAAATATGAGAGGCAAGGTTGGACAGTAAATATGTAAATTTATATACGGTAGTTTGTTTAAATATAGGTGATACAGCATAAATAAATAAACAAATAAATAACAGAAAATGTTTTCGAAGTTCATGCCGAATAGTTATCAAAGTCTTTTTAGTGTAGAGCTCTCCGCCTGGCATTCTGACTGCTGCATCTCTCTCTTAATACTGCGTTTAGATTCTGGGCGTCACATTTGTTTACATCGTCGAGTTGAATTTCAGAAACGTTTTAATTACCATTTTAGTGTCTGGAGGATCTTTCTTTTGTAGTATATTTTGTAATTTGTTTTCTGCTAAGTTACCGAATTGCTGTTCAGCAGGTCATTTACTTTCAGCCACATTCTCTTGTGAGGAGTGCAGTGCAACAGCGGTGTGTTCCTCTGAAAATGGGCGGGACTGACGGTGATCTGAACCAAACACATGTCAAAAGGGAGCCTACTGCCCTGTGAAGGAGGGAAGTTTGGGCAATAGTTCAAACTATTTTTGCTCCTATGATAAAGGTTTTAACTAACCACAGGCCAGAATTTCCAAGCACTATATTATAAACATACATACATTATATATATATATATATATATATATATATATATATATATATATATATATATATATATATATATATATATACACATATACACACATATATATATATATATATATATATATATATATATATATATATATATATATATATATATATATATATATATATATATATATATATATATATATATATATTTTACGTAGAATATATTATATTTATCAATCTTTTACAAAATAAAAAAAGAAATAAGGATAAGGCTAGAAATGGCCAGGAAGAAGAGACATAACACATATAAAAACAAATGAAGAATTATAAACATTTAAAATACACAACTAGCCAACTAATAAAATAACACACCCCAGAACCCCAAAACAGCCAGCGTTCCTTCATATTATATATATATGTGTGTGTGTGTGTGTGTGTCTTGTCTATAGAAAGTCTAAAGTCTACACGCCTTTCAAAATGTTCACCTTTTGTTGCCTTATAGCCTGGAATTAAAATGCTTTCAAATAGTTTTTTTTTTTTTTTTTTTTTATTTATTTACACATCCTATCCCACAACTTCCAACTGAAAAAAAAAAAATCTAGAAATTTGTAGAAAATTTATTTAAAATAATAACTGAAATAGGTTGGCTGGATAAGTGTCCACCCCCCATGTAATAGCAATTAGCTCAGTAATCAGTCGCCTTCAAAATCACACACCAAGTTAAGTGGCCTCCACCGGTGTTAAATTGTAGTGATTCACATGATTTCAGGATAAATTCAGCAGTTCCTGTAGGTTTCCTCTGCTGGGTAGTGCGTTTAAAAGCGAAGACTCAACCATGAGCACTAAAGCACTTTCAAAAGAACACTGGGACAAAGTTGTTGACAGGCACAGATCAGGGGATGGGTATAAAAAAAAATATCAAAGGCCTTGAATGTCACTTGGAGCACGGTCAAGACAGTTATTAAGTGGAAGGTGTATGGCAACACCAAGACCCTGCCTAGATCAGGCCATCCCTCCAAACTGGATGACCGATCAAGGATGAGACTGATCAGAGAGGCTACCAAGAGGCCAATAACAACTTTGCAAGAGCTACAGGCTTTTATGGCCAAGACTGGTCAAAGTGTGCATGTGACAACAATATCCCAAGCACTCCGCAAATCTGGCCTGTAAGGTATGGTGGCAAGAAGGAAACCGTTACTCAAGAAAGCCCACCTTGAATCCTGTTTGAAGTATGCAAAAAAAACTGTAGCCATGTGGCAAAGTTTTGTGGTCTTATGAAACTAAAATGGAACTTTTTGGCTAAATGCAAAGCATTATGTTTGGCGCAAACCCAACACAACGCATCACCCAGAGAACACCATCCCTACTGTGAAGCATGGTGGTGGCAGCATCATGTTATGGGGATGTTTCTCATCAGCAGGGACTGGGGACTTGTCTCGATATAAGGGAAAATAAATTGAGCAAAGTACAGAGAAGTCCTTGAGAAAAACCTGCTGCACTCTGCAAGAAAGCTGAGTCTGGGACGGAAGTTTACCTTTCAGCATGACCACGACCCAAAGCACACAGCCAAAGCTACACTGGAGTGGCTAAGAAACAAAAAAGTAAATGTCCTTCAGTGGCCCAGTTAGAGCCCCGACCTAAATCCAAATGAAAATTTGTGGCATGACTTGAAAAAAAAAAAAAAAAAAAAAAAAAAAAAAATATATATATATATATATATATATATATATAGACACACACACACACACACACACCGGTCAAAAGTTTGAGTACACTTGCTGGAAACTAGGTTTTTTTCATAATTGACCATGTTTTACGTCATATTCGTTTCTGTAAATACTTGAAAATGAAAACACATGTTATAATATACAAAACAAAACATAAGGAGTATTAAAGCAATGTTCAAGAAAATTGAAAATTGTCTCTAAATTTTGGATTCCTCAAAATAGCCACCCTTTGCCTTAATAACAGGCTCACAAACATGAGGCATTCGGTTAACAAGTTTCAGCAGGAAATCACCCGACATGTCTTCCCAGCTCTTCTGCAGCAATTCCCAGAGATGTAGGGCACTTGTGGGTAGCTTTGCTTTGACTCTTCTGTCCAGTTCATCCCATACAAGTTCTATGGGATTGAGGTCTGGAGACTGGGCAAGCCATTAAATTGAGTTGTCCTTACTTTCCTTCTTCGATTGAGTTGTCCTTCACTTTCCTTCTTCGCCAGATAGTTCTTGCACAACTTTGAGGTGTGTTTCAGGTCATTATCTTGCTGAAGAATGAAGGACTGCCCAACTAGCCGGAATGGCATGCCTCTGAAGTATGCTATGATAGCCATGCTGGCTGAGCTTGCCATGGACTTGGTAAAGATCATCAACTCTGTCACCAGGCAAAGCAATCCCAGACCATGACATTGCCTCCTCCATGCTTGACAGTGGGAACCACACATGCAGAACTCATGCGCTCACCCTCTCTGCGTCTTGATTGGTCAAACGTCCAGTTTCAGTGTTTTTTGACCCAGGCAAGTCTCTTCCTCTTATTCTGCACTCTTAACAATGGTTTATTTGCAGCAATTCTTCCAGTTAGGACAGCTTCACACAATCTCCTTTGAACAGTTGATGTTGAAACATCTGTACTTCTAGTAGCATTTAGCTGAGCTTGTATTTCAGGGGCAGTTAATCGCCGGTTTTGCAGACCTATGACTCGAATTAACTTGTTCTCTGATTCTGAGGTCACCCTTACCCTGTCTGACCTTGTTCAGTCCTCATGAGTGCCAGTTTCTTCAAATCGTTTGATGGTCTTGGCCACAGCAGTTACAGACACTTGCAAAGTTCTTGCAAATTTGTCTTAAAGATTGACCTTCATTTCTAAAGTAATTACAGTCTTTTTTCTTTGCTTAACTGAGTGTATTTTGCCATTTTCTGCTTCCTTACATTCAGGAATGACAAACTTGTGCCTATGTTACCTATATTTATAGTAATCATGGACCCTAACCTGTTAACAATAATTGGTGACAAAAGGTTAATTAGGGAACATGCGAGTTAACTCAGAGAAAATCTAACAAAGACACTTTTATACTTAGTCCAGTGTTCTAACACCGTGTTATACACATTTCAGACTTTTAACTGATTTCGGCTTCAGACTGAAATCCCCTTGCTTTGGGTGACCATTTCATTGAAATTGACAAGATTTACATTTTCATTTAAAAATTAAATTTTTGAATGCAATTCACTTATGATTACACCGTGTAATAGGGTAGTAAGTGTTATTTCCTAATTGCTTATGCTTCAAAAGTATAGAAAATGGCTATTATTCCCCACAAACTTTGCTTTTGTGACCAGGACAGTGATATTTTGAAATTTACCTATTTTCCAGAACATTCTAGATAGATTCAGTGCTGATTAAACTTTGAGTAACTTATAGAACTTTCTAGAACTTTACAGTAATATAAATAGTAGTATAAATACAGGGGCCTTAAGCCCACCAGTTCAGTTTAGTTCCAGCTGCCTAAGTGGATACATATCTGCATTTTTCTGAGATGGCATCAAGAGGCTGCAAGCATCCGGCAGACGCATTTTGCTATGTCTGTGGCCAATTTATCAAGACAAGAGCGAAAAAGTACTCCGTGGAAGCACCTGCTAAGATGTGTGAGGCCTACAAGGCATATTTCGGCATGCCTGTCGGGGATCAAGACAAACCCTGGCACCTCATTTCACCTGCGAGTACTGCAAAAAAATCTCTGGAAGGTAAGATGGACAATTGTTGCTCGGAATTTTATGTTATAAAATTTGTTAACATTTTTAAAATTGTAAAAGTTTTTAATTTTAAAATGTTTTACAATTTTCAATGTTATTGAAAAAATATATCATATATGAAAAATGTTGCGAGAATCTCTTACACATTAGCCATGGGTGAAATAAATGTATTTTTGTAGGATGGTACAGAGGGGAAAAGAGAGCCATGAAGTTCGCTATCCCAAGAATTTGGCGGGAACCCACTGACCACTCAAGCAACTGCTACTTCTGCATGGTGGACCCTTCCAAACGTCGGACTGGCAAGAATGCATCTGCTATCACGTATCCGGACCTTCCTTCATCCGTCGCCCCAGTGCCACATTGCCATAAGCTCCCCGTACCCACTCCTCTGGAGAGAGAGCAGCCGTCTTTAGAAGAGAGCAGCAAGTCACAGAGCGAGGAAGACGTTGTAGATCCAGATGACAATTTCAGAGGTGGAGCTGAGGAGAGAAACCCATACTACCCCAACCAAAAAGACCTCAACGACTTGATTAGAGATCTTGGTCTCACCAAGTCCAATGCCGAGCTTTTGACATCTAGGCTCAAGCAGTGGAACTTGTTGGATGAAAGTGTGCAAGTCGCAGATCAGAGGAAGCGTCACCAACCTTTTTCCAGCTTCTTCACCAGTCAAGATGGGCTCTGCTTCTGCCACAATGTGACCAGTCTGTTCGAGGCAATTGGAATTGCCTGTAACTAGAATGAGTGGCGCCTCTTCATTGATAGCTCATCCATGTGCCTCAAAGCCATGCTGCTCCATAATGGTAACAAGTACCCGTCTCTTCCCCTGGCTCACTCGGTGCACCTCAAAGAGGATTACAACAGCATCAGGACCTTGCTGGACGCCTTGAAGTATGATGAGTACGGCTGGGAGGTCATAGGAGACTTCAAAATGGTGGCATTCCTGATGGGTCTCCAAGGCGGTTTTACCAAGTTTCCCTGCTATCTTTGCCTTTGGGACAGCAGGGACACCAAGGCGCACTACCACAGGTGGGACTGGCCACAGCGGACCGAGTTCTCTGTGGGGAGGAACAATGTCAAGTGGGAGCCACTGGTGGACCCCCGGAAGGTGCTGATGCCACCACTGCACATCAAATTGGGCCTTATGAAACAATTTGTCAGAGCTCTAGATAAGGAGTCGGCAGCCTTCAAGTACCTTCAAGACTTCTTCCCTAAGCTGTCTGAGGCAAAGGTCAAAGCCGGTGTCTTCGTCGGACCACAGATAAAGCGGCTTGGAACAGCTTTGTCGCAGTGGTTCGGGGCTTCCTGGGCAATCACAAGGCCGAAAACTATGTGGAGCTGGTTGAGACTCTCGTGAAGAACTACGGCACAATGGGCTGTAGGATGTCCCTCAAAGTCCATATCCTTGATGCTCATCATGATAAATTCAAGGAGAACATGGGAGGGTACTCGGAGGAGCAAGGCGAGCGCTTCCACCAGGATATACTGGACTTTGAACACCGCTACCAAGGACAGTAGAACGAGAACATGATGGGAGACTACATTTGGGGGCTGATTCATGAAAGTGATTTACAGTATAATCGTAAATCTCGAAAAACTACTCACTTCTAAATCTTTTGTAGTCATTTTTGTATTACTTTAGTATAAATACATGTTAATTTGGATTCATATGTTGTTTTTTTCTGACTTTATGTGAACGAAAAGACACAAATTTGCCCGTTTTCTCATTGGAAATAGGTAATATTTCAAAATATCACTGTCCTGGTCACAAAAGCAAAGTTTGTGGGGAATAATAGCCATTTTCTATACTTTTGAGGTATAAGCAATTAGGAAATAACACTTACTACCCAGGAACAAAAATTGTGTTACATAGTGTTATCAGCTTATATAAGTACACGTATCATATAATGAAATATTAAGTGTTTATAGACAAGTTTATACAGTTAAAAGCATAGAAATCATGAAAAACCTGGCTTCAAGCAGGTGTACTAAAACTTTTGACTGGTAATATATATATATATATATATATATATATATATATATATATATATATATATATATATATATATATATATGTGTGTGTGTGTGTGTGTGTGTTTTTGTTTATGTGTGTGACAAAAATTAAATTAACTTTTAATTAATTGAATTGTATTATTGTTTGATTAATTGTTTTGGCAGTTGGCTTGTTATGTAAATTAGAGCATAAATTGCAGTATTTCAGAAGAGCAGTCAGTCCATAGAGGTAATCACCTTAGTTGTCGTGCATGCTAGTTCAGGGATCAAGTCTCCCAGTTTATATAGGGTCACAAACCAAAAAATAGAGCCATCTCTGTATTATATATATATCATTATATATATATATATTATACTATATATATAGATATATATATATCTATTAATATATATATATAAACACATACACGTTTTTATTTTGAGAATACCGTACCTCTCCAAAGCTTCAAGACGCATGCCAGCTAATCGCTTCACTCTGTGGCTACCTTGAAATTGTTTCTTCAGCTCATGAAGACATGTCTGTAGGCAATAAACAGAACACAGAATGAGTTAAAGCTAACACTGTAGAATTACTAGACAAGTGATCACTGACTGAAAACTGCATTAGCCATTGTCAAAAAATCTGAAGGCAACAAAATGACATTTGAGGATTCTGTTTCAGATGTTTATCCATTCCCATTATACCTACAATTGCTTTCTGTTTTAATCCAAGGTGCCAAACTTGTTATGCCTTAAATATATCTTAAGGATTTGTTGATCAATAATGTATGACTATTTAAAGTATATGTTTTAAAATGCATAAACTGGCAATCATAATGAAAAAAAAAAGTTTCACTAAAAGGCAAATTAAAGCACTTAATACTGGAATTGCATCCTACTTCCAAGAAATGCATGCAGAAGTTCTCTTGTAAGCATCCTTCTACCTTAGTTATTAAGAAATTAAATCCTATTATCTGACTTTTGGGTCCCTGAATAGGCACATACTGTAAATGAATAAACGCACGCGCAGTTGTCTGTGATTCAAATGCAACAGAACAGAACTGGTGCCGATGACAGTAAGCTGATTTATCAATTACAAAAATGTGGCTTCTTAGTGTAATTATATATATATATATATATATATATATATATATATATATATATATATATATATATTATATATATATATATATATATTTGATTATTTTTGGGGGGATTTTTCAAAATGACAGCAATATAGCTTTAAGGTTTTTGCTTTTTTTGCACACTTTTCTCCCCAGTTATTTATTTTATGAGCATGTGTTTAAGCCAAGAGCATTTAGATGTAACAGTCAATCATTTCTCTTTGTAAAACAGCATGGAGTAAAGTTGTTTAGTTTTCCCGTATGGTCAGTGTGCAATTATACTTGCAGCTCCACTACAAAATAAAACTTGATTGGAACAGAGCAATGACTCCATATACAGTATGTGTGTGTGTGTGTGTGAGAGAGAGAAGTAAAAGACAGATGTCGTCAAAAGTCTGCATACCCTAATGTGTGGAAATATACATATGTTTTAAACTGGATTTAAACTGTTGATGACAACTTTGTTGTCAACACTTTGTGCTGAAGCATTTGTTTATTTCTTTCTAAATAAAAAACGATTTCTATCCGAATATTTATTCTTTCTTGATTATATATTTTAAAAATCCACCCGATTTTCACCCAATTTTTTCATTAAATAATTCTACCTGATTTTTAAAAAAAGCATTCACCCGAATTTGGAAAAATATTTAAACCGAAAATCAGACGCCCTACCTATTAGTCATTCTGTGTTCAAAGGTTTGCATAGAACTTGTTTTGGTTATATATGAAAAGAAAGATTTTCCATGTGCATTTCACAATTCTGATGATTATTCAATTTAAAAATCACCCATTTTAAAAGCTCATATACAGGGTTTGGATATAAAATAGGCACCTGTCATATGCAGCACACACTACTGTGTAAATGGGCTGGGCCTTACATGGCTGATTACTCTGGTATGCAGATAGTGTATAGTGTAACCTGTACCTCCGGGATTCAAGTCTGTTTCAGTCATGATGTGTGAAACACAGGAAGTTGGTGCTCACTTGGCAGGTAATTTTGAATCCACACAGATTACAATGTTTCACGAGAAACAGTTGCAAAAGTAATAATCATTGTCAGATGTCCCTTCACTGAGGAAGTGTGACTTTTTTCTCAAATACAAATAGTGTACAAATGCATGTTAGTATTAGATTAGTAGACTGGTCAGCTGATTTGGTGGATCTTTCTGGGAGTAGTAGAGAGGTCTTCAGTTGTTTGTGGAGTTCTTTCCTAGCCCAGTAAACACCTTTCAGACTTTCCCATTCTCATCCCATCTTAAGTCTAAACCGCTCCACTTGATGTTTGAATAAAACCTTTGAATATGTTCCTACTGTGTTAATGCCGTTATGTAAAGCTGCCTGGCTTAGTATGTGCCTTACACCCCTCAATCTTACTTTACTAACTTTAGGTCCCTACGAGAACAGACCATACTGTATTTTTTCATGGACTCTTCTTAATCCTGAGCTGATCTATTCCTGATCTATTCAAATCAAAAGAAATTCCAATTTTAACATTATATGATACCACATGTGAGGGGACAACCAGTGGTTTTAAAGTTATACATTCCAGTCAGAATAAATCATTTAATTACTTCATAAAAGCAGAACTTAATATTGTCTCATCCTATTTGATTTCAGCATATTTCTTTTTTTTTTTTTTAAACAGATGTTCTGTCTAGTCTCATTTTCACTATAGGGGTTGCTGCTTTGATTTTAAAGCGATTGTAGCAAACAAAATTAAAAAAAAAAAAAAAAAAATTTTACCCATTTTGCACTTCCATTAGCTAAAAATGTGCAGTTTTGGAAAAACAAAAAACCTCAAGCAATGTCAAACATTTATTTTAATTTTAGAACATATCTGGTAGTACACTAGGTTGAAGAAAGTTCTCAGTTCGAAGCAGGATATCTGTTATGCTTCAGCAGTGTCATCTGTGTCAAAGCATGTTACTGGATGAAAGCATGTCAGTTGAAGAGATGGGGACAATTTAATCATCTAGGTGAAATGACCAAGGACATAGAACACTATGTGAAAGTACAGCCTGCAAAGAGATTTTTTTAACCTAGTATAGTACTAGATATCATGTTTAAAAAACACATGTTTGCTATAAACTTACACAACAGCACATTTGAGACCTATACAACAAATGAAAGTGCACAAAATATAAAATGTATTATTTTGTTAGCTTTAATCACTTTAATGATACATTCACAAACTAAACCATCTGCATTTCAAAGCTCAAAAAAACAAAAAAAAAACAGGTAAGGATTTAGTATTACTACATCATTACTAGGATGAAGGGCATCTGGATAAGGGTGTCTGCTAAGAAATAAATAATGAATATAAACGTGTACTTTCCAACAGTACCTAGTTATATCAAAGTACATATCGCAGGGGAATTAAGAAACATAACTCATCTAATGAGTAGGTAATAATTAGGTGTGTGTATAACATAAGAATAAATCACCAGACAGAACAGTTTTAGCTGCTGTATTTTCATCCTTTAAATACTGTAAAAAGTAAAATTACCAAAAAAAAAAAAAAAAGCAAACATATTTTTACATCTGGCAACATCTACAACACATACACAAAGTTGATAAATATAGCTAGAGAATAAACCAAAATACGAAAAACAATGTTTTATCAGATTTTTGGCAGGGTGTTTTGCATAACGAACCACTCAAATGTTTGTTTTGGCAAACAATACAACTAAGTAGCATTGGCTTTTACAAAAAATGTAATTATTATTATTTTTTTTTTAAAGTATCAGTTGTAAAACTTACCGTAGCCAAGTCATCCCGACTGCAGTCCAGGGCAGCGATCATCACTTGCTCATAAATAATCCAAACTGGGCAACAAGAATATGGGTTCTGTTTTAGTGCAAAATTAATACCAAACAAGATGATCAATTACTTATACCTTTCTTTTTTCCTCACTATAAGTAAAACATTAAACAAATTGAGATTTGTTTGAAGATCTGGAAGAAATAAATCAAAAGGTACACTGAGTAGGATGAATCATTTAAACTATAATAAATGACCATTCATTCTTAGCCGATAGACATACATGGAAAAATTGGTTAGTTGTAACTACAATAGAACAGGAGCTCTTTGACAAATAATCTGCAGTGACTTGTTACTGGTTGAGTTGTTGCAGAACTCATCTGTCTTTCTTCCTATCTTTCTTTTTCAGGCAAGAATAAGACAGCAAAGATGGGGATTTAATGCCTTTAAAAAATAAAAAAAAATGCAGCTTTATTTTTGCAAAACTAGAACCACATCTTCCATTGGAAAACAGATCTAAAAAAATGTTCTAAATGGCTTGGAGCAAATGCACCTTTAAAAAGCAAATATGCTACTAGTTTTTTTTTGTTTGTTTGTTTTTTTTGCTTTAACCATATACTAGTTAACACAATAGCATGTAGAAACCAGTTAGTGTGCATATGTAGAAACAACTGAACTACTCAAACTTTCAACTAATTGCATAACAGTACTGCTGATGTGTGTCTAGTTTTAAAACGAGCAGAAAAGAATACTAACTGCACTGAACCACATCCTGCATTATTCTGGGCTTACATTTTAAAGTAATTATTGTTATGTTTTCAGTGTTCCCACATAAGGTGTTCCCAGAAGGTTTTAATAAAACAGCTCATTTTTAGGAGGGGCCCTGGCACATTTGGGGGGGAGCGGGGGCAATGCTATACACACTAAAACAAGCAATTTAATTCTAATGACAAGCAGGCAGTCAGGCCTTGCAGTAAGGAAGGTGCCACGTTCTGAACATGCTTGCTGTAGTGAAGCATACTGTGGGATTATTACCTAGTAGTGGCTCATTTCAAACTCGAATTACTTGCATAGTGTAAGCCTATTCAAAATGTAATATTTTATTACAGTTGGACTCTATCTAAGGATATTAAATCACAAAAACAGAATATTGTAATCCAGTTCTTCACATTCAAATCTACATTAAATCTGTGTTGCAAGATGGTGGAGTGCTAAATGAGCTTAAATTACAGTATGCCTATTTGCATTTCTGAATGCTGACTTGCCTGCTTTGATAAGAAAAGCCCACTTGAGTCAGAGCCAATTTACCTCTAAGATCAAATGAACATACAGAAATCAATTTTTAGCCCAGCTCATTAAATAGTCTTTAAGACAGACTATATTGATGGGATGTCTTAATCAAACACAAACTGTAAACAGTTGTGTAAGGTACAGACTCTTCCTTGGAAAACCACTGCTCCACTAAAAGAAATCCAGACACGACAGCTCAAAGAGGGATATTTGTCAATTGATGTACTATGCTTTTTTTTTTTTTTACTCCACCCACAGTGTGTATTTGTACCAATACTGTACCAGTTCTAGAAGGCATGTTTGAGAGCCCTGGTGTGGTGCTTTAAAACTTTGGGATTTCACGACTGAAACCGAAAAGGATATTCGAATTGAATCTAAACAAGAAGAATACATTGGTAATACAAGGTCACATCCACTGCAATTTTAAAACTTGTCAGTGTGGAGTGTTCTGACAAACAGGCGAAAAACATAATGGAATTACATCTGACAAGCTTTATCGTTCATGTTGAAGGAATATTCAGAATGTTTATGCATTTGTCAAGATTTGTAACTCATACTGCATACAGGTGGCTGTTGCCGAGGGTATACAGAAACACAATGGAGATGGACCAAAAGCACTGCCAACATCACACATCTATTTTTTCTATATCTTCAGTTCTGAAATCTCCCAGCTGCTTTACAGATGTACTTACAGCACACTCAAGTCTGAACATTTTAGATCTGGGCTTCTGAAACCGAGCAGCATTGCAGTTGCCATTGTATTTTGCACACATTATCTTATACAGATATAAGCCCTTTAATCTTCATCTTTTGCTACACTACTTCTGTTCAGAGGATTCCATTCTTTTCAGAAGTTGTGATAACTAGATACAGAGAAATAAGTATCTTTTTAGTTAACATAACCCTGTCTGCATGTTATTTTTGGCTTACTTGCGAGCCTAAGCAATGACAAATTTATTATGGCAACTGGCCCACCAGAGACTCCTGGATACAATTTTTTACTGTTTTGGTTTTAAATATGACTGAAAGAATCTGTATACGCATGGTTTCTCTTTGCACTATGACAAAAGCCTCTCCATGCCAAAGGGTTGTATACATCAGGGGTGTATGCAACATTACTGAACAATATTTGGTGTAGTCCCATTACTGTACCACATGTAGTTATTTTCAAGAAGTTGAAATAAACGGGAAATTCTGCTGTCTACATCAGAATGGTGGTTGTCTACTAGAGGGGTCCTTAAACAGATTTTTAATAAAGGACGTCATTAAATGTAACTATGATATACCTATGTGCCATTGGACAAATCAATTCAGTCCAGCTAAAGTGGACCAAAGCTTGGGGAGCTGTTTCACCCATTTGTGGTTCATACACTGACAACTTGTGATGGGAGAAAAAAGCTTCAGTAGATGTCAGTGCATGCAAAAGCTAGACCCATTTAGACCTATTTTATAGCCGATTACAAAGACAGTTCATGTTATAATGTTGAGCAACACCCCAAGGTGTATTTGAGCTGGAATGACTCAAATCTAAAATTATGTATAGAAAAAAAAATCCTATCATGCAGACCTTGCTATCACAGTGCTGTACTTACTGTCATCTCCAAGCTTTGATGCATGTTCCTGAATTAATTCTTCACCAACTTCCACAATTTGTTCACTGTTGCGATAATTCTCTTCTCTCCATTTTTTAAGTTTATCGCGCATTTCTATCAAAAAAGAAAAAAAATCAGTTTACATATATTAATAGGAAATAAACAGAGAATATAATTTTGCACTTGCTTTTCTTCAATTCTATTTTATTAAATGTATGGGAAATTAAAATATACTGTACACATACAATGTGATCTATGTAAGTTTGGAAAAAAGTCACATTTAATTTATATTGTCTTGCTGCATTTACATATAAAAAGCAAGGCTGCGCCAACTAACAGATTAAATCGGACCGATTAAACAACTGAAGAGTTGAGTTTTTTTTTTTTTTTTTTTTTTTACAATTTAAATCTTTATATATATATATATATATATATATATATATATATATATATATATATATATATATATATATATATATATATATATATATAAAAAAAAACACCCATGGTAAAAGAGATACATTTTCAGGTTAGTAATCACTCTTCTCCGCCATTATTTGTAAGAGGCGGGACAGAAGTCATCAAAATTCGTTACCCTCTCGCAATGTTTTGCTGACAAGGGAGAGCGTTACAAAGACGACTGCAGTGGGTGACGTCAGACCAGAAACAGGAACCAATACAGAAGAGACACAGAGACGTGGAGTTTGGTGAAGCTGAGCGCTTGGTTGCGCTCAGCATTTAATAACTGAATAAACAGAAAATAAAAGTGTGCGAGACAAACAAAACACAGAACACGGCACTGGTAGCCAAAACAAAGAGATGAAACAAAACAGACTAACACTAAAACAGTGGACTAACAGACAAACAAACACAGTCAGTCAAGACAGTTCTAATTACATTATTTTACTTTGTTTACTCTCCTGAATGTTCTCCTGAATGTTCATGCAGCTTTACACCAGCATCAGCAAATAAAAAATGGTAGAGCTTGCTGATGTGATAAAATTGGAACCAAAAAACTTCACTGCGCAACATGAAGGCAAACACCTTACTTTAAGACTTGCAGAAACAAAGCTTGTTGCAAACGTATGCAACTGCAACAAAGTAATAATCTCATTAATGCATTGGAGAAACTCTTTGAAGGAAGGTGTTCATTGCACATAAATGAAAATGGTGACTTTCTGTGATTTTGTGGGATAAAATTTCCAGAAGTGATTCATGTAGATGCAACTTACAAAGTTAATGTTGCTGATTATCCAATGTTTTTATTTATGATTCATGATGGAATGGGAAGAGGTAGAATTGTTTCTTTTGCATTCTTAAGGAGTGAGTCCAAAGAAAACATGAATCTTCTAATGGGCGCCTTTAAAGAATTTTCTGGACAGCAGGAATCACAGGCCTTCATTATAGACAAAGACTTCACCGAACTAGCCGCATTACACAACTGTTTTCCTGACAGCAATATTGTGTTATGCAGATTCCATTGTCATTCGCTACCTACAAAAGGAAATAAAAAAGCATGCAAGATCAGAAGAGAAGCAAGGGCTCATGGATATGGTGAACAAGATGGTTTACTGTTCTGAAGGTGAATATGCTGCAGCACTGTCAAGAATGTCACTGACACACAGCACTTTCCACGCTTACTTTAAAACACTGGGACAGCTGTTCTGGCATGTGCGCTACTTCCAAAATCACCAATGCTACATTTGGAACTTACACCAACAATCGTGTAGAAAGTGAAAATCAGAAGCTGAAAACAATTTTAAATAGAAACATGACCCTAGGGCCCACTGTCCTGAAACTGCTGGAGTACAGTGGGATGCTGGACAAAGAGAGAGCCTTTAAAATTATTCAAGAAATATGTACGAAGATGTCATACAGTAACACAACAATAAATCAGAAGGCTGTAATTAACCCTTTGTAGTCCTATGTCGGACCAGGTCCAACATTACAATTTTCCCTTTGCAGTCCGATGTCGGATCGCATTATTGAGGAGTTTGGTGATAAAACGAGTGATCAGGAGAGGATTTATCAGTATGCACGTCTATAAAGAGGTATGTGAAAATACAGCGAAGAAGGGGAGGGACTTGGCTGGAGATACAGTACTGAAAGTCCTTTTGCAATTCAGTGCCTTGTAAATCTGTTTTACTCTAAAAAAAAAAAAAAAAAAAATATATATATATATATATACATACATACTTAACAGCTCGTGTGAAAATAAATTGGACACTCCGGACAAGTGCTGAATAAATGGACTGCAAAGGGTTAATCAGCTCACAAAATATGCATCAGACTTGGTGGTGGGGGAAATAAAGAAAATATCAGGAATGCGCAGTGTAGCAGAAAATAATGGTGCAAATTTTGTGCGTCTCCTGACAGTGAATTCAGAGTATATTATTGAGGATCATGGTAATTGCAGCTGCAGCTTTTATATGTCATACCAATCTCCATGCAGACATATATTTTACCTTATGGACTGCAACAAAATTTCCCTGGAACAACTAGCTGGTGGTGTTGCCAATCGCTGGAAGAAGAGCTATCAGACAACAGAAGGGGAGATTTCCTTATGGCCCAGATGTTCTGTTAACAGTGTTTCATACAAAACAGGAAAGTGCTGTCTGAGCAGGACAAATACAGGAAAGCTGTTGTAACAAAAAATGAGCTTGCTGCTCTAGTTCCAAGAGAATCAACGGCAGAATTGGGGGTGAAGGTGCTCATTGGAGGCTAGCTGAAAGAGGACCCTTCTGAGACACCAAATGTGGACTTGCCATATATAACTTCAGATGTACCTCTCATGAAACAAATACCCAACACAGAAGAAAAAGAAACAAAAGTAAAAGTGTCTACTGTCACCTTGGAGCACAGCAGAATACTAAGCAATGAATCCCTTTTTTTTTTCAGAAATAGGCTTGCTGAAAAACGCTGCCAGAAGTGAACCTGAAATAACAGAACAAGCAGATTTCGGTTTACAGGTTGATTTCCAACCCCCATCTCACTTGGAGAAAAACACAGAAAATGGCAAAAAAACTGATGTGATTTGCCTTACCTTAGATCCTTTAAACATCATGTTTGCTATTGAGAATTTAACAGAGCAAAGCACTTTAATTTAAGAAAATCAAGGCAGTAGCCTTGCACTTCAGGCTGCTTCCCAATCATCAGAAGTAAAGCACCTAACTTCGGAATTTGTACTGTTAAGCACTACTTCCAAGACAAGCACTTGCTTAAATTATCTGAAAGGTCAGATTAAAGTAACAAGTGTTAAATCTAAAGGAAGACCAAAAGGAATGGTGTGTTTTTCAACATTTTCAAAGTACAGAAAGAAGAAAAACAAACATGAAACATTCAGCAAAACATTCCAAAGCATGCACAGCAACAAAGATGTCTGGGTAAAGGAGCCATTAGCTCTAACATGGGAAGATGAAGCTATTATTAAGAATGGGAAATGGTTAAACTTGGAAATAATTCATGCTTTACAACTTATTCTAAAACATCAGTATCCCAACATACAAGGCCTTCAGCAGCCAGGCTCATCACTGTGTAGTTGAGGCTCTCCATCTAGATTTTCTACAATTTCTGGACGCTTTGTTCAAGTATTACATCTTTCGAAGAGATCCCACTGAGTTTGTGTTGGAAACACCACCACTGAGAACGAGCTTGACATTGCTGTAGGTGACAGCTTATGTAATGGCAAAGTGCATGACGAGACTGTCTGCTGTGTCATCAATGTTTAAACATAAGGAAACTTCATCACTGAAGTTTCATTTGCTACCAATTGATCATCTACAAAATGGATCAGACTGCAGGGTAGCAGCAATTGCAAGTTTACCTTGTCTGAACAAGATCATGGAAATTTAAAACTTCACTGGAATTTAATGAGCAGTACTTTGTTGAAAACTTCAGAGGAGGGAAAGCTAGATAATTGTCCTGTCACTAAAGTCAGAAATACAGATGATGTCAGGGTTCGATATTAACCATGGCCCGGTGGCCTGGGGCCAGTAGAGAGCGCAGTTTGGCCAGTAGTTATGAAGCACCACAGGCCCAGTGCATATAGCTTCTGTTTCATGAATCCAGGAAAACAGGCCAGTGTGTCAAAAAGCTGAAAATTAGTTTACAAACCATTTTTTAAGAACATAACTACAAACTAATTCTAACTTTCCAGCCACGCGTCGTATTTGTTGTACAGTCAGAATCTGCTACTGCATACTGAAGTGCTGTACGTAGGTACGTTTTGCCTTGTTTACCGTCAGTTGCCCAGACTCGCAGATAAAACAGCAGCTTTATTTGCTGTGAATTCAACATTTGTTTTACATATCCAATCTCACAGTAAGATGTCCCAATATGCAATCGAATTATCTAACTTTTTGATTTGGTATCCGATGTGTTCAGGTCAAAAATGCCGTTCAGAATCTTTCCAGGACTCGTTGGTATCACTCAGCAAGATTGGCGCTGACTTGGGAGAGGCTACACAAGCGACAATGCTCTATATAGGATTGTTATTATTTTGTAATATGACTATTGTTTTAATAGTGTTTATTATTATAGGGATGGGAATTTCAAATAGTTTCCTATTTGAATACCCAAACTCTGGTCCCTTACGCTACCAAGAGTAAAAGGCAAATGGGTGTGCACAAGCAAACAGCATAACAACGTAAAGGCCCGCACACACCAGATGCGACACGACAAATTTGCTGTGAAAACACGGTGCACACCAGAAGCGATCACTGACACGACACGACAGCTGGAAAGTTGCCAGATCTTTCAGAAAGTATGATTACTAACAAACGCAATAGAAAATGGCTTATTATTATTATAGGTCAGGGAAATTAGGTACTGCATGTATGATCTTTACCTCCATTTTCAGTGAAAGTGTGTGATGGGGTATCCACCCCTTGTGTGCATTTTATTATTATTTCATTCATTTATTATTATTATTATTATTAGTCATAGTAGTCGTAGCATGTAAATATATTGTGTTTATGTGCGGACAGATGAAAGTCGTCTGATATGATTATTTATTTAAGATGACTGTGACCACCATCTCCCGAGTTAATTCACTGATTAATTGTTGCTAATTGGGAGAAGTTCACCTGTATAAAAGGGGACTCTGGCCAAACTGAAACAAACACTAACAATTAAATTGTTTCTCTATTAATTTATACTCACGTCTCACCTCTGACACTTCTCCTGGAGCACAGAAAGCTGCAGGTTTGTATATAGATGACCATCTCTAGTCACTAATCACCTTCTGTGCGAGCTTTTTAAATAAATAAACAAAACACAAACGCACAGCTTTTCCCATCATCTTAAATAATAAATAATCATGTTGGACGGCCTTCGTCTATCCGCACATAAGCACAATATACAGCTCTGGAAAAAATTAAGAGACCACTGCAAAATTATGCATTTTTGTTTTATTCTATAAACTACTGACAACATTTCTCCCAAATTCCAAATAAAAATATTGTCATTTAGAGCATTTATTTGCAGAAAATGACAACTGGTCAAAATAACAAAAAAGATGCAGTGTTGTCAGACCTCGAATAATGCAAAGAAAATAAGTTCATATTCATTTTTAAACAACACAATACTAATGGTTTAACTTAGAAAGAGTTCAGAAATCAATATTTGGTGGAATAACCCTGATTTTCAAGCACAGCTTTCATGTGTCTTGGCATGCTCTCCACCAGTCTTTCACATTGATGCTGGGTGACTTTATGCCACTCCTAGCGCAAAAATTCAAGCAGCTCGGCTTTGTTTGATGGCTTGATCACATTCCAGAGGTTTTCAATGGGGTTCAGGTCTGGAGATTGGGCTGGCCATGACAGGGTCTTGATCTGGTGGTCCTCAATCCACACCTTGATTGACCTGGCTGTGTGGCATGGAGCATTGTCCTGCTGGAAAAACCAATCCTCAGAGTTGGGGAACATTGTCAGAGAAGAAGGAAGCAAGTTTTCTTCCAGGACAACCTTGTACTTGGCTTGTACTTGGATCATCACCAATCATCCACCACATTTCACAGTGGGTGCGAGACACTGAGGCTTGTAGGCCTCTCCAGGTCTCCGTCTAACCATTAGACGACCAGGTGTTGGGCAAAGCTGAAAATTGGACTCATCTGGGGGTGCTTCAGCAAGGCTGGAATAGGGCAGATTTGTCTTTGTGAAGGACACATGAATCAAGCCAAGTACAAGGTTGTCCTGGAAGAAAACTTGCTTCCTTCTGCTCTGACAATGTTCCATGAAGCTGTTCTCTGATTGGTCAGTTGTGTATTTGTCGCTTGACGAATTCGCAAAAAGAGGATCAGTTTCTATTTTTTTTTTTTTCATCTCTCGCGTTGGAATTTGTGTTGTGGCGACCTCGCTTGTCATGTCACCTTTGGTGTGAAGGGTGCTATTAAAAAGCATAGGTTTTACTGAATTTCTCGCGTCGCTTTGTCATGTCGCGTCTGTGTGTGCGGCCCTTAAGCCAGTAAAGTTTAGCCGGGTTCACAAAGTGTTCAAACAATGTCCAAGATGCGATTTCTTTGCTCTGTACCCTATTTCCTTAGGCACAAGTTTTTTTTTCTTTTGCTTACTGAATTAAAATACAGAGAACTCAATAAGCAGCAACATCACAGCGCGTATCTCTTCCAATTAAATCAACTGTAGCATAATATTACGCAAACCACCAAATAATAATTTTTGCTGTACTGTATTCAGAATAAAATAACATGTATCATATAGCAACCTAAATATTCTACATCTGTTTAATTCTAACAAATAATATTTACAACATAATCTTAGTGTAAATATTGTAACCTGGCCAAAATAGAAAATACATTCCAGCAGAACAATAGTTTAACATTACTAATTACAAGTAGCCATCAAGTACTGACATCAGATGAATCGAAGTCAAGTTACTTTGTTTATTCAATAACCTGTAAATAATTCAAAACAAGGAACACGTGTTATATACATGTTAAGTGGCTGAAGTAACATATATTGAAAGGCTTTGTTTAGCCACTTTCTTTTGAGACATGGGCTCTCTTTGTTTACCATACACAGTTAGAAACATACTGACAATAAAAACCATCATGAAAAAATATACACATATACTGGGCCAGATAAAACTGCATCCGGGCCAGTAAAAACACTAGCTCAGTGGCCCGATGGGCCAGAAGTTATAAATCTAAACGTAAGGCCCTGGATGTGCTTGTTTTTGATGTGTCACTGGTATACAGCACATGCAGACAACCTGAGAGAGGACATATGATTCAGTGTGAAGCACACTATAGTTTCACAAAAGATGCAGCAGAAAGTAAGCTCCAAATCAAGCTTGGAGGTTCTAAGCAAACACTGGTTTTATAAGGACTGTGACAGAAAGGAAAATATGCCTGTAATTGATATTTCACAAAGTAATATTTAGGCTATTGCCCTGTCCTGAACCATATAGTTTTGTTATTTCAACCCTTAATTGTAATTGTATACCTAAATGTAAGTAGCTTGTAAAATACTTTCACATTGATACAGGATGTGCTCATCCTGCAAGACTGTATTTGTATATACTTTTTTGCATGTGGTTTTGTATGTAGTGGGATATACGCTATACATTACAGGTCAATTGGTAAATGTAAAAATGTAAGAATGATTACATACAAGGAACAATATAAACAAGTATATGTACATGATCCTCTGCAGAAACTACACAAAAGTTTAGGGGTAAGCATTGAAAGTTATAGATTCATAAAAAAAGTATTCCTTATAAATATTCTCATATTTTAGTCAATGTCTTTTCTGTGCTTCTGTTAATGAATGTGCATATCTGATACTAATGTGGTCATGTTTAGTCATTGTTGCATTCATGATTTCCTTTATAAAAAAAACACTTACAGTGATAATTTATTTAGTTTCGTCTATCTGGTTGGTTTTTTTTTTTTGGTTTTTTTTTCAATGGGAGAATATTTCTTTTTTGACTGAATTAGGGTACTTAACAAACCATTAAATGCTTAAGTGCTGAGAGTAAATTTCTTATGTATTTTAAATCGTTAATAACAGTTTGGCTAACAACAAAATAGGCTTTAAAAAAGGTATCTAACAGCACAAAAATCTGAAAATAGTCTATAAACATTCATGAATAGGGTCCTGCCACAAAATTATACATCTGCCTTTTTAGGCTAAGGAATACAACATAAATTGAAATGATATAGACCTACACCACTTACTCAAACTTTTTTTTTATATATATATAACGTAAGGTGATAACTAATCAAAAATATGTTAGATTAGCACAGAATGTTTTAAAAATTAAATAAATGACAACTCTTTAAAAAAAAACTGATTTTAGAAAGTATCTGAAAGACACAGTAGTGTATAAGACCACTTTTCTTACTCTGCATCTGCGGGGATAGTAGTGTGTAAGACCACTTTTCTTACCTCCCAAAAAAAAACAAAAACAAAAACAAAACAAAACAAAAAAAAAAAACACGCATGGAAACTCCATCATAGATAGCATGTATTAAATAAAATAATAAAAATACCATTATTTATAGGGATACCAAAATATTTAGAATTAGAGTCTGTTGGAGGGTAAATAGAGGACTCTACCTAACTGATTAACCCTGTACATGTGGCAATAATATTATTTGGCAGCATTATTTAAATAATAATAATAATAATAATAATAATAATAATAATAATAATAATAATAATAATCAAAATTCCTAAGAAATGGCCACATAGTTATTTTATCTGTGCCAACAACTGTGTGGCTGTGGCAACTTTGCTCAAGAATAACCCGAAATTACTACTGTCCTTGTAATGTCCTATTTTGTGCATTAATAATATGCTGCATATTTGTTTTTCCCTGAACATTTCATGAACTGATAATGATGATTGTTGTCACAGCAAACGGGCCTTTGTTTAGCTAGTCTTTATAAAAAGACAAATTACATTCTAGTTGGTAGATTTGAGCATATTCTAATCATTTTGTTAATACAATAAAACGAGACTGCCTCATTTTGACAACTGTACATTTAAACGTACTCAGTAAATTATTGCATGCACGTCCACCAAGCCGTGCTTTTCTCAGACAAGTCTGTTACATACTGTTGCTAATCAAACAGAAAATATATAGTCAATATTTTTGAAGCACAGTCACAGTGATATACAACGCATTTCACAGTAGGGTTGCCAACTTTCCATTTTTCCAAAACCTGACAAAACCAACAATGCGAGCGAAGTGATATGGGGGGTAGGGGTTAAATAATAGATGCTCAGTAATCCGATCAGCCGAACATGCAAAACCTTGTCATCAGCTGTACTGTTCTATGTTCGTGGACGTATCCTTCACAGCATTGCCATTACTTTTCCAAAGAGTATATCTTATTCTTTTTTTCAATCACAAACATTCTCTTATAGTATAACGCTAATAAAAATCAACATTTACCTTCCCAGGTCACATCATACATATCTAAGATAGACGCCATTTTTTCACTACATTGCAACGTAGTCTACGTGCAGACGTCAAGGGTCAGAGGGGTGTACCCTGAAAAAGTTAAAGATGCTTTCAATTCATTAAAATAAATGTGAGAATACAGTTACTCTCAAATAGATCAAATTCAGCATATTTTAATTTGTTTTATTTTACTGCATTTAGTATAGTAGTATATACAACACAGAACATAGGTACTTAGATACCTTGAAGCAACAGTATCCTTCTGGGGATGTTCAACTGGGAGATCTTAACACAATTAATGTGCAATTAAAAAAGTAATAAAATGTGTGTGTGTGTGTGTGTGTGTGTGTGTGTGTGTGTGTGTGTGTGTATATATATATATATATATATATATATATATATATATATATATATATATATATATACACACACATATATACACTCCATATATATATATATATATATATATATATATATATATATATATATATATATATATATATATATATATATATATAATATAACGGATTTTCATGATTTGATGTATTTTATTATTCCCATTTTAAAAAAAATTTACTCCTGGAATTCACATTATAAATGAAAACTATACAAGTGGTCGGTGCCACGGTGAGTATATATATATATAGATATATATTATATATATAATATATATATTATATATAGTATTATCTATATATATTTATATTTGCTAACGAGTGTGAACAGCCAATCAGCTTCCAGATCTAACAGGCTTCTATTTTGCATAGATGCCCGCTGGAACGTTGAAGTGCTTAACTGTGAATTACATTTTAAAATCAATCCGCGCATAAATACCGACTTTATCCCTTAAATTTCTAATCTACACTAATCTGAGAATATAAAAAGCTACTTAAACATACTTTCTGATGCTGGTCTAGACAAGCGAACTCATGTCTGTGACAGGACACCGTAATGAAGGCTAAATTCGCATCTAGTGGACATCAACTCAACAGGAAAAACATTATTGGTCCACAATTCTATCATCGGCTGGACTCAAACAATACTCTCCCTCAAAACCAACCAGTCAAACTTCCAACCCTGTTTCAATTCTTTCCTCACCAACCAATCCACTCCCTGCCTGAGAAAGAGTAAGACCCCGATAAATAAATATGTTAGCAATAATAATAATAATAATAATAATAATAATAATAATAATAATGTTTTCTCTACGTGTATGTGGTTGTTCTATTCTAATTATGTTAAGGACTATTTTCCTCAGCGGAATGTTACCTGACGAAATATCAGAAGTTCAAGGTAAATATAGGTTTTAAAGGGTTTTTTGTAAGAGAAAATAAAGAAATAAATAGTTTTCTAATAGTGATAGAGCCCTCTCAATGCAAGCTCTACAGTGTGGTAGATGACCTTGACTTTTATTAGCGCCCTCGTCTACGGTTCGGGACGCATAACTCCAGTTGCGGTCATCTACCACACGGTAGAGCCCATATATATCAAGTTCCCATTTATTCAAAATGTTTCATGTTTCAGTTCTTTTTAATTGTCATTGTCCATCATCATTGTGACTAACTGTATTCTATTCTGTTGTACTTCAATTTGTTAATTACAGAATTAACTAAATCATTCCAGCAACTCATACTCCATATGAATCACTCACATGATGCTTCACATTTTTCTATATTAAAGACTATGTGAAAAATTGTGAATCATTTTTTTAATTTTTTTTCAAAAAGAATTCCCTTTAAAATAAAAGGACACAAGTATTCTCAGCACAATGAAAAAGTTGCTTATGCAAATAAGCAAGAACAATGATTTAATAAAAATATTAACGTGTCAGATTACATTGTGTTATCAATGTTTTAAGTAAAAGAGTAATGCGAGCTTGAATGATTCTGGGTGTTAAATCTCCCTCCTGACCTGTGAGGGCACTATGTAAAGGGAACAGAGTACCCTGGACTAAATGGCATGACAGTTTATTCCCAGGGTTAGGTGGAAGTTGGCCATCGAGAAAGGGGATGGCGCTACGGTACACAAACTCAATGACCCAGACGGGAAACGGCATGGCATCCACGGATTGGAGGAGCGGATGCGCTCGTTGACCAAGGGGTCATGGGTGAAATTATAAAAAGGGGACGTAGTGATGTGATCTGTTCCTTTGCAAATGGTTAGAACGGGATTATCCAAAAGGAAACTGTGCTGTAAAATCATGATTGTTTTGTTTGTTTATTGTCGTGTCTAAAAGAATACTGTTTGTTATTATTTGGATGGCTGAAACTATCCAGGAGCTGTCATTTAAGGCCAGCACTAGCCTGGACATCACTACACTTAGTTTGAACTGTATTTTCACCACAAGCACTAGAGCACTCACTGTGGACTGGTGTTTGTGTTTGTGTATGTGTTACGTGTGGGTGAACTGAAAAGGTACTGTTATTATTTCAGGGCCAACCCGCGGATTACAAATAAGCAATACACGCCGCTGTATTGCTATTATTATTAGCATTGTTATTATTTACTGTTTTGCCATCAGGCCATTGGATTTAAAAAAGAAAAAAAAAAACATTAAACAACATTGCACCTGGATTCACTATGTAACACAATTTTTGTTCCTGGGTAGTAAGTGTTATTTCCTAAAATAACACTTACTACCCAGGAACAAAAAAAATAAAAAATTGTTACACGGTGATCATTGTCTGTCTGTTTATTAATCACTGCTGCATTACCTTCATCTGCACACAGCTAACCACTTTGCCACAGCTACCAATAATAAATAGTCAGTAGTGGGACAGGTTAGGTCTATGAATAGCTTTAAACAGAATGTGTCCAAATAGATGAGTTTCATAAATAAGAAATAAAACTCTACCTAATCTAGTTCTCAGAAATAAAGTACTGGAGAATAAAGTCTCATTTACATTTTCAATTTGCACACCAACAGTTTACAGCAATTGTTAAGTGATTCGGAGCTTCTGGTAGAAACAGTATAATCTACCCATATCTACCCATTACAGCCAAGACTGCAGGTTTTCATAGTGGTGACCGAGGGATTAAGTAGCAATTAATTATCTTGTTAACCCATCGGTCACATTTTGCACGGGCTTACTATGAATGCGTGACTGTCAGCTAATTATATTAGGTAGATTAAAAAACTAAAATAATAACAAATACTGGTGGCGGCTTTTCATTCGCCATATATACATAAACTCATAATACAATAATAAATAATAACAGCACACAAGCACACACACACACACACACACACACACACATATATATATATATATATATATATATATATATATATATATATATATATATATATATATATATATATGTCCTACTGGTTTCACCTGTACCCTAAATTAATTAATTGAACCAATTTAACCTTGTAATAAGTGGAGATTGGAGGGACTTGGAGGTTGGTGTCACTACGCAACTCAGACATGCAGTTTTTATTTACAATATTTACAATAAGTTCAGTTGCAATAGTGGGTGTGGGTGTCCACCACTTGGGTAACAGCATGTGTAAACAAATTAAATACAGTGGGATAAAACAGCTAAGAAAACAAAAGCTGTCCAAAACAGTGGTTGAGTTGCCCCGCTCCAGGAACTTTCTCCCTAACACACGCTTGCAGGACTGGAAATTAACGCCGGCCATGTGGCAATTGCCTTGGGTGCCCTATCAATTGTCACAATGCCCATCAAATTGTATGTCTGTTAAACTCCCGAGTGGCACATCCAGTAAAGGCATTCTGCACAGATGTGCCCTATAGCCTGGAGATTGCAAGTTCAAATCCAGGCTATGTCACTACTGACCCTGACTGAGAGTTCCTAGGTGGTGGCACACAATTGGCCTAGCGCTGCCCAGGGGGAGGGAGGACTAGGTTGGCAAGGGTGTCCTCAGCACTGGTGTCCTCGCCTGCAGGCTTGCCTGTAATCTGCCCAGAGCTGTGTTGTCCTCCGACGCTGTAGCTCTGGGTGGCTGCCGGGTGAGGCGGCTGACGGCACACGCTTCAGAGGACAGCGCAGGTGTGGTAATGATGAGCTGAGCCTAAAAATAATTGGACACTACTAAATTGGGGAGAAAAAAATAATAATTGGCAATGACAAAATTTATAAATAAATAAATGTATGTCTATTACTGCAATTATGGTCTGTGACAAACCCGGGATGAGCAGGACCATCTTCACTTGTCTTTTGTGTAAACAAAACAGTACTCCACACAGGCACAGGTAGGTTTTCAACAGAGCAGGCCTGTATGTTTATTTTAAACTTCAAAAGAAAATAAATAAAATTTAAAAAAACCTAACTTCTTCCAGGAGTGATAACTAAACTGCTGCAGGTCTAAGCTAACCCGGACAGCTAAGCTGTTTCCCAGTAAAACAAAACCCCAACATTTATTTGCTTGTTTTTGGCTGGGACAGGAATTAACCCCGTCCCTCCCAAACACCACAATATTTACATAGCCGCAGTGCCATTTTTGCTACATCAGCATTACATTTGGCTCTAAACAATAACATGATTTGCTGGTTGAATTGCTTCAGCGGGAAAAAGAAAAACAACAAACACTACCCTTTCAAGCACATGGATTTCTACCACACATAATAATGCCATCTAAGAAAAGAGTCTTGAAAAAAAAAAGTAGAAAGACTTGCACACTGCAAAACATTATTTTTAAAAATTGCAGTTTAGAAATGTTTAAGACAAGTAAGTTTCTTTCAGATTTAAAAAACATTTAATGTAACACTTAAATATGGTTCAATTGCCATTATTCCCTTATTTTAATTCATTTCTTTTTACCACAGCAAAACCAAAACAGTAGGAAATACTTCCTACATAGTATTACAGAGTTTATTATTAATATTTGTCCATCTTATAATAAAAAGTTAATCCATAATGCAACACAGCGCCTCTGCATTTTGTATGTTACACACAGGAACAATATTTTAGAGTTTACCTGGTGTTACCTTTTGCTTATCCTGGTTCTACACGCAGTCATGCAGATTCCCAGCTGGTTCACCTCTTGCTTGCTGAAAACCAAGAATTGGCTCCCCAGCTCCTCTTTTATGGGCTGTGGCCAGGGTTGATTTTTAATCAATAAATCAATTAATGCCTGGCTATATTCCACACTTGTCCTATTATCAGGGAGGGAATTCTAACATCCAGCCATGCCATATCTAGAACAAATTAAAATTTGAATAATCTTTATTTATACAACTAAAAAGAAACAAAAACAAAAACCACTATTTACATATGCAAGGCCTCAGCCCTTCCATAAACCTCCTTCCAGGTCAAAATCAATAAATTATTGAATGATACCTAAGTCATTGGGCACTCCTAATTTTATATTGTAATGAAATGAGGTATATTGTTACAGCATGGCTTCATGCTGCAGATGATGGCACACACTTTTTATATCAAGGTGATTTATTTCTCATTTTTAAATGCATGGTTCTCCAGCCAGAGTCACAAGCCTCTTTGTGGTCTTTTTCATTTGACCAGTCAATCATTTCGATTTTACCTTTGCCGGTGAGGTGACCCAGAGTTTTTTCTTTGTGTCATGAATGGCTGTGTTTTTTCACCCGTGATGGAAGAAGATACACCTTGGTCAATGCTGATATAGTTACAATGTCCCATGCGATTTGCCAGATGGAAACGAAGTGTAAGAGATCTTTATGAATTATGAAGTAACTTCCACTTTAAGAAACTGATAAAACTCTTTATGCAATAATTGAAAGCTTCACAAGACTCTTCACATGTTACCTTCAGAACACATTGCTGCTTTATTATGCACTGTAGAAGTGCAGTCTGCATATTTACAGCAGCAAAATTCTTGAAAGCTGAAGTCAATCCTTTTTTACATCTTATTAATTATTATTTATATTTTAATTCATTTATTCATCCCATATATACAATAAAATTTATATGTTTTTACTTTACATTTTTTATTTTTTTATTCAATAATATTTAAATATGATTTTTCATTTAATTTACTATTTTTTAAATTTTTTATAATATTATTAAAACATATTTTTTTTATTTATCATCATAATAATTTTATTTTTATTTACATACAATTATTTCATTTCAATTTCTATATTATTTATTATAAATTATTTATATCTTTTATTTTTATTTATATATTAGTAATTTAACTAAGGGTATTTTATGTTTATATATCATTCAATTTTTTTTATTATTTTTCTAATTTTCTTATATAATTTTTTTTTCCAAAAATTTCATTAATATTAAAATATTTTTCATTTTTTATAATTTATTTTTTTTTTATTATTATTTATCATATTACATTTTTTATTTTTCATTTTCTTTTAATATTTATTAATTTTTTATTTTTAATACAACCCTAGTAATTATTTTTTTGTATTTCATTTATTAATTTTTTATCATACTTATATTTTTTTTATTTAAATATATTCAATTTTATTTTCACTATTTTTTTTTTTTATTTTTAACCATTATATTGTCTATCACACTTCATGATTTAATTTTATAATCAATATCAATTTAATATTATATTATTTTTTTTTATTTTTTATTTCATTACATTCCTTATTAGTTTTTATTCCATTATTATGAATCACATTCTTTTTTTTCATACATCAATTATAATTTAATTTTCATTTTTAACCTTTAAATAATCTTTTACCCAATATATTATTAATGTTTATAATTTTATCATATTTATGCCACACAATTTTTCATTACTTTTTCCCACAACCCAAATATCCATCACATTAAACTTCTTGTTTTCACACATATTAATCATTATTTATAAATTGATCATCATCATATTCATTTATATCACATTTTCATTTTTTTATTAATTAATAATCAACATTATTTTTTCCAACATTTTCAATCATCATTATTATTTTATTATTTTATTTATTAGATATTTTTTTATTTTTCTTTTTTTTAAATTTTTCATATACATAATCATACAAAAAATTATAAATACCTATTTCATTTTTATATCACATTATCATTTCCACATCCATCCATTTTCATTTATATTTATTTACCCACACATATTTTTTTCATATTAATGAAATTATTTCTACACACTCAGTATTTTATTTCATTTTTTAATTTAAAATTCACTCAATTACTTTGTCAAATTTATTTTATTTAAATATTACATTCATAAATTTTTATTCATTCATTTTAAATTTTAATTTTTTTTTTTCTCCATATTCATATTCATTTTATTTATTATAACTCAATATTATTATTACATACCATTTTTTTTTTCATTTTTATTCTCATTTTTTCAATTGCTATTATTTACTTTTTTATAATATTATTTTCAACAATTTTTTTACCTCACATTTCCATTTTTATTTTAGATCAATCATTCATCATTTATATCATTTTTCTTTATATTTTATAATTCAATTATAATTTTAAACCAATCTTCATTTTATTTTTATTATTTCATTTTTAGTCACATTTTTTATTTTATATTTTTTCATTTTAAATAATTTAATTTTATTATTTGTAAATTTTATATTAATATTTATTATTATATTTTTTAATATTTTATTTTTTTTTATCACATCTTCATACAAATTTTATTTTTTATTTATTTATTTCCATTCAACAATAAAAAAATAATTTTGCATTGTTTTATACAATTACTTTCAACATAAAATTTATTAATTTTTTTATTATTTTATAATCTTTGTTTTAAACCAAAAATGTTTTAATATTTCCATTATTACATTTTCCTTAATTTATTTCACCTATATAAATATATTATGTTTTTTTTTCCATATATTTTTTTACATACATTACCAATTTTTATTTGTATATTTTTTATATTAATTTTCTAAAGGATGCATGCAGACGTTTACCTTTGTGCACTATGACTTTCAGTACCTGTAATGTGAAACACATTGCTTACAGCGAACAGGTTTCAGAAAGAAAGACTATAATGGCAGACATTGTACATATTAATGGATGAGTAAAGGCTTACATAAGGATTATAAAACTACATCATCTCTATTAAGGAAACAAAAATTCACATTATGAACAGTGCGATGTTGCTGATCCATAGACTGGTAATTCTACAGCCAACAGCTGGTAGTCAGCTGATATGTGGCCAGTTTTGTTGGAAAACCAAATAGCGCAGTAACCACATAAAAATAAGCAAACACTGCCCCTTCAAGCAAGTACTCTCCTTTGCTGGCAGTGGCATGCCGGCCCCCAGGGAAGTATGGTCTTGATGGAAAGTGACAGTTCTTCTCAGCTTTATGCTAGCTGTATCTGAACAAGAGACACAGATGGAAATTCACATTATGAGGAGTGCTTGCGACTTTGTTTATCTTGGATACATTTCTTATGAAAATTACAATGACGAAAGGGAGCACAAGCAACTAACTGAAATCAATATAACACTCTTTGACTGCTGCTGAGGTAAATTTCCACATACAGGAACTCCAGTCTACTTATTTGTTTAAGCTTATGGTCAAAATAGAGAATTGTAAGACAGCATTATATATACCACATTATACGAATTATATATTTGTGTTACGTATGCTCACATTTAATTACATGAAATCAAACATCGTTGATAATAGTTTCAGTTAGATGACATACTTTACTGTGATCTAAACTGTATTTTAATGGTTTCTACTAATCATCACATTAATCTATCTATCATCTGTGGAAAATATGTGAATTGATTATTGTTTAGTTCTTATAATAATCATTAAAATATGCTCCCAATATAGATGTAACATAATTCAGACAGTTGTTGGTATGGTTTGAGTCCATGGTGATAATACCACAAGATCTGTACATATTACAGGTATACCTACAGAAATTATATAATTATCCTAAGAATGAGGTGTAAAAAGAACACACATAGATTATTTCAGTTTGAGACAGTTTAAGAGGTGACACTGAAAAAATAAGAAAAATGACATAATTGTTGTCTAAGGTAAGATAGTCCAAGAATCATGCTAATCAGGGTATGTGAAACCAGATGATAAAGTACAGTCAGTACTCACATATCCGACCCTATAGAAATTTTGACTTCAGTGACGTTTAAACGCGCGTGAAGCATATCTGATTATTTCATTTTGGCCCAATCCAACCCTTTTCAGTGAACACAAAAAACATCAAAAATACATATCTGAAAGGACTGTGTTTTAAAAGAAGCAGCCTTCCATTTAGATGTACTGTATTGGTTTTGTTGTTACAGTACTATATTTTCAACAGGAGAAGTATTTTAATTCAGAACGATATGATTCTGAAAATATCACTTGCCAAAAGAGACGACACATGGACTGTAATACAGTACATACTTTTAAATCTGGAACGAATTTTAACAGTATGTAAAATTCCCTGTTAACGACCCAACAGCAAAATTAAATCAAAATGTAACCCATGCACAGAACTGCGTACAGCGTAAAAGGTAATGCAATTTAGCAAAAGATTTAAAAAAAAAATCAAAACAAAGCAAAATAAAAGGTTTCCAGAATTAAAGCAGTATCCCAAGTCAGTATTCAAAATTGCAGGATATAGTGCTCGATAAGGCCTTAATGTCACAGTTCTCTTGCAAATGAAAATCCTCAAAAACAACAAAAAAAATAATACATCACAGTATGTAAAACTATTTAATGATTAACTGTTTTACATTGCCATAGCTTGTCTCATTCGTTGCATTTTCTACAGGTGAAACTGGAGGAAACACTTGTGTAACTTCTTTTTGTAACACAAAGTTAGTCCACCTTCTTTTCTAGTTAAAAGGCTATTCAATTAGCAATGAACAACTTGGAATGTTAATTAAAGGGTCCAAATATGAACCTAAGATATTTTAACTGGTTTTGATAACATTAACTGTACTGCCAATAAGCTTGCAGGTGCTACATCTGGTAAACATTTCTGAGATGACTGGATATGGGCTGGAAATGGTCATCCACTAAATCTTCCAATTACAATGGTACAATTATAAAGTAAATTAGTTTGACCATTTAAATAAATGAAAGGGGATGCTATATGACTAAGTTAAAACATGTTTGGGGGAAGTAATAACATTTAAAGGTTAAATATGGGCAACATCTCACAAATTGTTGATATTAGTCATCTACGTATTTCTGCGATCTAATTCAGTAATTCTGAAAAATGGCCACATGCACCATTATTTCCCAGAAGGTATTTATGGATTATCAGATGTAAGTCTCCAACATAAAGATGAATGGCCTCATGCCTATTAAGAACCCCTTGAGGTATATCTGAACTTAAAAGCACAGGGCACAAACAATATTGAGGTTAATATTGTTACTCATAAGTTAAAAATACTCAATGTAAACAATTACTTTAACTACCATCCTAATTTGTAATGTGTTCCCTCTTGAATGTCTTATTGTGCGTTCTCTTAACTATGCTTTACTGATGACCTTCAATGCATAAGCTTGCATTGCTACGCTTCGCAATCTCACTACTTCAAAAAAGAATAATATTTTTAGATCATTTTTTGCTTGAATAGTTAGCAACATGGCAAATGTTTGAAGCAATGTTAGAAAGCTAAGCAACGCATAGATATTGGAATATTGCTGCTAAGGTTATTATTTACCAGGCTTTATAATTATTTAACCTTTTTCATGTTTCTAAAAAGACTCCTAGAAACTTAATTTCTGAAGTGAGGTGGTTTAAGAAATGATCAGTGGTGGGTTTGCAGCCGGTATCATTTTAAAATAAACAGCAAGTAAATGTTTATTCCAGATCTCAGTTTCATTGAGGCCATGTGATGTACCACACAGGAAGTGATTAGATACTAGAAAGAAACTTTATTATTATTATTATTATTATTATTATTATTATTATTATTATTATTTATTATTATTATTTACAGCAATTTACTTATACACCAAACAAAAAAAACAGCAAAAAAATAAATACATTTAAAAATCTCCAAAACAATAAAATAGGAAGTCTAGTTATATTGCTCATTATGCTAAAAGCACTCCTTAACCTGCAGCAATTGTTTCATTAGTTTTTTATTCCCCTCCTCTACTTTGCTAATCCTTAGAAACATCATGTTCACCATAAGCATGGGTATTCTGTGGATAGTTTGCACTGTAGCCAATACTGCAAACCTGACCATGTGCTCCAAAGATGTCTATATTAAAAAAAAAAGAGCCAGACTATTAGAATTGACATGCTTAATACATTTTTCCTGTTACACATTTTTAAAGTGTTTTGCACATGAGCTAAACAATTACTTGTCTGCAGTGAAACTTTGTCCCAAGAATAAACTGCTTATTTTTAAAAGAACAGAGTTCACCATAACCTTTGCATATGGAATTGATATTGAATATTACTAAAACAAACCATCAAGGTCTAGACAGTGCATTATTGTAACAATTTATAGCAATGTCAGTACCTTGGCAAATAAATGTAGCTGTTATATTCCATATTTTTTCAACAGTGCCAAGTTAATTTAAAATATTCAGTTAAAAGACAAAATGTTACTGAACATAAACAACATGTCAATAATTTTGTGTTACACTATAACAGAAGCCAGCAGTTCAACACACTTTTCTTAAGGAATGGTCTGATTAGGTACCATAAATACTGCTTAGAAGGGTTAGGGGGCTGTCTCCCATAATATTAACATCTACTTAGATAGAGTTGCTTAGCTGTGCAAGCGCCCATATTCCATAGCCCATATTCCACCCATATTCAGTAACTAGTAAAATGTCAGTTGGCGGTTTGCATCAGCTTGTGATTAGTCAGACCTGTCAGGGGCCCCTGCTGATTTGAACTACTACGTTTTGGTTTTCCTATGAATGAGAGCAAGAAGGAACATAGAAAGATATTGTGAAGAAGACATAGTGTGGGTGGTGTTTAAGGAAAATGTAAAAAGATTATTGCATTAGGGTTTATGTTTTAGCCACAGCCAGTAATGAAAGTGCCCCATAATCAAGACTTCTGTCTCATGATGACACGTACTTACACTGATGGCTTCAATTATTAAATGATAGACAATGACACTCTTCACTTAGCATTTGACTGATTTCAAGAGCAAGTGGTTTCAAATGTCTTCTTCCTTTCCCTTGCCTTTTCTGTTTACAATTGATGGGTTCTTTTGCTTCAATTTTATTTTATTTTATAATAATAGTTCTCTATATCTGTCTCTACCCATCTGTGAGCTTGTCAAGGCAATCATATAAAGTCCTTTTAAGTATAGTCATGTGATAGGGCAGAGGTCCTGTACTGTCAACATATTTGTAAGAGTTTCTGGAGCTGGCAGCCATCTTGGTTCAAGAGTGGGCAAACAGCCTAAAGCCAAGATGGACATCTTTGCACAGCAACGTGTTAATTAAGTTAAACTAGAAAAGTGTGTAATGTGGCCAGGTGGTAATTTATTTATTGATGGTCAATTATCCCCTGGCCAAATGCTATAAAAGAACACAATTAATTTGTTTGGGCAGCAGCAGCAGGGAAGAGGTAGTTCAGTGAAGGCGTTGTCAAGCATGAACAAGTATTGAGAGCGAAGTTAGTTTATGAGCCGTGATAGCTGTGCTCTGGTACTGTTTTGTTTACAGTTTTTGTTCCTTTGTTTAAACATGTTGTTTGTTGAAGAAATAAAAGTATGCGTAAGTGCTGAATTGCAGTTTTCTGGGTCTCTGTTTGCTACAGTATCTCTGCGCTGGCCAGCCTTGACCGCGACGCCACTCTACCACAGGCCACTTACAGGATTAACATTTTTTTGGGTGGAACACAGTGAAATGTAAACCTTGGAAAATGGAATAAGATTAAACAAGCCCTCTTGGCTTCTTATTTATCTACACAGTTTACTTTTAGGAAGTCATAAAATGAAAACCCAATTCCAGTTGTCCTGCTGGTTTTCAGAATTTAGATTTTGTTACTTAGAACTGGTCCTTTAAAAATACAGAGAAGTCCAGTATTAAAGCAGAAGGTGACTGGGTTATTGTCAGGATGTGAATATTGCAGAAATTATAGAATGTCCACACAGTGTGTGTATTTACAATAAGTCTTGTTTTTTAAATAACTAATCTCTCTATTAGCAATTGTATCGGGGATAGAACAGTGGGCTTGCAGACCCAAACAGAAAGATTCCCCGAAATAAAACAACAATCACATTCCAAGGTGCACGCACAGGTTGAGTGAGTATACAAGTGCAGGTGCTCCGAGTGCTGGAACGGGTTGAGGTGATGTGGCAGTGGAGATGCTCCAGGTGGCCATGCTGGCTACATGGCTTCAGCTCCAGAATCAGCATCTGTTTGGCAACACAAAAATAATAACAAACACCAGCGCTCTCCGTGGTCAGTACGGCACCATGCTCTATTCAATTGCTGTGCGCAACACAGCTGATCACAGTAAAGCTATTCAGCAGTCATACAGCTACGCTCTTGCCACCAAGATGTCTGACTTCCGGTTCCGTCCTACCGTCGAGTAGCCCACCGTTAATATAAACACAGTTGTCACAGTTAATGTCTGCATTTCTTCATCAATAATGCGATTTTGATTTAATAATTTTTAGAGCCACTAGGAGGTAGTTCTAGAGTCATATACTTAATATCAGGTTTAGACTCCTACAGAAAATACTGAGTGGGCTCTATAAGGTTACACAATGTGGAGCAATAGTGCATGTTTTCCTACACATCAGGGGTTTTGGGACCCATCAAGCCCCCAGTGGGCTCCAGGGACAAAGCCACTGAGGAAAATTTCATTTACAGTGCCAATGCATTCAATTTTACACCTAAAAAGATTAAGAAATTAATCTATAGATATTATTTGGGGAGCCTGGGTCCATGCAAAATCATACTGTTAGATGGATGGGAAAATCTTTATTTGCATGTAAATCATTATATTATGTGAAGATTGGTATGACTTTGTAGGTTACTAATAATCAGTATAATTAGAATTAACAGTAGAACATGCTGAACTTCTCACTTTTGGATAGATTTTCTATGGAGACATTGCTCAGTGGTTAACCATGTGCAGGTGCAGGAATGCAGCAGTGATCAATGAACAGACAGACAATGATAATCCAGGTGCAATGATATTTTATTTGTAAATCTAATTGCATTTGATACTCTGAAATGTTTGTATAGTCTTGTTTTCTTAAACCAAATAAATGATTGGTCCACTGGACCTGCAGATAGTACTTAATTACCTTTTTTTGTTATGGGTTATGATAACTCTTGATAAAATTATTAAAACACCAATCACATGGATATTTGATTTTTATGAACAGTAGCTGTTGCTCTCACATTTGTAAACCTTCTCTCAAGCAAGATCTGTTTCCACTATATTTGTATTGTATTTGTGATTTTAAAAATAAAGAGATAAGTCACTACTGTGGAAAAAGAAAATTATTTGGGCTTATATCCAGCATAGGTCCAGACAAACTCATCTAAACACTTGTCTCTGCGCCAATCTAGCAAATGAACTAATGGCTATGATCTGAGGGGCTGGGCTACATGTATCCTTACAGTAACAACAATAAGGAAATGACTCATTTGATCATTGACCCCTGATTTACTTTGTGCTTGATTTATACTGTAAATTAAAATATAATTTGATTGGCTATTTGATTGCTTTTTTGTAAGGACCGGCACATTTACAATGGTTATCTCCAGGCATTTCACACAAGAAAAGGTGGATGTCTAGTGCTCTTTCAGGACAAGTGCATCTTATTGAATCTCGGTTGATTTTCCCCTGGTGACATGTTTTAAATAAAAAAACCACTGGATAAAAGAGAAACATGAGCCAAAACAATGTTACTGCTGGAACTACAGTATGGTGTTGTATGAGTGTGGCTTGGAAAAAACATTGGAGATGGAATGTCACTAAGCTACAGAAATTCAGAACTTTTCAATACCATCCTAGTGTGTTTATACCAGTTACCTTTGGTATTACCATGATAAACAATAATGTACAAAGGCCTGTGGATTATCCTAAGGGTTTAATGGTTTGTTAAAGCTCCCATGTAAACTATTTATTTTCAGCTATGAGAACACTATCACTACCACTTGCTCCAAGCTTTAGATCTGTACTTTAAGAACATAAGAAAGGTTACAAATGAGAGGAGGCCACTCGGTCCATCTTTCTTGTGTGGTTGTTAGTAGCTTATTGATCCTAGAATCTCATCAAGCAGCTTCTTGAAGGATCCCAGGGTGTCAGCTTCAACAACATTACTGGGGAGTTGATTCTAGAATCCCACTATTCTCTGCGTAAAAAAGTGCCTCCTATTTTCTTTTCTGAATGCCTCTTTATTTAATCTCACTTTGTGACCCGTTGTCTTTGTTTCTTTTTTCAGGTTGGGTCAACACTGTCAATACCTTTTAGAATTTTGAAAGCTTGAATCAGATTACCATGTAGTCTTCTTTGTTCAAGAATGAATAGATTAAATTCTTTTAGCCTGTCTCCATGTGACATGCATTTTAAACTTCTTTGCACACTTTCTAGAGCAGGAATATCCTTTTTGTAGTGAGGTGACCAGAACTGAACACAATATTCTAGATGAGGTCTTACTAATACAATGTACAGCTTTAACATTACTTCCCTTGATTTAAATTCAACACTTTTCCCTATATAACTAAGCATTTTGTTGGCCTTTTTTTAGCTTCCCCACATTGTCTAGATGAAGAAATTTCAGAGTGAGTCAACATAAACTCCTAAGACTTTTTCATAGGTTCCTTCTTCAATTTCAGTACCTCCCATATGGTATTTATAATGGACATTTGATTGCCTGCGTGCAGTATCTTACACCTTTCTATATTAAATGACATTTGCCATGTGTGTGCCCAGGTCTAATGCTGTCTAGATCATTTTGAAATGGTGGTTGCCACTCCTCCTATTTTTGTCTCATCTGCAAATTTAACACGTTTGCTTACTATACCAGCAAATGAATGTAGATTATGAAGAGCAGAGGACCTAATATTGATCCCTGTGGTACTCCATTGGTTACCATATGTCAGAGGAAGGACATCAAAGTCCTCTTGGCGCAAGGAAAATAAAATAAAAGTTGTTTCTTTTTTTGTTTTTGTTTTTTTTTGTCGTGGTGTGACACATTCGCTTGTTGCATCTCACCCAGTGTGTAGAAAGGCCTTTACTAAAAAAAAAAAAAATAGGATTAGGATATGCACTGCCTGGCCATTTTATTGTGTGCATTTCTATCCTATAGAATTTGGTGGGGTTGAGGCCTTTATTGATCATTTTACCTTACATAAACTTTGGCATTGTTAAATACAGCAAAATATTTATATTATATATAAATTATTATTAATAGGCAAATATTTCAATCACAAGGCCATCTTACAAGAGAATATGTACCCCAAAATGTAATCAATTTTCAAGTAATGCAGATGGGAGTGGACTTAAAATGCCCCTCCCCTAGTCATTCTGCATTCAAAGAAAATACTTCTGTGAAATACTGATGAATTCATTTATATTTAACAATAATTTTGTATAAAGCATTTCTAAAAAGTGTCAATACCATAACCGTTCTGTCATTACTAAAATAAAAACAAAAATAATGACTGTTACAGTAATGACAATTTTATGAATTTATAAAAATCTGAGGCCTACACATTCTGATCTTGCATGACTTTGAACATATAAATCATGAAATAATTCTAACCTATAATCATTTGTTTCACAAAACATTTAATCATAGCATGTATGGTAATGACGCATAATAAATCTCATATTCAGATACATGAAGCGATATACACTGTATATTTATGTTTGAAACTGATCTACTCACCATATGGCCATGTTGGAAATATAAGTATTGACACACATTAATTGATTGCAGGTTGTTATGGAGTTTTAATTATAAAATGATTGCAATTAGTATTTGTTTCCTTTTGTCCTTTCCCACTCTATCTCTTTATTTCCCCCCACACATTCCTCTGTCACTCTTGCTTTCTTCAATTCTCCAGGTCTTTTCCCCAAACTCCCTTATTTCCCCTCACTCCTTCCACCTTTACTCAGACCCCCGCCCCCATGTTCTTCTCGCCAAACCTGCACCCCAATTCCCCTACACACACACCCAATGCACTCCCCAGCACGCACACACAACATGCAACCCCTGCATGCACACACAACATGCAACCCCTGCAAGCACACACACACAACATGCAACCCCCTTCATGCATACACCCACCATGCAACCCCTGCACACACACACACAACATGCAACCCCTGTACTCATACAACCACCATGCAACCCCTGCATGCACACACCACCATGCAACCATTTGCATGCAAATATAACACCATGCAACCCCTTGTATGCACGTCTACACTATCCTGATTCTTTCCCTTCCACCCCAGGATTGTTACACCATCCAACCCCGGGTCGAGTCGCCACAGGGTGGGTCCAGGGGGACTCACCCCTGAATTCAGCCCGGCTTGCATTCACATTTGCTGTGCTCTACAATCTACGGGGTGGGATTTCTACCAGGATTGGACGCGATCATTTCACACTATATATTTTCGTCCCAGGGCGCTCTGATGCGTGTCCCTTGCTCCCCTTTGTTTTGTGGCTACTGACATGCATGTTTTCAACCCGAGGCAAGTGTAAGCCTGTTGCATTCACATTTCATTTTTCAACCCGAGGCAAACGTTTCACCCTGGGTTGAAAATTCTCAATTCTAGTCTCTGGTAGGGGTGAATTAGCCCCGGGTTGACAGTTTCGCCCTGGGTTGAAACTCGCAATGTGAATGCACTTGTCTGTTTGCCCCGGAGTCACGTGGAGCGAACAGGCAAATGTGAAAAGCCCTTATATATATGCTGCTGTTTGATGCTTCATTTAGCTTGATATTTTGATCTTTCGATTAGTGTTATAACCATGGTTATTTGTGGTCACAAACGGTTTCCATGTGAAATTAAATGTGCTATATCCTTATTATGAAACAAAATGCACCTGAAATATTGTATTCGCAGCTGTTTAGGTATATTATTTTAGGAAACCACACTGGGTTTTTAAAAGGAAGGAAAGGAGGTTATTTTTTCATTAATAAGGTATAAATAAGTTCTTACTTTTTTCTTTCAATTAATTGACATAGCTAGGGGAAAAAAAAAAAAAAATTATTGAGGAATCAATTTAAATACTAACCAGTCCTAACTTTGCTAAGCTCATGAGATCTGAGATGTAGTATAACATTTATTTTGTTACCACATAACATCTTTTACTAAGAATTAAATATATACACAATAATTAAAGAAAATGTGGTAACACAGCATTCTGCCATGTATAGCTTGTTTCTGGTTTTGTTTAAAAGTACATTATTAAAATTGTTTGACACCTACAGGCCAATTTACTACACTAAGTGAATATATAAGCAGGATTTATTCTAGCCTTATGAATGCTATCCTTTCCCAAGGCCACACATGTCTTCTGTTAGTGGTAGAAAATGGAACAAGTGCATGGAATGGCACTTCACAAACATTCCACATGCCAATTATTTTATAGCTGTCTGTTTCAATAACAGAAGGCTGTCATCAGATGTTTTTTAAATTTGTCAAAATACTAGATAAATATAAAAGCTAAATTGTGACTGGCCAGCCAAGAAAAATATAGCTAGCAAAGTTGTGAAGAAGATTTTGCACGCAAGGTGCGGTTTTCTCTGAAGAATTATAGATATTCTTGGGGTTGTAGTTTGTATTACTCCACAGTTGATGCAGATGTCCTATTTAACATATTGCACTGTTTTAAAATAATTATTTAATAAATGTGTATGTTATTGTTATTAATAAAAACATTATCTGAGCAATACAAATATAGGATGTAACAAATATTAACTAAAAGTATAGGTGACAGAAAAGGAATATATTTCTTTTTAACCGCTAACATAATTTATGAACATATGGTGTACAGATCACTGGGTTTTTTATATCAAACCCCATTTTCATTCCTATTCAAATGTATTGCATATTTGCTGGTTTTGCTCTTTTAGTATTTCTGTTGAATAGCTATTACATATTTGCCGATTCCAGCAGTTATGTGCAAGCTTCAAAGTCATTAATATATAACAATTCGTGCATTTACATGAACATAAGAATTCCAATGTTTTTTGGACTATATATACTTTTCCGAAAAGTAATTCTGATATCAAAAGTCATGTAAACACAGTTTTCAGAAAACACCACTGTGAGGGTGAGACCTTCACTGTAATATTGAAATGCCTGTCATTGTGTTATATTGTTATTGTTCTACTAGCGATAGGGCCACGGTTTATTATTTATCGTGCATGCTGTTGAGCAAGTGTATTTGATATGACAGTGTATTGTTGTATTTAGATTAGGGCGCTTCCCTTAATGAAGTTGTCGTAGCTTGACAGGAAGGGGTAATACTGATATTCAGTTTTTACTGGTAATAGTTATGGACTAGACAATAACAACAATAATAATGACAATGATAATAATAACCAGTAAACAATAGAATATTTTAGATTGTGTTTGTAAACAAAGACAGTATTCTTGCAGGCAAAACAAATACGTATAAATGAGAACATGTCTAATGTAAAATATATGAATCCTTTGTTGATTTCCATTACATGAGAGTAGATGTTGAATTTTCATGCTGATTTGAACTCGGCTCTCGCCAAGATAAGCACCAACTAAGACATAGCTTTGCAGTAAACTAATGTGATCCATCTGCATCTCCATCCATTTGCGTTGTTTTCCATCTGATGATGTAGATATCCTTCTGTAAGGTGTTGATTGCTGAAGTGTAATGTTGGCTCCAGGGATCAGCTCATTTTGCCTCCCCAGCACATCAGCACACACAACAGCTGTGATGCTGGCTCCGGGGATCAACCCAGTGTGGTCTCCCTAGAGCATCAGCATGACAACTGTCTGGATTGAGCTAAGTAGGGTACATCTCTGGGGTCTTCAAGTGGGCACCTTCCATCCTCTGTGTTTTGTTGACTAGCCCACGACACCTCAAGAGGGCTCTACAGTAATTCTGGTGTCCCAGCATCACCCCCCTCCATCCACCACTCAGCTCAGCCCAGCTTACTTAACTGTACATCAGCATTGCTTTCTTTCTATTGTGCTTGAGATCCCCATCCAGAATCTTTCCGTCTCAACCACAGCTAGTTGTTGCTTCTTTCTGCTGCTTCAGATAAGTTCACTGTGCAACGCAACTCTTGTAAAAGTATGAATGTTAAAGAGGAGTTTATTTTTGTATAAAATGATTCCAGGTGAAACATGCTTATTGAATAATTAATCCTGTTAGGAACTGGCAGGCCTGGGTATTATTTAATGACCTTAGGAGGGGGCATTAGTTGATCAGTCGTAATCTTGTCTTTGTGAAAGTCAGTCATTTTGTCTACAACCTGTTAGTCTGTGAGCATCAGTTGTCATATGTGTGAAGTATCCAGTGCCCCAATAAACATTTATGCCTGTGAACACTAGCACGTTCCTGTTTCCTGCATTCTAAAAACCTCAGTGTTTCTGAGAATATTCAAATAGTATTCCGAAAACTAACATAATTTATGTTAGTAAATTATGTTACTGGCAGAAGCACGTAGCTGCACATACACAAAACAAATTCCTTGCGATCAGCTACGGGGCAGGCAGCGATTGGAGAAAGGCTGGCGGCAGGCTGATTGCAGGGAGGAGTTGGGTAGTACAAAGAGGACGCTGCTAAGTGAGTACTGCCCCTTACGCTGAATGATTATTACGAGGCCAGACCTGCATTTGTTTTTTGTTTTTTGTTGTTGCAGAGGAACAGGAGTAGAAGAGAGCTGCAGCCACGGAGCCAGCACTAACCCAAACTCACCGCTTTCACTGCATAGCACAGAACAGCACTACAAAGCACCACCAGCACTCGAAAAGACTTGCACCAAGAGCACAGTTTCGTGCATGGAGGATTGTGGCTGTATTTGTGTGTTTTGTTTGAGACTGCAACCTGTCGTGTTTGCTTCCCCTATACCTTTGCTGATATAGGGGGCGACCTGTTTTTGTTTGAAGAACCTTTTTGTTTTATTCAATTAAATAAACACAGACATTTTTGGGAGTAAACATTGTTGTTACTGATTTCATTACACAACATTCACCATCCTTGTCTCACATTTAAACACACTTTCCAGAAAACTTATTCTGCTCTCCTTGGCTGTTTCTTCTCACTCCATTTTGTCTCTCCGTCTCAGCAGCAGCAGCCCGCTAGTTATCCCCGCACCCAGGGCACGCGCCTGGTGCGCCAACAATCAAACCCAAGCAGACACGGTTTACCGCTTTTGATTTCCTCATCGTTGCAGCATCTTGTCCCTTGGTTTGTGCCAACAATGTTGCAACGGGGTACCACTCGCTCGGCAATAACAGAAAGAATAACCTACTTTACCTGATGTTTACATCCTCCTGTTTTTCATTGCAATTGTGTCGAATAAGGTCTCGGTATTATAAGAGCTGTTTAAAGCATGATTCACATGGGACTAAAAACCAGGTGTCCTCAGAGTTGGTCAGAAGCAGAGGACGCCTAGTAACCTCCCAGATGTGGATTCATAAGTTGATGGCCTCAACCTTACTTATTTGAGGTTTAACCACCGCTTGCCCAATGGTGTATCCTAGGTACTTGGCCTCTGACAGCCCTATGGCACATTTCGCCGGGTTGGCTGTCAATCCTGCCTCCCAAATGAAGTTTAGTATGCAGTAGGGTTTTATATTCACCCTTTCCCCAGGTGTTATGATGCCTGGCAAATATGAAAATGCCACAGGGTTTTGGTTAATAAGCTTTCAAACCTCCTGTTGTTGCCAGCCTGACAAATCTTCCACCACTTTTACTGTAGTGCTTTTACACGGTTTGGGACCCTACGGGGGAAACTTTTTTTCCTCCATTAATACCTCACGGTTTTTCCACACCTTCAATAAATTGACGTGGTATATCTGTTCCTGTTTACGTTTCCCTCACTGTCTAATTTTATAATTTACTTCACCGAACTCCCTCCAAAACTTCGTATGTGCCTTGCAACATGGCTAGAAGTTTATTTTCCACAGTGGGAACCAGTATTAACACACTGTCCCCAGGCTGGAAAATCCTCAACCTAGCCTGTTTGTTATAGGTGACTTGCTGTGCCTCTTGTGCCTGTCTTATATGCTCTGTGACTGTGGTAATCAGCAGTACATGCTAAATTACACTACGGTGTGGAGTGGGCTCCTGTTCCCACTTCTCCTTAACTATATCCGACAGGGCTCGGAGCTGCCAGCCATACAATAATTAAAATCGAGAAAAGCATGTGGAGGCTTGTGGGACCTCTCTAATGGCAAACAGCAGATAGGGTAACAACTATCCCAGTCCTTTCCATCATGGGCTATCACAAATGAATTGTGGCTACTGGATAGTGCCAGGTGTTACCATGGATACAGGTACAAGTAACTCCTAGGATTAATCCAATTTCATGGTTTCCACTAAAGGAGCAGATGCCAATGTTACCATGCTGCCAGAATCAAGTAACGCCTCTACTTGTTTCCCTCTACTTGTACTGGACAAAGATATTGACCTCTTTTTTTTTATATGTTAGTAAATAAGCACAGTACAGTACACTGGTCATATGCTTCTATCTCTGCTACATTGCATTGCATAGGCTCTTCCTTATTTGGGCAATTTGCTGCCATATGTCCCAGTTCATAACACCTATAACAAACAAAAGATTATTTTCAAATTGACGGATAAGTACATTTTGTGGAAGCCATCTCTCTCACTGTCTTGAGAGGCGACCATTCCCAATTTTAGAGGGTTTTTCCCAGTCCCTTCACAGCACCCTGGTACTCTTCTGCCCCTCTTTCCCCAGGAACAGCCTTACCATTTCTGACTCTCAAGTGGGGAACGACGTGAATGATCCTCCTTCTGGCCGGGGTTCGGGGATGTATTCTGAACTAGCTCCATGGAGGCAATGTGGTGCTCCACAAGGCTAACCAAGGCATTCATGTTGACAGGGTCCCCTTGTCCAATCCATCTGTTAAGTTCAGGTGGCAGTCCCCTCAAGAAATGATGACATGTCCATGATGACACGTTCGACGATCTGTGCAGGAGTGCTGGTCTCAGGCCACTTACATGCTAGGTGGACCAGGTCAAACATTTGAGAGTGTGGTGCATTCTCTGCACTATACATCCATTGGTGGAACCGTTGTGCTCGGACTGACTGGGTGAACCCAAGGCATGCCAAGATTTCAACCTTTAATCTTTGGCATCCTCTACTTTCAAGTCAAAGTACACCTTCTGCGCATCTCTGGTCAGGAATGGTGCCAGTAGTCCCATCGACTTCTCATTTGGCCATTCTTCCCTCTCGGCAGTACACTCAAACGTGAGCAGTGATGTCTCCACATGTCTCTGTGGGGGTCATCTTTTTCAGATAGTCACTGGCACTTATATGTACTGGGTAAGCCGGTCAAGGATTGGCTGATTTGTCCATCTTTTCAGCCAGGATCTGGATTTCTTACTGTAGCAGGGGATTAGTTTCCTGTTGGGCTGCCGTAGCCTTCAGCAGGCCTTTCATGATTTTTTCCATCTTGGAAAGTCACTAATATTTGTTCAAATGGTCTGTCCTCGGGTTTAAAAAAAATCCCACTCTACCACCATTTGTGAGATAGCTTCCCCGTTTGGTGGTGTGGCTAGGCTGCTATCCTCATGCTGTCATGTAATTTCCAGGATTTGCGGGTTGTAGGCAGACAACTAACACGTAATAGTGAATAAGTGTTATTTATATTTAAAGTCCAAAACACAGCAACAAGGCGACTGGCCCTTTAAATGTAAAAAAAATATAAAAGGAGAGGGCTAATTTCTGCTCCCCTCTTTCTTAAACCAAAAAGCTATTTTTAGTTTTACCTTTGTATATCCAGTTTAGCTACCTTTACTCCTTGCTTTCCTACAATAGTGTTGCAACCACACCCCATGCTAACACCAAACAACCAATGGCTGGTTGAACTGGTCTTTTATACGAGCCTTTACTAGATAACTGTAACCAGCTGTACAATTAGGTAATTTTTTATACCCCATTGGCCTCATTACACCATTGCCTTCTGGGTGATGTAGTTTTCTGACCCTCTGAACTACTGCACAACATCTCTCTGTCTCTTCAGTCTCCCATTCTTTACCACTATATATATATATATATATATATATATATATATATATATATATATATATATATATATATATATATATATATATATATACACACACACACACAGTACTGTGCAAAAGTTTTAGGCAGGTGTGAAAAAATGCTGTAAAGTAAGAATGCCTTCAAAAATAGACGTGTTAATAGATTATATTTATCAATTAACTAAATGCAAAGTGAGTGAACAGACAAAAATTCTACATCAAATCCATATTTGGTGTGACCACCCTTTGCCTTCAAAACAGCATCAATTCTTCTATATGTAATCGGGATATGCATATTTCAGCATTACAAGAGCCAATGAAATCGTGTGAAAGCCGCCAAAAGGTATCTATATTGACAGTACATTCATGGAGATTAATGTCATAGGTGTAGAAAGATGGGCCAGGCTTTTCAGTGACAGGCCAGCTGAGAGTATTTGAATACTTAAGCTTAAGATTCAAATCAGTGCTTAATTCCAACACATGCATTCCTACCTTAACATGGAAACAATTTGTTTCAATTTTCAAGACTCGATATTGTTGAAAAAAAAAAGTATTTTTACTGGCCTCCATACAATGATATATGGAAGAGAATGAAATTGGCAAAGTCATTTTTCCAATCTCATTAATTTGGATGCTCTGGCATCTCTGTCAACTTGGTGCAAAAAGTCAATAATTAACTGGAGGCAATGAACTCGAAATTTCATATGGGGTTAGAAAGCAATACTTAAAGCCGGTACATCTTTTTCTTGGGTGTTGCTTTAAGATAAAAAGCAGTGGTGTGCTTTTGTTGTAAAGCATCCAGGTTCTCTGAGTACCAAAGACAAGGATCATTTAATACTGCAGAAAAAGTACAGTTTTGTGGTGTAATTTTTCTCAACTATAGCAACAGTTTCCAAAATACTCCACATTCATGTAAACACTGAACGGTACTTTGTGCTCCTATTCAGTTTTTAATATTTATCTATTTCTGCTCAAATAAACAAGCAAAGATCTGTTTTGCTTTAAGAAACTGGTCTTAGAGCACTTAGACCACACCTATGCCACATTCCAATCTGCCCCATTAAACCCGTTTGTAATACTCATCTCATTCCAATACCAAATTTGGGCTACAGTCTACAATTCAATCTGCAACTGACATATCCCATTTACAAATTACTTTGCCTACCATTAATATTTCCTCTGGTGATATCATTAGGTAACTTCCTCCATCCATAAGATTGAGTTGAAGAGACTATTTATGCTAAACCTACCTGATTAATAAACAAGAGTCTCCTTTCAAATTGTTTTGATCTGGCCTTTCTGCCAAAAGAAACTAACAGAATTGATTTTTAGCTTGTGCAACAGTGCTCAAAAGCCAAACAAGAGATTATTTTCGAATTAATTAGTATGAATTACTACTGATTCCTAAACACCCGCTGAGCATTACATATGGGGCAATATTTAATTATCACATATTTACATGCATTGCAAAATTATGTAATTGTATCTTTTTTTATTGAAATGTTCATCAGGTTTAGTTTGACCAATTGGCAAACAAAGACTGTGATCGTGACTCAGATTCTGATTTGCCATAAAATTACAGTACACTCATTTAAATTATTTCATTGGCTGGCCATACCAAAATTTATATTTGATTTGGGGGCCAGAGTTTCACTGTAGACAGCAGAAAAAATATGTTACATTTCTATTACTTTTTTTTTTTTTATTAAACCATGATATTGAGTTGTTTCTTTTGCTTCTATATTGAATTATCATAACTTGCTCTGAGCTTTCCTGGATATCCTAACTGCTTGTACTTAACAAACTTCAAGTCGTGTAAGAGAGACCTTTGGTTGGCCCCACCTACACTACCTATATATTGAGGTTAGACCCGCAGTGAAAAGATTCCATTTTCATTTCAGTTCCAGGCAGTTGGGATTATCTTGGTTAGCTCAAGCAAGCTCAGAGACAGGTAAGTACATATCTATAGAAAAAAGATTATAACAGCACAGGTAAAAAGTTGACATGCCTATTATATGGACGGTTTGAGAAATGCTTGAAACCCTGACCCCACTTCCCTGTAAATCTCAAGATTTTGCAAACAGATTTTTATTTCGATTCAGAGTGGTTTGTGATTTCCTCTCAGAAAAACTCTATATAAATCTAAATTTCAGTTACCCTAATTATGAAAAGGGGGCTTCAGTACAAGTTAATCCTTCTCAAGCAATGCATTCCAACAGCACACAAAAAAAGAATTGTTAAAACACAATTGTTATGACTACTCATAACAAATGGTTTGAGTAAAAGTCTGTATGTGGATTTTCCTAAAATCTGATCCGATGAGATCATCCTTAAAAATGATTGGCTGGCTGAAATGGGAGAAACCAAAGCAATTTGGATACTAAATCTGAATTTCAAATATGTGAATGTTTGTCAATTTTGTTTATGAACGCCATATATAATTATTAGCATATGTATATTTATATAGTTTTGTTTACCTGACGGCTATACTAGCTATAATTGATCTGTATATAGAATATATCTATATATTCGTATGGGAAGATCATAACCAATGGTTACAGATGTCAACACAAAATTGTGTTTATTTTAACTCTAATTTATGAAATTAAAATACAAAGTATAAAATTATGTTTCACATTTATGGAAGTGTGATTTTAACATAAAATTGATAAACTCACAGCCCCATTAAAAAAAAAAAAAAAAAACACTGAATAAAAATGCTTTAAAGTTGTTTTTTTTGTTTTTTTTTGGGGGGGGGGATTACTAACAAAATTGATTGCACCTGGCCTTGTACCTACTATATAATACTTCATTGCATCCCATGCATTTGGTTGTTCTTTTAAATGTAGGGAACAATGGAGAGTGTAGCGCCAAACCCAGAACTGAATTAGGCTTTTACTAAATCCAACCCAGTGTAATGGCACACTGATCGTGAGCCAAAGCTGGCTATGTCACAACAAAAAACTAGAAATGGTTTGGGTGACATTCGAGCTTTTATGACTCATTAGTACCTGTAGTCAGATGGGTGATCTCATGATAACAACAGCAAGATTGTTTTAGTTTAAAGAGAGCAAGTGCAGAGGGCAGTGTCGTGAGGTTGTCAAGAAAACAAGGGCTAGTGGAACCTATTAGAAACGGATCATTTGGTAGCTGATGTTGGCTCTGTGATGCATAGTATGGTCAACACATGAGCGCCTGAATGTAGCAACAGCTGCTCAAATTCAAATATGGTCTGTTCTCATCCTGACCAGCCACAGCAGCAAACAGCCTTAAACCAAGAAAGGTGGTTAAGATTCTGCATAATAAGGCATTGATGGGTTTAATTTTACATAAATTAAGAATAGTTAGATAAAAGGTGGTTGATTTGAATGGATTACATTGCAGATTGTTTGTATCCCCTATGTGCATGTGTGGCAAAGTGGCTGGTGATTGTCAGCTGGTCTAGAGGTGATGCAGTGCAGGAGTAATCACAGACAATTGTGGACAATTGTGGAAAGCAACACAATGGATTTGGAACAAATACTGTACAGCGGTCCTGACACAGTAAAACACTAGTACTGATATAACTTAGTCTGTGCCGTTTTATCCACAGGGCAAAAGGGACAGCTGCCCAGGGCCCCTGGGTGACAGGAGCCCCTTCCAATCAAGGGTTGTGTATCTGTAACATAATCTTGTGATAGCGCAAGAGATCTATTATGTTAAAAAGCAGCTCATACACTCATTGACTTCCAATCTTCTTTCCTTTTGTTGTTTGTGTAACTGGGTGGTTAAAAGGGAGTGATTATTTATATATATATATATATATATATATATATATATATATATATATATATATATATATATATACACACACACACACACACACACACACACACACACACACACACACACACACACATTATCAGTCAAAAGTTTTAGAACACCCCCATTTTTTCAGTTTTTATTGAAATTTAAGCAGTTCAAGTCCAGTGAATAACTTGAAATGGTACAAAGGTAAGCAGTAAACTGCCAGAGGTTAAAAAAAGTTTAGTTAATAATGTACATTTCAGAGTTATACAAAAAGGCCTTTTTTAGGGAACAATAAATGGGGTAACAACTTACAGCTGTTGCAATGGAAGTAAATTAAGCCTTGAAAGTTAACAATGCTAACAATTCCTACAGGTGTCCCAAGTTTTGTTGATTACTTGCATACCCTCTGTCTGCATAAAAGCAGTGTTGAAACAGACTGTGCTACTACACCCTCTTAAGCATTATTTGGACAGTATTGTACTGCAGGAAGTAGTATATTGCTATCATAATGGCGAGAAAAAGGCAATTAACAGAGGAAGACAGACAGACCATTATAACCCTTAAAAGTGTAGATCTTTCCTTTAGAGAAATTGCAAAGAAAGCCAAGGTGTCAGTGAGTACAGTTTCCTACACCATCAAAAGGCACTTGGAAACTGGAGGAAACTCTGATAGGAAGAGGTCTGGCAGACCCAAAGCCACAACAGAATCAGAAGACAAGTTTCTGAGAGTCAACAGCTTGCATGATAGGCAGCTCACAGGACAACAGCTTCAAGCATAGCTTAACACTGGTCGAAGTAAGCAAGTCTCAGTTTCAACTGTGAAGAGAAGACTTCAAGCTGCAGGTTTGACAGGTCGAATGGCAGTAAAAAGCCATTGCTAAGATGGCAAAATAAGAAAAAGAGGCTTTGCTGGGCTATGAAGCACCACCAGTGGACTATTGAAGACTGGAAGAAGGTCTTATGGACCGATGAATTGTACGCCATCGAGTAGGCAAAAGGATGGTTCCTCAGTCTGTGACACCAACTGTCAAACATGGAGGAAGAAGCGTGATGGTCTGAGGCTCTTTTGCTGGATCTAAAGTCGGCGATTTGCACAGAGTGAGTGGCACCCTGAACCACAACGGCTACCACAGCATTTTGTAGCGCCATGCAATACCCTCTGGTATACGTGTAGTTGGTCAGGGGTTCATCCTACAGCAAGATAATGACCCAAAACATACCTCCAGGCTATGTCAGAACAACCTTAGAAGAAAAGAACAAGATGGTAGGCTTCAAATCATGGAATGGCCAGCACAGTCTCCAGACTTAAACTCCATCGAGCTGGTTTGGGATGAACTGGACAGAAGGGTGAAAACAAAGCAACCTACAAGTGCAACACATTTGTGGGAAGTTCTGCAACAGTGTTGGGAAGAACTTTTGAACAATATTTGACTTCCATTGTAGAAAGAATGCCATGAGTGTGTTCGGCTGTTATATCTGCAAAAGGTAGCTACTTTGATGAGTCAAAAATTTAGATTAAATTTTGTTAAACAAAACGGTTCCATGGTTTTTTTTTTTATCTCCAATTGTTTATTTGTTCTATGCTTTAATTTCAGAGTACATTGAGACATTTTTCAATAAAAACTTGAAAAATGGAGGTGTTCTAAAACTTTTGACCGGTAGTGTGTGTGTGTGTGTGTGTGTGTGTGTGTGTGTGTGTGTGTATATATATATATATATATATATATATATATATATATATATATATATATATATATATATGTATGTATATGTGTGTGTGTGTGTAATATATATATATATATATATATATATATATATATATATATATATATATATATATATATATATATATATAAACAGTTGTATGCAAAAGTTTTTAATATGTTACAATGAATCTTTCAGTGAACAGAAGTTGACCTGACCTCTACATGGTACAAAGTTAAACATGACACCTTTTTGCAAATTTTAATAATCGATTACTATTTATTTGCATTTATTACAGATTCAAAATAATAAACAAAAGTGAACATGGTGCGTGCAAAAGTTTGGGCACCCTTTTGGACCATTCTTAATTACTTCTTAAAAAGATGATTACTAATGCCCAAAAAGGTTGATTCACTCGTTAGAGCTTCAGTTATTTAGGTGAAGTAAATTCCAGTGTTGAACTATTATTCTGAAGTAGCTTCATACCTTCTAATCTGTCAGACTGTGATGGTTGTTCTGCCTGGTTTTAACAACCACGGGGTCCTCTAAGCAAATGTCTGAGGACTTGAAAATGAAGATATTGACTTTCACAAAACAGGGAAGGCTATAAAAAACTCTCTCAATGCTTCCAGTTAGCAATTTCAGCTGTCAGAAACATTGTCAAGAAATAGAAGTTAAATGGAACGGTTAAAGTCAAGGCAAGCTCTGGAAGACCAAGAAAAATATCACATAGACTTGCCCGAAAACTGGTCAGATCTGCACAACAGAACCCACAGGTCACTGCAAAGGACCTTCAGAACAGTTTAGCTGACACATGAGTAGTTGTTCACAGGTCCACACTACAGCTTACCTTACACAACAAGGATCTGCATGGGAGAATTGTCAGAAGGAAGCCTTTTCTACGACCTCATCACAAAAGTCAGTGTCTAAAGTATGCAAAAGAAAACCTTGACAAGCCTGAAGCTTTTTGAAACAATGTGCTTTGGACTGATGAAACGAAAATTGAACTGTTAGGCCACAACCAAAGAAGGTACGTTTGGCGAAAAAAGGGTGAAGCATTTCAAGAGAAGAACACCTTGCCAACTGTTAAGCATGGGGGTGGCTTTATTATGCTTTGGGGTTGTGTGACAGCCAGTGGAACTGGAGATATTGTGCGGGTGGAAGGAAGAATGGATTCAACTAAATATCAACAAATCCTAGAAGCTAATGTCCTAAAGTCAGTCAGGACACTGAAGCTGAAAAGAGGTTGGATATTTCAGAAAGACAATGATCCAAAACATACCTCAAAATCAACCATGAAATATTTACAAGAAAGAAGGAAAAAGGTTTTGGAATGGCCATTACAGTCCCCAGACTTGAATATTACTGAAAATCTGTGGGGAAATCTCAAACATGCAGTGCATGCAAGGAGACCTAAGAATCTTTCTGAGCTGGAAGAGTTCTGCAGGAAGAGTAGGAAAAAATTCCAAAGGCAAGAATAGAAAGACTCTTAGCTGGCTACAGGAAATGTTTGAAAGCAGTTATATCTGCCAAAGGAGGTGTTATCAAGTATTAAGTGACAGGGTGCCCAAACTTTTGCACGCACCATGTTCACTTTTGTTTATTATTTTGAATCTGTAATAAATGCAAGTAAATAGTAGTCTTGTATTAAAATTTGCAGAAAGGTGTCATGTTTAACTTTGTACCATGTAGAGGTCAGGTCAACCATGGTGATCTGCAATATCTGTTGGTCAGTTTCATTTAATACCTCCAAGCTTATTTTTAGTTAATGAGTCATAAGATAAATTTGTTGACATTTGAAAAACAATTTGAACAAGAGCAGTAAAACACATTATTAAACAACAAGGCACTAGATATTTCATTTTATTTCAGCAGCTTTGATTCCCTCGTGTACCAGTTCTCTGCGCATGGAAACCACATTTTCACAAAATTTCACTAGTAATCTTCAAAAACAGATTTTTACGCATAGATATCAACCCCCACCTTTCCCATTCATTTGCATGACGCTGGGTGAAAAGCCCGGTTCACTCGAGTGAAATAAACTGAGCGAACGGAAACCCAAAAAAGCATTTTATATATCAGCCAAATGCAGGACTACCCCTTTAAGGCAGGATGGAGAGCGAGCTGTATGTCGGAGAACCTGTTAGCAGAGTGACTGAATACTGACAAGCGAAATAGTGTGTGTGTGTATAGTTTCACGTAATAAAAGCATGATTTTGTAAAAAACTGTGTTTTGTGTTAAGTACAGAACATGTTAAGTTGTACTGTTTTGCCAAGATATGATGTAGCACGTGGGGAGGTGGCAGGGCCTGATGATAAGGTGTGTCTGTTACTTACAGAGGCCGCCACCACGCCACCCTCTTGTTCTGAATAAGATTATTTAACCTTTCTTGCCTACTATATTAGTTGAATAAACTGAGGACCTGAAAAGAACCCCAGACCTGTGTGAGTGGTGTTTAAATAAAATAAGACACAACAACCCTGCTAGGGGGGTTTTACATTTGTGTCACAATGTCTGGCTGTGTTACATGGGATTGAGAGAGATCTAAGCTGCTTGTCTATTTTCTTTACAACCTGTAGCGTAGTTGGTTTCACGCTCGCCTCTCTCCTCAAACTCCCAAGTGTTGAACAAATGGGTGAGAAAAAATAAACAAATCATATAACAAAATTTAGTGAAGCATTTGGTCAGTGTGATTACATTTCTTGCAGAGTGAGGGCTGGCTTTCAGAGGTGATGATCAAACAATCAGGTCTGCACACAATGGTAACTACCTTGGTCTATTGGAATTGATCATTCAATGATGATATGATGCATTCTTAGGAAAGCACATTCAGACTAAAGCTAACAAACACAAGGGACATACCAACTATTTGTCAGCAAGTGTGTGTGAGGAGTTGATTCAGATCATGGGCAAAAAAAAGTTTTAGATTTTCTGATTGGTCGAGTTAAAACGGCAAAATACTATTCAATATCTGTGGATTCACGTGAAGACAACACTCACATTGATCGACTTACTGTCGTTTTGCAATACATCAAAGGAAATTGGCCTACTGTGCGCTTTGTAACTTTGCTTGAGTCAACAAGGCAGAAGGGAGAAGAAATGACATTTCTTCAAGGAATTGGGCTCGACATACAGGAAGGCTGTGGCCAGAGTTATGACAAAGCGAAAAACATGTCTTCTTGCGCAGTATGTTCCTTGCTTTGGACATTCTTTGAATCTTGCGGGAAAGGATGCTGCAAATTCATGCAGTGAGGCTGTAGCGTTTTTTGGCTTCGTACAAACACTATATGTTTTTTTCACTGGCTCGACGGCAGTATAAGAAACTGAAAGAAAAGGCCCTTTCCATTTCAATGCCGAAGAAACTGAGTGACACATATTGGTCATGTCTTGTACATGCTTGTCAAGCACTAGTCAATGACTATGAAAATATCATGGACATTTTGCTGGTGATGACAATAGACTGTCTTGAGAAGCTAGAATGTTGCAGTACTGCACGAGGACTATATGATTAAATGAGTAAACGAGACAGGAATTTTTGCAGAATTCTGGAATCTTATCTTGCTGTGCTTCACAGCAGCAAAACATTGCAGGCAGTGAAAAGCAATTCAAATGCTGCAGTTGGTGTTTTGAAGCCACTAAAAGATTTTATCCAGCAACTACGTGATAAATTTGATGAAGAAGATGGCAAGCGCCTTTCAGGAACAGAAGAATATGTTGTGGAACAACTGTGGCATGTAGAGAAAGGCCTTTCTGTGCTGTATCGACAGGCAATTGGTATGCCTTGAACATCGGTTAGCAGCCTACAGCGAAGTATGTAATGTTTGGATTCTTTATAAACTTTGCAACGATGGACCCTGGCTCCATTAGTATTGCTGCAAATAAGTTGTCAGACTTCTACAAGCATGACCTGGATATCAACTTTAGCGATGAGTTCATTCAGTTCCAGTCATTCCTGTCTTTTTGTATCAGAAAAATAGAAGACTGTAGTCTGGAACAATTTGTGTATAATGTCATACTTGACAACGATGTTCAGGTTACTTTTCTAACAAAAAAATTGCTTTGAAGATCAATCTCGCACTAATGATCACTAACTGTTCTGGTGAACGGTCTTTTTCGAAAATGAAGCTGATCAAAAACTTGCAACAGACTACTATAACCCAAAGTCGTCTCATGAATTTGACCACAGTAAGTGCTGAATCGGGCATGCTTCGCAGTGTTGACTATAGGGACATTATCCACACATTTGCCACCCAAAAGGCACGTAAGGTATTGCTTTGAAATAAATTGCATACATATTTAAAATTGCTATAATCTGAACATGGGGGGTGTAAATATGGATATATATATATATATATATATATATATATATATATATATATATATATATATATATATATATATATATATATATATATCAGTAAGCTTTGCTGTATGCCAGAATTGTATAAAACAAGCGATAAAAACCTGATATCCATGATTTATTCAAACACGAAAGTGGTAGTAATGATGACCGGCGCTCACAGTTTACTGTATGTATCTATGCAATCGCTTAGACTCAACTGAGTATCCAACCTGTCTGTCTGTTGTCAAATACAGTTAATAAAGTTTTCTGCTGTTTGAATTATTTTCTTTCCTTTCCTCAGTAAAGATGGCGGACTACGACCTGACCACCAAGATCGCGCATTTCTTGGACCGGCACTTGGTATTCCCTTTGCTAGAGTTCCTGTCTGTCAAAGAGGTAAGAAACAGTGTATAAGTATAAGAAGTATTTGTTTTTATTTTTGCTGTGAGGTTTTGACAACCATAAACATAGTTTAACAAGCACGTGTGGGGTCTGCAGCTGAATGAACTCGGTCTGTAGCTAGGCCTCACCCCGTTGTGGATATATTTAGTGATCAGGGTTTGTGTGGGAAACACGCTACATTCTATTGATAAAATAATGTGAAAACGCAGTGCGACTAGAAAATACGTAAGCTATATCGCAGTAGGTTTTGTACTTATTTTTGTTTCTGTGTCCAAACTGGTTTTCTTACTTGCGTTTTACTGTTCCCATCACACAGGTCTACCTTACCTGGTCTTTCTTAACAATTTTACTTAATTTTAAGTTTTTTCCTTTTTTTTTATTTAAAGTACTGTACTTGTAACTGTATTGCAACAATGGTAATGTGCAGTATTGTCTAAAAAGATATACGTAGGTGTATTCAGTGCTACCCATCAGCACTGTGACATCTAATAACGTGATTCAGGACACTGCGGTTTTTTGTTTTTTTAAGCAGTGTTTGACTGTTACTCCTGGTTTCACGTTTACAGTAACACAGGCTGGGGTTGATTTGCAAACTACACAGGGAGTCTGTTTTCACCTCTTATTCTTTGACCAAAAATGACTACACTCGCTGAAATAGGGAAAGACCTTGCTTGTTTAAAAATAGGTTGTATGGTTCCAGTTCAGACATGAACAAGTTTTGATTTTGGCTGTATTGTGATGGAAGAAATGTTACTTAAGTTTTTTCCTCAGACAAAAGACCTAGTTGATGCATATTATTTGCCTCGGACTCAAGCCCTGTCTGTTTTGTTTGGCTGAAAATAGCAGATAGCCACAAGATAACATTATTTAAGTTCACAAAAAATAGTCAAATTAATATGTGGACACCACAGGGCAATTTAACAGTGTATTGTATGTGATGTACACTGTTTGTGTTTGCCCTATAGCAGTTTAACTGTCATGTTGTATTAAAGAACACAAACGGGATATACATAAAGTTTGACAGGCACAACACAATTTCAAAACACACACACTGTACATATACATATATTATATATATAATATATATATATATATATATATATATATACACACACACACACACACACACACACACACACATACATACATACACACACACATTCAGCTCTGGAAAAAATTAAGAGACCACTGCAAAATTATCAGTTTCTGTGGTTTTACTATTTATAGGTATGTGTTTGGGTAAAATGGACATTTTTGTTTTATTCTATAAACTACTGACAACATTTCTCCCAAATTCCAAATAAAAATATTGTCATTTAGAGCATTTATTTGCAGAAAATGACAACTGGTCAAAATAACAAAAAAGATGCAGTGTTGTCAGACCTCGAATAATGCAAAGAAAATAAGTTCATATTCATTTTTAAACAACACAATACTAATGTTTTAACTTAGGAAGAGTTCAGAAATCAATATTTGGTGGAATAACCCTGATTTTCAAGCACAGCTTTCATGCGTCTTGGCATGCTCTCCACCAGTCTTTCACATTGATGTTGGGTGACTTTATGCCACCCCTGGCGCAAAAATTCAAGTAGCTCGACTTTGTTTGATGGCTTGTGACCATCCATCTTCCTCTTGATCACATTCCAGAGGTTTTCAATGAGGTTCAGGTCTGGAGATTGGGCTGGCCATGACAGGGTCTTGATCTGGTGGTCCTCCATCCACACCTTGATTGACCTGGCTGTGTGGCATGGAGCATTGTCCTGCTGGAAAAAACAATCCTCAGAGTTGGGAAACATTGTCAGAGCAGAAGGAAGCAAGTTTTCTTCCAGGACAACCTTGTACTTGGCTTGATTCATGCGTCCTTCACAAAGACAAATCTGCCCGATTCCAGCCTTGCTGAAGCACCCCCAGATCATCACCGATCCTCCACCACATTTCACAGTGGGTGCGAGACACTGTGGCTTGTAGGCCTCTCCAGGTCTCCGTCTAACCATTAGACGACCAGGTGTTGGGCAAAGCTGAAAATTGGACTCATCAGAGAAGATGACCTTACTCCAGTCCTCTATGGTCCAATCCTTATGGTCTTTTGCAAACCTCAGCCTGGCTCTTCTTTGCTTCTCATTGATGAAGGGCTTTTTTCTAGCTTTGCACGACTTCAGCCCTGCCCCTAGGAGCCTGTTTCGAACCATCCTCGCCGTGCACTTCACCCCAGCTGCCGTTTGCCATTCTTTTTGTAGGTCACTTGATGTCATCCTATGGTTGCTGAGTGACATTCGAATGAGTTGGCGGTCAGTGGAGAGTCGTTGTCGCCCTCTTCCGGTCTGTAGCTTTGTTGTCCCCAATGTGTGCTGCTTGACCTTGTTCTTATGAACCGCCGTCTTTGAAATTTTAAGGATGGAAGCAACCTGACGCTCACTGTATCCCTCTGCCAGTAAAGCCAGAATTGAACCCTTCTTTTCCTCACTCAAAACTTTCCTTTTCAACTCTTTGGGCATGGTCAATAGTTATTTTTTTATTCCAATTACTTTTGAGTTACTACTAGCACTGTTTTGCCACCCAGCTGGTCCTATTGCAAGAGGATAGTGATGACCACAGGAGTGGTTTTTATTCACCCATGGTCAATAGTTATTTTTTGATTCCAATTACTTTTGAGGTACTACTAGCACTGTTTTGCCATCCAGCTGGTCCTATTGCAAGAGGATAGTGATGACCACAGGAGTGGTTTTTATACTTTTCCTCATTAAATAAGATTTGGTTCAGGTGATCCCCTAATCAGTACCTCATTCAGTAGAATGAGGTGTGCCTGTGTTGGAATTCAACAGACACTGGAATGGAATGGCTGCCATACATGTAGAGATGCTGATTTAAGAAAAATTTGCAGTGGTCTCTTAATTTTTTCCAGAGCTGTATATATATATATATATTACATTGTATCGACACCATTGACATGTGTACAGTATATACAACAGTGATATATAATCTAATATATTATAGAACAAATATATATATATATAGATATATATATATATATATATATATTTAATCTATATAACATGAACTCCGCAAATGATCAAGAAAAGAAATTAATCCCCCCGCATTACTAAAACAAATGTTTTGTTTTAGATCTACAATGAAAAGGAACTCCTGCAAGGAAAGTTGGATCTTCTCAGTGACACCAACATGGTGGACTTTGCCATGGACGTGTACAAAAACTTGTACGCAGACAAGGAAATCCCTCACAGTGAGTAGTTTATGGTTATCCAATACCAGACAAAAGGGCACACATTTACATTTAGAGTACCATGTTTGTTTTGCAGTTTAAATACATTCAGACAATAAAACCTGTCCATAAATAATAAAACACATGTAACATTAGAAACTCTTTTAATAAAGAAACAAAAGCTTGGTATACTTGAATTCTAATTTGTTTAGTTTTCTGTTGTAAGTTATATATGCCATTTGGCTTTTACAAATCAAGTCTTTCTTTTGTACAATATGTACAAAATATAGGGGCCTGTTTTGATGCAAAGGTATTGTAACAGTTTAAAACTAGCCTTTTAAATTATTGTTCCTATCTGTAGTTTAATATGCTGTAGTGATCATGTTTAACACTGAATTCAGAAAGCACAACTATTAATTGTAAATATTATGTACGCTCTAATCTGGAGTATCCTACACATTGCATTGTTCACTAAAAACTAATTGGTTCATAGTGGATAATTGTCATATTCCACAGTCTATTCAAAATAATATTTACAATAAAAACTATATTTGTTGCACACAATACAATTTATACAATACAAACAATTTATTTGTTTCTGTGTTATAGCATTGAGAGAAAAGAGAACTACAGTTGTGGCCCAGCTGAAGCAGTTGCAGTCAGAAACAGAACCTATTGTGAAGATGTTTGAAGATCCAGAAACTACAAGACAGATGCAGTCCACCAGGTAGCCCTCACTGTCTTTCATGGGATCCATGTGGGGCTCTGTCTCTTCTTATACAGGGCATATGCAGTAAAACAGGGTTTTGTGACGTTCACAGTACCTATGAAATATGTGAGAATCAGTGTCTTTTATTGCTTCTGGGATTTAGTAGCTGACTTAAAGGGGGTCCACTGTTTGCCTGGGTTTCTGATTTGTTGAGTGGTGCATCCCAAGTTTAACTGTGGGTGTGTGTTGAACATTTTGTGGCAGGTCCCCATAGTTCCTTGATGGCTCACAGTTTTTTAGAATTAAATTAAATCAGTGTTGATGTGTGTTGCTGACATTGACAATGTAAACTCTGTGCAATATAGCTTCAGGGTTGATGGTGTTATGTAAAGAACATTATTAAAAATACAGTATTTCTATGATTCTATTCTGGATGTATTTTATTGCAGTGTGGGCGTCCCCGTCCCCAGGGGGGGGGGGAGGCTGACTGTGAAGTATAAAATTGTCGACTTCCTTCAAAAAAAAATTTCTGCAATGAATGTAAATCACATATTTTTTCCTAGATTTAACCAAAAAGTCTAGGTTCAGCTGAATACAAATCAAGTTTTTTTGGTTAGATCTAGGAAAAAATACACGAATTACATTAAATCTGGGAAAAACACTGTTAAAATATTAGTGCTTCATTTTTACATTTGGTGCCTCATACATGGAAACTGCCATTTCAGCTGTCATTTATGTATTTATTTAAAATGTTCTATCCTTAAAAAAAAAAAAAAAAAAAAAAAAGTCATAGTCGCGCCCCCTTACCGACTCTTTTCTGACACGCTCCACACTTTGCGCCAGAGGTCTTCATGGGTCTACAGGGACCCGAGGCCTGAAGGGTACTAAACGGGTTTTCTGTTGCAAAGTTGTCACGCAACACTCGGGTAGTGTTCAATTAGGTTTACTCAGTAAATCACAAACTGCTGATTACTATTAGAGGCGCTCTTTGCTACTAAAAATCATTGTTTGTAATTGCTGATGTGTGGATTGGCTTCCCCTAGTAGCACATGACATGGCTTACAGCAGCAGACACGTGACCTATATCGAAGGTGTTTCTTTTAGGAGCACAGAAAAGCTCACAGAAAAATGCAAGCCTGCGGTGTGGGAATCATTTGTTATTTTTGTAGACAAAGAAGGAAAACAAGTTTTGCAAAACACATTTTACATCTCAATTTCATTTGCTCTTGTGTTAAGTTTCTAATAAAGTCACACATTTATGAGATCGTACTTCAGTTCATTTGATTTTCAGATCATGTATTTATCTTTAACACAAACATTATTTAATTTTACAGTCCTCTGTGTATGTTCATGGTAGAGTAAACACTGTAGTTCAGCCAGATTTCTAGGTTGACTGGAAAAAAAAAAAAACACTGCTTTAATACTGTATCTAGTTAGTGCATATACTAAGCTGAGGAATGAAAAAGCGTTCCATTGTTTTTTTGGGCCTGGACGGATCTGGGTCTAATAACAAAAATTTTACATATGGACGGGTTGGGTAAATAATTGTCGGTTTGTGGTCGGGTTGGGTTGATTAATTTGGACCCGCAAAGACCTCTACAGCACCACTGAGTTAGAGTTCAGTACATTTTAATTAGGTTACTTAAAAGTGAGTCTGGTTTTACTTAGGGAACTCTTTGAACTACTGTATAATGCTTTCTTAACATTAACAATTTTATGACATGGTTGCAATGCACATGTACTGTATACGAAAATGTGCACTTGCAACAGGTGAAGGACAAAAAAAAAAATAGTATATTGAAACTTTAGAATATAAACAAAACTGAAGTATTCTTGTTGAATTTATTAATGGATGGTTCTTTGTATTATAACATCACTATTAGTGAAGTAAAATGCATTTGTCGTCCTGTGCCCCCCCAGCCGTGGGGATAAAGAGTCTACAGAGTTTTGCACCTGTATCCCCCTCTAGTTTGAAACAGACAGTTAGGAGGCAATATAAAAGTGAAACAGCAGTTCATTTTAAAATGTTGTACACCAGCCACTCTATCGCGGGTGTCAGGGTTCAGTACAAATCCTCTCTATATAGGTCCGCAGTAAGAGAGAGAGAGAGAGAGAGAGAGAGAGAGAGAGAGAGAGAGAGAGAGAGAGAGAGAGACCTGTAGAAAAACAAATACAGTAGGCTAATAACAAATACTGTACAACCACTCCCTCGTTTTATCGGGGGCGTCAGGGTCCGATATAAATCCTCTGCAGAGGGTTATTGCTTCTAGTCAACTTCAGTCTCCAGTTAACTTCATGAATCTTCCTCTTCTTTCTCAAATGCCCAAACCACTGCATTGAAAAAGTCCATTCCCAATGTAGGAGGCTTGTTGCTAGGGAGCCAACGTACCTACCCTGTGACTTTTTCTAGTGCATGACTTAAAAAATTGCTCCAGCAAGTAGATATTAAGTTTTTTTGTGTTATTGTGCAATGAGTGTTTCTATGATAACAGTACGATATTAATGCTTTGTTTTTAATTGTTCTGTATATTTTAGTTTGTGATGTGACTTAAGAAATAAAATGAACAGTAATTCTAAGTGAAATTGTCTGTGTATACTGCAGCTAAGGCATGCACAGTTAGACTGTGCAAATGGGGAGCCAACTCCAGGACTGTGATATATCCGAATCCGCAGCATAGCGAGGGGGCGGTGTAATGAGGGGTGGGTGTATTTTGTTTAACTCGGATATAAGGGGGTGAAGTTTGATATAGCTGGAAATAGAAACATCTATTAGAATGCAGTAAAACAGTAAAAGATATGTAGTAAAGAAGCTTTATAAACATACTGTGAACATACAAGTAAACTAAACTTATCTCCTCCTACTGAGCTTTGGCAGTTGAGTCAATTATTATTTATTTCTTAGCAGACGCAGCCAAATTTGAAACAAAATGACCATGTGGTGAGCATAGTTACTAACCAGATTGAATTAATCAGTTGCAATTGGAGAAGCAGCACTGTTACATGTTGAACAGTTGGTTCGTTTTTTTTTTCCAATGTCATGTCTGGAAGGTATTTTATAAATCAATGTGTGCAAAACAAAGACAGAAACTGCCATTTAGTCAAATTTCAAGTACTAGTAATAGCATCTTATCCACACAAATTCTGGGCAAACAATCAATATTCTTTGAGATACAAATCTTAGTTGCATTCTTTAAATATCTCCAAACATTTGCTTTCTTCCTACTCAAGACATGTTGCAGTTAGTTCCTATGTGTAGATTGTATCCTTTGTGTTATAATGATAATAAAGTGTAATTATTCTGTCAAAAATGATGCCCTTGAGTGTTACAGTTTCCTGATCATGAAACCTATTTGTCTGTAATCTAATTAATTTTGCTTAATTCAAGCTTGTTAATAGTTGCTTGTTCAGTAATTGAATTCTATCATGTTGAAATAACACTAAAGAATTCCAGTAATATGCACGTTTTTTTTTAAGTTTTGTTTCAATAGACAACATTTCCTTTCATTTAAGATTTAACTGCCTATAAGAAAAAAATAAATCTTAAGTTTTTTTTTTTTGTTTTTTTTTCATTTTTGCTTAGGGATGGACGAATGCTGTTTGACTACTTGGCTGAGAAGCATGCTGTAAGTACACCTGCATAACAACTTTGACTTAAATATTTCATTATAGTAATTTACAGCATGAATTTTATTTTATCTGTCTCTATACATTATGTACTGTTCAATCCTATGTTGTTTGAAGGCAGTTCGTAAAATAGTGTCCCGCAGGCTGGGCAACAACTTTGAAGTAGTGTCATACTTTGAATGATGAGTTTATCATAGCATTTTATTAAATCAGCAAATCTGCATGACTTTTATAGTTAAAGTAATTGTAACTAACAAAATAGTTCCATAAAATTGCATTGCCTTGCACATCTAGGCCTCGATTCATTGTATAGGTCTCCAGTATGCAGGTTTGAAAGAAACGCATTTTATACCTAACATGTATTTTAATTTCTAAACCTGTTACCTGGTGCAACACCAAGTTAAACAAAACTGTTCACAAGCCATGGTACTAGACTGTCTTGTACTTCCTGGGTCATTTCACCTGGTGAGGGTAAATTGTCCCCAGTACTTCATTGACTTTTTTCCTGTCAGTAGTCGATCAGCTGCTTCCCCTATTGACTGATATGTTTTCAGCCAGTAACCTGCTGTGACACAATACAGTTCTGAGGTGAAATTACCCAGTGAGTGCAAGTGAAAAGAGGTAAACCAAGAATAAGGCATAGAAACCGATAGCTTCCTTTAACCTAAAATATTATCAGAAATCATGCTTTGAAATTAAAATACATGAGTGCTATAACATGTGTTCATTTTAAAATTGCACACTTGAGACCTATGTAGCTAATGGAAGTGCAACATGGATAAGGTTTATGAAATTATTTTGTTAGCTTCAATGAGTTTTGTCAAACTCCACACTTGTACTTGTCTTTTGTGCTTGTCTTGTGCTTCCCATAATTTTCCATGTGAAGTGCCATTGTAAATACTATGCATGTTTTAACAGTAATTAAATTTAAATTAGTGCTGGGACGACCACAGGATCTTCATGTTCAGATGTTCGCTCATAATTCAAATATTCGTTTGGATGTTTGTTCGTTTTTCAAAAAGTAATAAGTCATTATATTGCTCTGAACACAGGCAGAGACAGCATAGCAGCAGGGGGTGTGTGCCTTAATTTTACAGCAAGACCTTACAATATGTAACACATTAAAATAGAAAAATATCCCAGGAGTAAAGAATAAGTTGTGTAGGACTTACTTTACCCCAGTGAATTAACTACAAAACAAAGGAGTCCAAATAAGAGTTAAAGTTAAATGTTTTGTTTATTTCCGAAATAAATAGGACATAAAGTTGACACAGCCATTGCCGTTTCTTCACATTAAACTGTGGACGTTTTCATAAACTAAAAAGCTGAACAAGAAAACAAAAACTGAAATTTAAACTTCAATCACGTCAAATAAAACAAACGTGAAAATGGCGTAAAAAAATCTCACTGTTTTGCTTCTCGTTTATTACATTCCACATAGCAGAAAGTGGCAACAAAAAATATATAATATCAGGGCTAGAAGTGAACTTTTTAGGCAGTTGTTTTCTACCTGCCTGGAAAGTAGTTAGCAAAATGGTCTTATTCGATAGCGGTTTATTCAACTAATAATTGTATATAAAAATAATTTTAAAAAAAATACACACCTACCTACTTTTTTAAATAGACTTAACCCAAGCTATCACACAGTAGACCTATATTTAAATCAGAAAGTATTTATTAAAACCACCTTGTGCTCGAGTAAGCTAATGCAATTCCTTGTCAGTGTATTTTGTGTTATCCTTAAGTTATACAAGAATGCAACCATATCACTTATCTAAGCGTTTGATATGCCATCAGTATGGTTAACCAGGTTATGTTTCATCAGTGCAAATTAAGCGGTATGAAATTATCCTTATCTTCAGTTGATGACTGAGATTTCGGTAGCTAACAAATCATACACATCTAGAAAGACAACAATTAACCCCCCCAAAAAAACAAACAAAAAAACATGTGCCGCACTATCGTTGAATCCTGCATTCCAAGCTGTTTTGAAAATGAAAGCTAATTCCAGCATGGTACTGCTACATTTAAAATATTTCTGCAACGTGTTATACTGACTGGTTTATTCATAAATATGTATGCCTGCACTCTGCCTTTTCACTGCATTTTTAAATGCTGTACAATTTTGAGGAAACTAAGAAGGAATAACAGAATAAGGGATATCACCCAATGTTTGAAAAAAAAAAAAAAAAAAACTGCTGGGTTTGTTTTATTAAACAGTGACATTAGTTAGCTATATGTGTATATTAGGCTTGCAACAATAATAATCAAATTATTTATGGGACCCCGCGATAACAAATTGATAATATTTTAATAAAATCGAATATTCCATGAAATTAAAAACGTGTCTTGTATATACAATGCCTATAGAAAGTCTACACCCCCTTAAACTTTTTTCACATTTTGTTGTGTCAGTGCCTCAGAGTTTCATGCAGTTAAATGAGGATTTTTCCATTTATCTGCACACCATACTCCACACTTTTAAGGGGAAAAAAGTTTTTTATTGAGAAAAATGATATATTAAAAATATAAAACTGAAAGATCATAATTGGATAAGTCTCCACCCCCAAGAGTTAATACTTGGTGGAAACACCTTTGGCAGCAATTACATCTGTGAGTTTGTTGGGTTAGGTCTCTACCAACTTTGCACACCTACATTTGGCAATATTTGACCATTCTTTACAAAACATTTCAAGCTCTGTCAAGTTCCTTGGGGAGCGTTGATGGACAGCAATCTTCAAATCATGCCACAAATTTTCGATTGGATTTAGGTCAGCACTCTGACTGGGCCACTCAAGGACATTTACCTTGTTGTTCCTTAGCCACTCCAGTGTAGCTTTGGCTGTGTGCTTTGGGTCATTGTCATGCTGAAAGGTAAACTTCCATCCCAGTTTCAGCTTTCTGCAGAGGGCAGCAGGTTTTCCTCAAGGACTTCTCTGTACTTTGCTCCATTCATTTTTCCTTCTATCCTGACAAGTGCCCCAGTCCATGCTGATGAGAGACATCCCCATAAAATGATGCTGCCACCAGCATGCTTCACAGTAGAAATGGTGTTCTTTGGGTGATGTGCTATGTTGAGTTTGCACCAAACATAACGCTTTGCATTTTGGCCAAAAAGTTGCATTTTAATTTCGTCAGACCACAAAACTTTTTGCGTCATGGCTATAGAATCTCCTGAGTTTTTTTTTTTTTTTTTGCATGATGATGATTCAAGGTGGGCTTTCTTGAATAATGGCTTCCTTTTTGTCACCCTACCATACAGGCCAGATTTGTGGGGTTTTGGGATAGTGTTGTCACATGCACACTTTGACCAGTCTTGACCATTAAAGCCTGTAGCTCTTGCAAAATTGCCATTGGCCTCTTGGTAGCCTCTGATCAGTCTCCTTATTTCTCGGTCATCCAGTTTGGTGGGACGACCTGATCTAGGCAGGGTCTTGGTGGTGCCATACACCTTCCACTTTTTAATCGTCTTGACCGTGCTCCAAGGGATATTCAAGGCCTTTTGATATATCTTTTTTTATACCCATCCCCTGATCTGTGCCTTTCAACAACTTTGTCCCGGAATTCTTTTGAAAGCGCCTTGGTGCTCATGGTTGAGTCTTTGCTTTGAAATGCACTACCCAATAGAGGGAACCTACAGGAACTGCTTAATTTATCCTGAAATCATGTGAATCACTACAGTTGAACACAGATGGAGGCCATTTAACTTGGTGTGTGATTCTGAAGGCGATTGGTTACACCTGAGCTAATTTAGGATTGCTATTACAAGGAGGGGGGACGACGCCACTAATCCAGCCGAGCTATTTTAGTTTTTATTTTTAATTAATTTTCTACAAATTTCTAGAATCTTTTTTTTTTTTTTTTTTTTCACTTGGAAGTTGTGGGGTAGGATGTATAGATAAATAAAAAAAAAAAAAAAAAAAAATATTTTAATGTATTTTAATTCCAGGCTGTAAGACAACCAAAAAGTGAAAATTTTGAAAGGGGGTGTAGACTTTCCACAAATTAAGTTTAGCGTTTTACTGGCATTATAATAATAACCAGGATAAAATATGAAACACAGATAAATGTTGACTGACTCTTTGCTCTAAAACAGGTTCACTGCTATGTATTACCCGATTGGAATTTAAAGAGCACCACTTCTAATGTAAATGCATAATTAATCCTCTCAATTGCTTCTTTCCTAATTCTACAGTGTTATTTGCAAGATTTAAAGAGGCGTATCTCCAGAGTGAATGTCTTTATGAAATCAATGTTGTGCAGTGTAGTGCAGTAGGGAGGTAGCGTGGAAAGAAATAAACTAAACGATAATTAAATATTCAATTAATTTAGCTTACTTCGGGAAAGTGCCGCCTTGAGTGCAGTGCCTTAGCTCTTAGTTTTTCAGCATAGAAGAATGTACTGCTTTGCCATTGCTGTCGTCTTATTTGCTTTCTTATTCTGTACATGCTTATGACTGGCATTATGATATTTAATGGTATTGACTCGTACATGATCACACGAATTACAGCAAAACTTTAAGAATACTATCGCATTATCCTCATATAAATTAAACTGAGTGCAAAAGTTGCTAAACTGAGTGCGAAGGTTGTTGCCAGTTGCTGCGAAAAATGCACTCATTTTAGCCTTAGAGGGAACGCTGCATATTGTACAGAGCACTTTTTCATTTGCCTTTTTTTTTTTTTTTTTTTTTTTTTTTTTTTTTTTTACTGTCACACAAATTCTGGTGAAGCAGTAAAGGTATTTTTTTCATTTGTAGTGAATACGACCATCTCATTTTTGTGTCTGAATACATGTCAAAAAATATTTGTTCGAATATTCGGCTATTTGTCCTGGCACTACTTCTAAATTAACCATGACAGACTTTTTTTTTCCTTTCTAGTTTCGACAAGAATATTTGGATACTCTGTACAGATATGCCAAGTTCCAGTATGAGTGTGGCAACTACTCGGGAGCTGCCGAATACCTTTATTTCTTCCGAGTTTTGGTAAGTATTATATAGCTCAATAGTCCGGTGCGAAGGTGGGTAGAGTCATTTAGCCTGGCTGGTTGGTAATTTCAACTCTATGTAAAATGTCTAAACTAGTGGAAATGGACCAGTTGGCCAAGTACAAGAGTCTAGTTCTCTAAGCCCTTCAAAGCCTTTACATTATGTAGTAGACAGGTAGTAAAAGAGCTTAAGAGACTTGCATTGAAGTGCGTTGTTAATATTTCAGAAAGAATTTTGCAGCACAAACTGAATGTCTTACTTTAATATATAGAAGGTGAGATAAAACTCTGATAAGTAGATCATGAAAATATTTATAGGAAATACTGTGGTCATTTTTAGACAGAGAAAAAAATCCCCAGACTAAGCATAAATTAATGTCATTATGGTGTGACTTTCTGTTCTAGAGCAATGCCATATGTTGATATCTACATATCAGTTGGAAAGCGCTGTACTGAAAACATCAATAGAAACCTGTGCATTTGCTTGGAGATCACTCTCCACATTAGTGCATCATTTTATTGGTTATTGTTTATGATCTGTTCTCCACATTTATTTAAAATACATTTTACATCAGCTATTTTTGTAGTTGACAGCTTGATAACTTGCCCAGGCATTTTCAGTAGTTTCCAGTGAAATACTATAAATAAAAGCAGAAGCATTTTTTTGATGTTAATAGTTAAGAATGCATAACCAATAAAGCAAGTTTTTTGTAATTGTGCTCTTAATGGAATTTACTCTTTATAAGAAAACATTTTTACTATGTTTACTGCTTAATCAAATTCCCTCTTAAATGTATTTACTGTATTCTTTATTTTGCTCTTATTTGAATTTGATCTCACTTTCTACTGATTTTAATGTTTTTTTTGCAATGTAATACTTGGTATTACGATATTTTGTAACAGCTGTAAGTTGCCCTGGATAAAGGGCATCTACAATAATAATAATAATAATAATAACAATAACAATAATAATGTTGTTACTACACAGGGTTACAAACTAACAATATTGTGGTAGTACCTTTTGAAATTTGCTATTCATGTTGTGACGTGCCTAAGTTGGAATCCACAACAGTTGGGGTCCCTAAAAATAGGGAGTGTCCCGCCCCTTTATGTTTTTAAGTGTTTTCTGTTGTATCTAGTGTGTTTTAATGTTGGTGTTTATGTATAAAATACACAGGATATAAATATGGGTTGCGAGCACAAGTGTTTCAAATGTGTATTTTGTATTTAGGCACGAGGATTACACAGTTCTACACGTGCAAGTAAAATAATATGCGAGCACGGGGAATTGCACTTCTATTAATTCACGTGCAAATGTACCGCGACTCCAATTGAATGATTGATTAGCAATCGAGTCTTGTTACAGCTCCATAAAAGCTGCATGTTTTCACTCACTCGGGGTTGCGTGTTTGGTGAGTGGAGAACTGGGTTGGAGACGGAGGTAATTGTAATAAATAATAATAGAAACTCACCGTGTTTTGTCTGTGTAGTCGGTTTTGCTTTGCCTACGAGTGCCGCGTCCTGTGTTTTGTTTGTCCTGCAACCTTTTATTTTCTGCTTGTTTAAATTATTAAATGCTAAGCAGTACCAATCGCTTGGCTCCACCCAACTCCACCTCTCTTGTTTATTTCCTGGTTCCTGTTTCTGGTCTGATGTCACCCACTCCAGCCGTCTTTGTGACATAGGCTTACATTTTATTTTCCTAAAAAATAAACACTTAGAAATTTAGATTTAAAAAAAAAAAAAAAAGAATGTTTTAACAAAGGCATCTTAGTAAACGTTCCTACACCTCGTTACGAAGAGCGAAACGGACACTGACGGCACCAGATGGCCCACGCTTTTATTGTTCATTACATTTGTTACCAGCTACAATTTTTGTAAATAGTATGTAGAGTTGGTGGTTACAGTCTGAGTGATTTGTAACTGAATTACTACCTACAATAATTAATATACTCCATATACACACATGGTCATCACTAAAGTCCAAAATTAAAGACAGCACATTTCACTGTAGGCCTGGGGATGAAATTGTTAGCAAGGTGGCAACATTTTTTTTTTCTTTTTTTAATTAACAGCGGGAGAAAACTGCTTCAGCAAATACAGAACTGACAAATGCTGAATCTGCTAGGTTGGATACTAATTAGAGCATTAAAAGTACAAAAGAAAAGCAAGGGAAACTCAGATCTTCAAGTAAGCTGGGAGACATAAATGGAGTTAAATATGTGAAGGATCACCTTCCGGTTTGTCAGTGCCGCCAGTGAATGTTTTACTTTTTAAATGCTGCAATAACCGTTCTGGTTCTGAGGCATCCACACTATGATTTATTTGCACTATGTTGGACCTTATGTTTCCCCCATTGGTGCTTGAGCCCTAGAGCACTCACGGAATCCCTGCCTATGCACCTATTATCAGTGATTAAAGCCTGGTTTTCAAACTAAGTAATTACCGTGATTTTTGTGATTCTGACTTTCAAACGCTGTCAGGATATTTAATGTATGTATTTAGGAAAAGTCAAGGTATATGTGTACATTTATTAAGTACTTGCCCAGAGGACTACTGAGACACAGACTTCCAACTACTCTTCATCAGATTTAATTTGTATGAGTTTCTAACCCTGAATAAACCATATGTTTTGGAAATGCATAATTCTAACTTTCTTTGAAGTTAAGCCTTAACAGCATTTGTACTTTATATTTAAGGGAGCTTACTGAATGGGAGCTGACACTTTCCAGCCATGTGGAAAAAATTCTTTTTATTATCCTTCTATGAGAAAACTTGTAGAAAATTGTTATTTTGCTGATACTTTGGAAATTTAATTTTGAATGAGATAATAAAAAAAAAAAAAATAGTGCAAGTATTTTGCTGGTTCTGTTTTAAATCTAATTTTGGCTGAAGCAATTCTAATGCTTCAGTCTACTCTTTACAATGTAAAAGTACTTTTAATTTAAATATAAAGTTTATCAGTTTTAAATCCCATAGTGAGTAGCTGACCGATCTGTACCTAGGACTGTCATCCACACACTTTAGCACATTATAATGGAATCGTGATACTGTAAGTCATTTACTTTGGAAATGTAGTTGGAAATGGAAACAGCTTAAAGCAGGACTGTGAAACCAGAACTAAGATACCATTACAACTGCATGAAAAGAGTTGGTTATTCATATTATTTGTTAATGATGGGAGTGAAGGTTGAGAATAAAGATTTAGTGTCATGTTAGATTTCCAACACAGTAAATGTATTGTTGCTGGTCAGTCAGCGAATGTGCCATTTTGCTAACAAATGGAAACTTAAGGTAACTGCTGGAAAATCCAGATATTGAAACTATTCTAGCATAGCACTACTAAAAGTAAGTCACTGTGCAGAGCCAACCATAATGAGATGGTGTCTATCCAGAGAACTTCCAATAAGAAAAGTAAACACTTTTAAAAATATAATAGTAATTTATACATTAGTGTTTTTGTATTTATTTACAAAGAAGATGGTTAATTGAGTCAACAGTCATTTACATGTGTGCTTAAGCTAACTTCACTAACAAACCCCTGTTTTTAACTATCCCAACAGCAAGAACCAATTTTCTCAATGGAAACTAGTCCTATTAGAACAATCACTTGCCATGAACCACCTGGATATAACAATCTCAGTACTGACTGATGTTGAATTTCTCCAGTGTGAATGTGTTATTCTCTGTAAAAACAACGACCATGGTTGGCTAATTCAAAGATAACCTGTTGTAGTGCGCATCATGTATGCAGTCGTTGCCTTTTGCCATCTTAACATAAACTGGAACCAGGCAAGTCAGGCCATTGCATTGAGAAAAGGATGAAAATGCCTGAAGCATCATTGCTGAATCATTTTTTTTCAAGAGAAAAGGCAAATAATTCCTAGGACTGCAACGAAGGCTACATTTTGATCTTCGAATGTTCGGAACACATTAGCGAAGGAAGGTTCGAGCCTTCAATGGTATTGATTTGCATAATTTACTGGTCACATAGCTACTTGTTTATATTTGATTGAAAATCCTATTTGACAATTCATATAAATGGAATAAAACATTCACGTGTAGTTTGAAAATACGTTATATAGAACAGTAATCATGTTTTTATAATTTCAATAAAAATACATGTTTATTTACACACAGTTGCTGCTGCCTGGAGTATAAAGGGGCTGCAGTGGGCTGTGTTGTGGTGTCCTGACCATGTGTGGATAAAACCTTTTTTGACATCTTGCTGCTGTCGTCCCCTTTTGTTTACCCTGGAACGCTACAATACACTACACTTCTTGGTGCGTTGTTGTCAAGTAAAAAAAATAAAATATCAATCATTTTCTTAAATAACTATAAAAACCTTGCTATGTGTTTCAATTCATTTTTCTGTCTTTAAATAACTATTAAAAAGAAGAAAAAAAATGCTTAGTTGTATATCTGTGAGGTGCTGATACCTCCATATTCTACGTAACATTTGTTGCTAGGTAATTCACTCCCATATTGACTAACAGCGCAAGAGTTTAAGGTGCTTTGTTGGGATGAAGGTTATTAAGTAATTAATTTAGTCAAATTGTATTTTTTTTTTTTTTTTTTTTAAGCCAGTCATTTAAGCATTTAACAGCCCAATTTGGGTGGCATTCATTTCATTTAGAGTTTTTGCACCTGTAAAGAGTGAGTGTGCGGTAGTAAGGAGAAGAGAGAGTGAAGAAAGGTGAGGGTTGGGTAGTTGAGACATCACGTATAGTAATGTAAATACTGTCAGAATATTAAAATATCCACCGTTAAAAATGAATAGTCAGTTTCACAAAATGACGGATGATACCAACTAAAAATAAAGCTGAATATCTGACAACTGGATCCGACCAAAGTTACAGAAAAAGATTGGTATGTAGGCCTACTACAAATAAAATACCAAAACAGTGTGGTGTTTAAAATAACAAACTGGTTCGTAGTGAAAACTAATATAAACTGGAAGATATGACTAGACACCTTGATGTCTTCAGTATCTTCCATGACAGCAGGTATTTTGACAGGTGTTTTCTTTGATTTTGGTGGCGCAATGATACGTGATTAGCACAGGTGCAGTGATTTGCCTATGCTCCTAAGTAGTTCCTAATCATGACATTGTAACGGCTTGGAACACTGATGGATCAATCAGCATGCAGCATTCTAACGATCCGTTTTATAAGCGGTATAGTACAATTAAGTATAAGAAAGATATATATATATATATATATATATATATATCATATAAAAAAAAAAAAAAATCTTTTATGTCTGCAGTATTTGATGGAGCCTACTGTAAATTTTGCGTGCATTTTGGTAGAAAAGCACATGTTCTTTATAAATCTGGGATTCAGCCGTTACAAAACTGAAAGAACGTCAAGAAAATCAGGACTCCACAAAGCAGCAGTAATAATTGACAATGAATGTGTGTCAGTGATGCAACTAACTAAAACACCTGTACATCAGAAGTTGAATTTAGCTTATAAAGAAAGAGTGGAAAAAACAGGCAGAAGCTATTTTTATATTTGAATAGCTCTCAAGTATTGCTTATTATAGTTGTATTCTTAGTATGTTACTTAAAATGTACTAGTAAGTGTGTTCCAAACTGCACTGAAAAAAACATGACCTTAAAGTATGTTATAAATTTGTTCAGGTGAGGTGGGGTCACAGGGAACCTTTTGTGTATGTGAAGAATTTAGTAAACCAGTCAAGCTACAAGGCTAGGTTTGCCCTTGTTAATTAGACAAGTAGATTTTTTTTTTTTAGCTTTTTGACAACAAGTTGTTTTTAGAAATTGGCCATCCCTGGACTTTATTTTTAAGCTTTATTTAAGTCACCGTTCCAAGCAGGTTATCAGTCTCATTTTACTTCTACAAAAAATTAATAATAATATGAACTTATGCTTGTTAAGTTACCCCGGAGATTGGTTGTGTCTTCATCAACAGTTGTTTGCATTCAACTACTTAAAAATAAATAAATAAATTAAAATGGTTAGTGAATCATATATTTTGTATGTTTCAAACATATTCTACCATAGCACTTCTCTTGTATACACTGTCTTGTATACTAGGTAGTCAGTGCTTAAGTTAACTTAACTTAACTTAACTTTGGATACTATACCTTGCTCCATACATGGCAGCGGTGCCATAAAGTTGCTATGTGTAATGATTTGGTAGTGGATTTTAATGTCATTTTTGTTTATGTAATATGCATTATACAAATCCAAAGATCCAATTTTTGCATGCAGGTGACATTTAGTTTGTAATTTATTGTATTCACACATTGCCAAACGGTTTCTGTCAACGGAGGAAAAAAAAAAGTTGTGAATGCCACCTGACGAACCTTCAGAGGTTCAAAACTACCTTCGAATTCCTGGCTAGCGAACAAACCTTCGAACAACAGCCCTAGTAGTTACTGTACTCAGCATTAAGTGTACATATTTACTTTTTTAATTTATTTTTTTCCTTTTAACAGTTGATTAATTTAATCTTCATAAATGTACTACATATTGACATTCAAGTCAAATTTGGCAGTTCTTCATTTTTCTGATTCTCTTACTTGCTGTACTTGTAATTTTCTTTGGCTGTTCACTTCTTTCAAGCGATTTAGTTGAATTTGTTCTGTGGTACTTAGTTATTGTTCTGGTTGTGGATTTTGGTATTCCGTATTCCTTTGAAACTGTTCTGCAGCCATTTCATTGGTTCTAGTTTGCTATGAGTGCTTTCCTCAAATGTAAATCCAACATCTTTGTATTGACCATCATCTGCTGTGTTGCAAAAACGTTCTTCAGCAGATGTTGGAAATAATTACCTAGACTTTATAATGCAGCTTAGTTGGTGTGTAATGGTTTTCAATGATTAAAAATATTTTAATTAGTTTTATTAAATGTGTGCAGACTCTTAATATAAAGGTGCCAATGCTTTTGTCATGAACAAATATCTGAAATTGCTTAAGTACTTCTGTTTTTTTTATAAAGATTGTTTGTTAAACTACAAGAAACTGTGTATTTTGGTCTTTGTCATTTAATTAGTGGCTAATGTTTATTAAATGCTTGTATTTGTATTAGGGTGATAATACTTTTGACTGCGGCCAGTAAATGAACAATTAAATCAGCAGTAGTAAGTTCTTCGTCAATTAGTAGCCCTTTACAACTGAAGTATCAGCCATTTTACAAATGCAATAATACACTTGATGGTTTTGTTTGCACTTTTACAACCCACTTCTCAACGCACCCGAGTGCATTGTTGCTTACATATATAGAGAGGACATGTCATGGCCCAACTGGAAATACTGAATTTATTTTTCAAGTTAACCTTGGCCTCTTCACCTTTATGAGTAGCACAGTCACGAAGCCATAGTGGTAAGGCTAATGACCAATCAAATTTATATTTTCAGTTGGGCCATGGCATATTAGGTTTATACAGCATTTCTATTGAGGTTTTTTTTTTTTTTTTTTAATTGGGGTCCTTTTGTATTATTATTATTATTATTTTTATTTTGTTTTTGTTTTTTACAGGTTCCATCTACTGACAGAAATGCTTTGAGTTCTTTATGGGGTAAGCTGGCATCTGAAATATTGATGCAGAACTGGGAAGCTGCTATGGAAGACCTCACCAGATTGAAGGAGACAATTGATAACAATGTAAATATTGTAAAGTGATTTTTATGGCTGTTATGAGTGGTACAGACTTCAAAAATATATTGGTATTCTATGGAATGGTATGCACTGAAATATTACAATACTGATTCAGATAGTAACGTTCCTGTAATCCATAATACATCTTAAAGAAAATACACAATAGGTGCTGAATACAATCTTGGTAATTTTTGTCTCCTGAATAATTATTGGGTTGAGCATTTAGATGTTTTCTTGTCACTAGTAATGATTGCATTAACCCTTCATCAATGGCAAAGGGTGCAAATGCACCTCTTTATGTTTTAAAACTAACATATTTCATAACTATATAAAGATTGCAGGATATTCTTACACAGGATTGTTTTAATGGCTTACCTTTATTTTGATACCAAGAATATCCTTGTCTGACTTGTAAAACAGGCATAATCCTCCTTTGACGTGCACATGGTGAACATTTGCACCCCTTTCCGCCTTCCCTTGGGTTACAGATAAATATTACGTTCATACCATAATCACAGCTCCTGCTTACTGGCAGAATAGATCTAATATTATTGATTTATTTGTTTAGCCAATTGGCGTTTTTCATGAAACTGTGCATATGTGTATATAATACATTAGTTTCCAGCACTGTATTTGGTAACTGCATTCTTTACACTATCCCGCTTATCACCTGATACAGTACAGTAGTGAAAAAAATATTTTTTTTTCTGTCTTTATTGAGCAATAGTGACGTGTCTTTATGTACTGTATGTATATAAATACTGTATGTTACCATACACTGCTCCTATTTGCTTACAGAATAGTGCAGAGTGTTACAGGGGAGCTGGGATAGATGTAGAAAAGGTTGATTTTATTTTTATAGGGAATTTTATTTTACTTTTTTGACAAACACTGAAGCTGCAAATATTGCAGCATGGGTATGTGCTGTTTGCAAGTACAATATAACATTTTTTTATACTTTGTGCCAATTTAAATATGTAAAATGTACTTATAACCCCAAAATAACATTTATTCAATACAAACCGTTTTAAATAATATAAACGAGTTTATCATCCTTTTGCATTAAATTATTTGAGTAAAAAAAAAAAAAAAACATCTTTCTTCAAATTAAGTTAACTGCGTTTATACCTTCTGTGTGAGTTCAGTTATTGACAGTGATGGAGGGTTAAATGTTGAACAGGTGAAGGTTAAGATATAAAAACAGAAATGATTTCACCATTGTATGTTTGTGTATGACTACAAAATATCTGACACTACTTATTAAAATGATCATGTATACATGTCTGTTTCACTTTGATTGGTTGCAATTCTTTTTGTTGCAGTCTGTCAGCTCTCCACTCCAGTCTCTTCAGCAAAGGACCTGGCTGATCCATTGGTCACTTTTTGTTTTCTTCAACCATCCCAAGGGTAGAGACAACATCATTGAACTCTTCCTGTACCAGCCACAGTAAGTGACATCATTTTCAAAGATGCGTAATTCATATATTTTGTACAGTTTGCAAATCAAACAATACCAGCATAATACTAGTATGCAGCAAAAAAGCAAAATGCATGCAATCCCCCCCCCCCCCCCCCAAAAAAAAAAAAAAAAACACCCTTAGTAAACCAGTTTTGTGTTTTTGTTTTTTCTCACTGGAATCCTTGCAAAGAAGAATCTGTTTGACTGTGGTTCTATTAGCAGCTGCTGTTGACCACATATTTTTTGAGTTGAGAGCACCCTCCATGTCATTGTGGCACGATGGGATGTCTTGTCACCATGCGGGACCTTCACACTCTTCTCGGGTTAAAAAAAAGTAGTACTCAAAAAAAACACATTTCAGGTTAAACAGGGTGGTGCCTGTGCGTTTTTATTTTTCATTTACAAAACAAATGAACAAACAAAGACCTAACTCCTTAGTACTAACTCAACTTTTCAATCTTTAACTGTGAGCAGGACCGCTAAGCTGTTTACCTGGGGGTTTTAAACACAAACTTCTTGTGTTAAATACCTTTTCTAGGTCTGGTCCTACAGGCTTCCTCCTCTCGGGTCTTAGCCTTTTCACAGCCACCAGAACAATCATTTTCACCTGCTTATATTCCTGCCTGCTAATTGCAACCAGGTGTTCCTAATTTAATTGAGCCAGGTGATCCTTATCCTGGCTCCATGAAACACTGATACAATCAAACACAAACCAGTTAAACTTTTTATAGGCATTCTTAACCCCTTATCATCTTGTCAGCCTTCACAGGATATAAACGCTGTTTGATTCTCGGACCCACATACCTCCCTCCTAAAAATAAAGAAATAAATTAAAAAAATGGTTGTACATTATGTATTTCATATAGTTTTATAGTAAATAGTAAGTACCGGAGACTAATGTCTAATATTGAGCTGACACAATCAAAATACAGAACATTATGTAAGTTGAGTATAGGGGAGGTCTATCTACCATAAATATTATTTAAAAGGTTTTTTTGTGTGTGTATTTATTCACTAAAAATGTGTATCGATCAGCTGGTGAAGGGGAAGGAGGGTTGCACAAAAGCCAGAAGCACACATTGGCAGTGCATTCCAGCTTACGTCTTCCCCTAAACACTTGTATATGATTTGGTACTATACTTGACTCCTATAATAAAGCTATGACTCCTTTTAGTAATTGTAATAGGACATTACAAACGGAACACTTATTAATGCAGTGCTGTGTAATTAATGATGAATACTATAATAAGCCTAGCCTTGAAATTGGAAATTTTACAGCTTTTATTTTTAATAATGCGACACCCTTTTAAGAAACAGAATTGGCTCAAAATAAGTGTATTTAAACTCAAAAGCTCTTCCTTCCAAAATAGGATCACTTGTTTTTACCTTCATATCTTTCAAATCATGTTGTCCTCAGTTTATAGTGCACCTAATCATCCTTTGTCATAAAAACAATGTTTAGTACATTGGTTCAGTTGAACAGATGAATGTATTTAATTTAAACCGTTACATTGACTACCACAACAAAGGAGATTGAAGTCAATGGTCTTCTGTTTGGAAAGAAGGAACACTTTTTATTGTATCAGATTGAAAAAAATCAAACTGCTTAGTAATTACTCTGAATTAATATACAGCTGTGTGGACAGGAGCACCAAAATCACATTCTTGTACCAAAAAACCTACACGTTAATGCCTTTGGCTGTTGTCTGGCACAAGTGACCAATGATTATGAAGTTCAGGGAATGTTTGGCAGTCCTAACACAGCCCACATGAGATCTTGTCTGCCTACTGCATTGCTTGCTTCTGAAGAATACCAGTGAAATTACTAGACCTCTTATTATCCCCATTGCAGTCTGTTCTCATTTGCCATTTGGAGTGTGTCACTAAGTCTCATTAACCTCATTGCTCCCTGCTGTTCATTTTGAAATTAAATCTTGTCTATTTAATCTCCTGGCTGCATTCAGATAACTGTTTTGTCTTAATTTGCGTGTTCTACACTGGATGGAAAAATCTATATTTTAAATACGTCCTCCCCAGACAAGGTTTTTAGTGTTACTGATATTCAGCAGAAGAACATAGCTGTGAAGCCTTGTGGTTGCCACAGTAATCACTGGGAGCATTGAAATCCTAGTTTTTGATCTCAGTCAAGTTATTTATTGACAATTAATATTCAAATTCTACACTTTGTAAGATCTGCTACCGTACAGTAATGTCAGTGATATATATATATATATATTTTTTTTAAGGTACAGATTATAAATCAATTGATTCAAGTAAACTTACGTCACCTACCTTATCTCATGTAAGACTGATTGCTCCGTAGAAATTTCTCTCTATAAACACAGAAACTTTTTTCTACATAGAACTGAGCCACCCACCTCTGACATGCTGTGGTTTTCCAGATAATGTTGTGTGGGAGAGCCAACCCGACTGTAGTCCTGCTTTGAGCCCAAAAGCTTCCTGAGGGTTTAGTTGTGTATATCATGTGGAAGGGTTAGAGAAATGCAAAATATCTTAATATGTAATTGGAGATTAGGCCATCCCTTCTGTGCGTTCAGTTCAGAAAAAAGTTGAAACTGCGATATATGTTCTGTTATTGCAGTGCACTTCATTTATAAGAATCACTGATATAATAATCAACTGCATGTGGTGATCAAAACTGCTGGGTCAAAATAATTCCTATACTAACCATGCTAAAAGAATCAAGCAATCCGCTTATGAGAATAATTTCAGGGCAAACTGACTACATGTTATACAGTACTGTATCAGTTGCAATGGCATGTACAGCCAGTAAGACTGTTTTTGATTTTGATCACATCTCGCGTGGTTAGGGCCGTATGCAGCATGGATCGTGCAATGACGCAGGGAACACTGAACAAGTTTGTAATTACAGTGACTGCGTGTGTCACTTTTTTTTGTGAAAATTAGTTTCAATAAAATAAATACTCATTAATTGAATACAGCACTGTTATTGTGTGATATATGCTGCGCCCTGAGGAGGAGGAAGGGGGGAATGCTGAGCTTTGTATCTCTGCTTAATGAAAAAAATTTGATTTGCATCACAACTGTAAATAAGTAAACCACAGATGCTTAAATGCAGTGGTAGTCCTGACAGTAAAATACTGTACTGTAATGTCATTTTCATTCAAAGGCCATTACACATAATACCACACTTAAACTAGGCACCCTCACAAGACAATCACTTCTCAAGTATACTGCAGTAAAATAAGATTCTGTAGCCTTGAGTAAACAATCATGATCATGTGACAAGTTGCTTACCCACAAGGACTTGTTTTGATGTATTGTCCTCCGTACTTGAGCACCATTGACATTTGTATACTGTATTTAAACTGATGTGCGGAGGCACGCTTTTGCTAATTAGAATAGTATTGGTCTGCTTATAAGAATCAACCGCTTTCAAGAATCAAATCATCCGGGACGGATGTGATTCTTATAGACGGAATGCACTGTATTATTGTTATTACTTTGCAAAACAAGATAATCACAGGTGTGTCTCTTACTTGGATTCCTCTTAAGACTGTAGTTTATCAAATGCCTGTCCTTGAATGTAGAACATGGTAATGATATTCCCATACTAAAAAAAGTGAATTGCATCATATATTATGACATCCGTTTCACCTGATTTTACTCTCTCCACCAGTTATTCTGTTTGTGAACTGAAACAAAACTGAAACAAAAAAGGTTTAAAAGAAAAGCAATATCAAAGATTAGAGATTGGCTAGTGAAATCTAACCAGGTTCAAGGGCAGCTAGAGTACTGCCATCAGATGGCCTATGAGTAGGTGCTAATAGGAAACCTAATACTTTTGAAATATTATACAGGTACTAGAAGAGTGGATGGATGCATAGTTACACTTGTTTTGCTACTTGTATTTCTAGATGCGTCATGAAATTGGAACAGTGCACTTTGCTGTAGTATTACATATGTTTTGGAGATAAAAAAAAAAAAAATCCTTAAGTTGCTGGACCTTCGGTGCTGCATTCTTCCATCTTATCGTTAACAGTTGTCATGCTATTGATTACATCTCGGTGGTCCTCTCACACACTGCACTTTAATATGCATGAATCAGAGTAAAAATCAGAGAATGCAGTTCAGTTTTATAATAAGTTGATGAGTGAGTTAATTTAGACCAAAAGAAACGTGAGACATCATGTAGTAATTAGGTCTGCTGTGCAGGTGTCTATAAACTACTAAATTAAGGCTTTTTGTGATGAAGCACTGTTCTGTTTTAGACAAGTGCATTTACTTTGGTGATTCTGTTAGACTCAAGTCCAAACTTCTAAATTAAAATCCATTAAAGAAGAACTTGTATAAAATGTCACAGTTGTCTTAACTAATGTGGTGTTCTTGTTTAGGTTTAACTTTGTACTGTGTATACTGCAGTGTTTGTTTCAGTCGTCCCAGCTGGAGAGTTTTTAAAACATGGATTAAATAAGCCCTGTGGTCTCAGTAGAGTTCTCGAACATATCCCCACGCAACACTGCACCAAGTTTATGTAAGAAATTAATTGTTAGGAAATACTGTATGGAACAAAAATTGTATATCTTGCATTCACTGGAGCTGGATGTGATGACAGCAACACAAAGTTATACATAGTGGTTCTTTACAACATGAAGAACACATTAGTTGAGACAAATGTCATACCTGTACCAAGCTAAAGTTTAACTTAATGTTCTGTATTCGACCACTTATCCAAACATTGACAATGAGAAAATCTTCTTAATAACCCGAGGGACCCATTTGGGTTATAGTGTCAGTGATCTAGCTAGCCTTTCTGTTCATGCGTTCCTCAAACGCACATGCCCAAAATTTTGCATCCCATCCATCAGATACTAAACAATTGTTAACACAAAGGCTAGTAAACTCCAGGGGTTGCATTTTGATAAATTTGCAGTAAGGCATTTTTATTCTTCACTCAAAGTTGAAGCAGTTGCAGCAAACCTGGCAGATCCGTGTAGTGTCTCTGTTATTGTGCTTTGACGACATTGGCCTCCCTTAGCATTCACTGTTTTGATAGAATTCAAAATAAAACATGACAACTTTAAGTTTGATATTGGTAATGGTTCATAATGTATATTCGTGAATTTATTTTTTCTGTGCCATTTAGTTGTTGGGAAAACATACCTTTCTTAATGTTGCTTTCTATGCAATTTTCTAGGTACCTAAATGCCATCCAGACAATGTGCCCTCACATCCTTCGGTACTTGACAACAGCTGTCATCACGAACAAGGATGTACGAAAACGCAGACAAGTCCTTAAAGATTTGGTTAAAGTTATCCAGCAGGTAAGAAAGTTACTATTGATGTTTTGATGTATTCAGGAGTGTAATGTGACGACTAACATTTAACTTTAAATTCCATTAGAACAGAAGTATCCCCTGTGTTTTTACTAAATGTTATAATTAACATATTCCCAGTAGGTTTGAGTTCTGTAGTTGACTGATACCTTGGAACATTTTATTTGATTCATATTTACATTTGTTTAAGACAGTCATTTTCAGTATGCCAGTAAAACAAGCCATTTGGGGGTTTCATGTCTGCAATGTGGTTTGTTTTCTTTTCTTTTGTCTTTAACAACAACAGTAGCTTCCTCTATAGGCAGAAAAATAAATTCTGGGTTTGTGACCATGGTATAAATTACTTAAATGTGTTCTTATGCGTTATCTGTCTCCCATTTGTGGTCTTCTAGAGACAGATAGATGCCTTGAGTAGTTTTCTAAATATGCACATTTTTTAAAATTTGGGCAGCCATTCACATTTTGTTCTAACCAGAAGCAATGTGTTACATTGGTGGAGGTTTGATTGATTGGAACCATGCTGCTACATCTGGACAGTGAACTTAACAGTGAGGTTAATCATGCTGTACAGTATATTGACTTAAATTTCTGTCTATGCTTTAAACTGCAGAATAGAAAAGAGAAATAGCTATTTTCAATTTTATTTTTAAATACAGTATTGAATATTTCAAAATACAATGTGGAAAGAAAGATAGAAGACATATTTTACATGAGAACTGTGTCAAATATGTAGAGCATTTCAGTAATTTATTTATTTTTTTTCATTAAAAGGAGTCCTACACTTACAAGGATCCCATTACTGAGTTTGTGGAATGCCTTTATGTGAACTTTGACTTTGACAGTGCCCAGAAAAAACTGAGGGAGTGTGAATCGGTAAGTTACTTACTTTCTTGCTGGCTTGATTTATGTTTTCTCTTCATAAATGTTAAATGATATAGGTTGCATTTGAAGTTGGTAACTAACTTGTATATAGATTTTACAGTCTAAATGTTTTGAAGCCATTGCAGTCCACAAAGCCTATATTTGTATTGCCACATTTTTATTTTGAAAGATTGATTTTTTAGATCCATGCTTGTTTTTGAAGCATCTTAATATAACTGTGCTTAAATTTGCCATTGACATTTTAAAATAGGCGATAATGTTCTGACCACAAAGCATTGAAAAACATTTTTAAAAAATGTGTCTATTCTTTGTCACAAAGAATTCTGTTCATTTTCCTCTTGTCTCTCTTTCTCCCCGATAAGGAGGCTCAACATCAAAGTGCCCTCCTGACCAGACATTGTCTAAATAATACATCACACTTTTTATAGATGCAGTAAACATCATTAGTCACCATGTGAATTAGTTTGGACATCTTGCTCTTTTAGAATCATTAAATGTTTTACTTGTTCTTATCTGATATTTAAAATTGTTATTTTTCAGATGTGGGTTATGAATCATAATTGGTCATGACTCATTACCAGTTTATATGGCCACTAATTGCCCATCTGGTTGATGCTTGAGTACTGTCATGTTTTTCACAAAACTGTTCAGATGTCCATGTTTCAAATCATCCACCATTTAAATTGTAGTAGTCTTGCACTTACAGTGTAAGTTAAGCACTTAGCTCTTTGTAAATTTAGGAAAATATACCAGTTACATTCTCTATTTACAAAATCCAAGTGCTCAACTTTCAACACTTCAGGTCTAGGAAAGATAACCAATTCAGCTGCAGACCTGCTCTAATAGTATAGGAACGATAACTCCAAGTAGACCAATAAACTAATCAGATATAAATATACACATTTATGACCATTTACATTTATTTCCCAGAATAAGATGCTGAAACTATTTTATTGGTTACCCTATGGTAGTTGTTGAGTTGCTTAGTGCTGAAAGAGTTTGGCACATAAATATTATGGAAGCCAGTGACTATGGATAGGTTTTCACTAGGGATGTAACAATACACTACTGTTTAGTGCTGGAACAAATATCAGAATATTTGACATGTATTTGGATACAAAAATCAGATGCTCATATTCGCTAGAAATAACTAAAATACCTTGCACTTATTTACCTCCTCACCAGAAGTTTCCTGACAAATTAAAAAATGGCAAATGAAAAAGAGCTCTGTGTGATATGTGAGAAACACAAGATCAACACAGCCGCTCGAGCCTCAATTTAAAAGTTTGATAGCAAAAAGTAAACAAACAAGATTATGCGCACGCATGCGTAGTGATTTCTATGGAAAGCCATCTGGGTAAAAAAAAGTATTGCCCTGCTTTAGAGCGAGTCACAATTCTTGCTGGAAATGCTGTGTAGTGATTTTTATATAGGTTGTGTGTGTGTGTGTGTGTGTGTGTGTATATATATATATATATTATAATATATATATATATATATATATATATATATATATATATATATATATATATATATTTGTAGCAGCTTTCTGTTATGTGGACTGTAATAAACGAGAACCAAAGCTATTCTTTGTTTCCCCCCTTCATTTTATAGTGCCATTTCCACTGTTTTGTTTTATTTGTATAAAGTTAAATTTCAGTTTTTGTTTGCTTGTTCAGGCAAAAAGGCACAATTAAACCATGTTATTACTTTATTAAAACTTGACTGGCCACTGTTTACTGTGAAGAAACGACAATGGCAAGGAATGAAAAAAAGTAAAAGTAAAAAATAAATAAAAAAATTAAATGCGGTGTTAACTTTGTGTACTATTTATTTCGAGAATTAAACAAAACAATGTTTAACTTGAACTGCTATTTAGCATTATTTGTTTTTTTAGTTAATTCACTGGGGTAAAATGAGGCCTATATAACGTTATTTACTCCAGGAATATATATATTTTTTGCTTTAACCCTTTGCAGTCCATTTATTCATCGCATGTCAGGCGTGTCAGGTCCAATTTATTTTCACACATGCTGTTTATTTTACACGTGCTGTTTTAAAGTATATATTTCTTCAGAGTAAAACAGGTTTAAAAGGCATTGAAGTGCAAAAGGACACTCAGTAGTGTATCTCCAGCCAAGCCCCACCCCTTGTTCGCTGTATTTTTCACATACCTCTTTATAGATGTGCATATTGATAAATCCTCTCCTGATCGCTTGTTTTATCTCCAAACTCCTCAATAATGCAATCCAAGTCACTGTTCTGTGTAATATAGTGACTTTTATTACTTTTTGAAAACAAACTAATATTTAAATTATATATGAACACCAAAATCATGTGTTCATCCCAGAACTACTAATGCTACAATACAACATGTATCGCAATATGCACGTTGTGATATGATATGCATCATGATATATATGATGGGCTATGATGCATAACTAGATCAGTAACTTGTGTATGCATTCAATATATGTGTATCTGTGTGTGTGTAATTTGATATATATATATATATATATATATATATATATATATATATATATATATATATATATATACACACACACATTTATTCTTCATTTAAATACCACTTGGTGAACTACAGTTAGCTAAGTTGTGTGCTTTTGGTCTTGTGTCACGATATAAACGGTACATACCTCTATTACGGTACGATATGTAAGGTAAAGTATCCCAATTCATATATACGCAATGAATCTTATAATGCATGTAGCCTAGACCAGAAGATATAAGAACTAGAAAGCTGTTAGTAAATTAACATAACAAATCAATGACTGCAAAGGATTATGCTCAGAGATATATAGCAGGTCAAATCAAAGTTTAATTTCTTTGAACATGTAAAAAGAAATGTATGTATAATATATGGGTAGACTAGCCCATAGTAAAAGTATAATAGTAGATGTATGACTTTGTCTTTCAGAGAGAGCACACATTAATAAGTCTTTAGTTGTTCTCCCTGTTATGGTATAGTATGTGGTTAGAGGGGGTTGGGTGCGGGGAAGAATGTGACTTGTTTTATTTTACAACAGCATGCTGCCCAGTGTGCACAAAAGAAGTTTCAGAAAACTTACAATATCCACAGTATAATGGAGTGAACAGGTGTATTAGTGGTTTGCATGTGTAATATAGTACTTTTATGCCTTAATGAGCAGTGCCAGTAAGTAGTTAAGGGTTTCTTTAATGAATAAATCATGTTGGCATGTCCAGAAAGAACAAATAGATTAAAAGAATATTTTAGGCTATTTGCATCCTTTTCATGTTTGTCTCTTGAGCGATAAACTTCAGGAATGAGTAACATCTGGCATGGTGGATTGGTGCTGTCACAGAAAAGGAAAGGGGTGGGAGAGGGAGTCTTGTTTGTGGCTTAATGGAAGTTCCCAACTTTGTTAACCCTTAGCGGTCCATTTATTCAGCACTTGTCAGGTTCAGTTTATTTTCACAAACAGTGTTTATTTTGCATGCACTGTTTAATTTTTTTTTTTTTTTTTTTATAGTAAAACAGGTGTAAAAGGCCCTGCATAGAAAAAGGACACTCAGTAGTGTATCTCCAGCCAAGCCCCACCCCTTGTTTGCTGTATTTTTCACATACCTCTTTATAGATGTGCATACTGATAAATCCTCTACTGATCACTCGTTTTATCACCAAACTCCTCAATAATGCGATCCAAGTCACTGTTCTGTGCAGTATAGTGACTTTTATTACTTTTTGAAAACAAACTGATATTTAAATTATATACGAACATCAAAATCCTGTGTTCATCCCAGCACTACTAGTGTTACAATACAATATGTATCGCAATATGCACGTTGTGATATGATATGGAGAGTAATGTCTGTTTTAACTAAGTATGTTATCTTTTTCGCAAGTACATTTAATAAAAATAACTATTCTCTTGTTTACTTCAATGGTGGGAAGTGGTTACATTTTATTTTGTTTTGTATTAAATTTTAGAATGTTGTGCAGTTAGTATTGGCTAACAGGTGTTTCAGGCAACTCTTCTTGTAGCAATTATTAGCAACATTGCATGATTAACCCCAAGCATGGTGCTTTTAGTCATTTGGGAATTTATTGTCAGCTCTTTGGAACACCCAGCTCTAAATAACATAAGGAATAGTTTAATAGCTTCAGAACATTTTAATTTTGGTTATATAACAACTTGATGAGGCATATAACTGGACATTTTAATGTTGAATTTCACATGAACCTTCCTTAGCAAAATTATGAACTTTCCTGAATTTATATAGATTGTTTTCTTACAAAAATGACAGTAAACAAGAAAATTGAGTTGTTTTGTTTTTTTTCCCCCCTGAAAAGTTAACGTGTATTTAGAGTTCACTAGGACCTTTATGAAACCTGTAACAAATATGGAAAAATAAATGAAACTTAAAAACCATTATAAAAATATGGTATGACTGAAGAGGTGCTTTTGCTGGATCACTTTTGTGAACAACAAAGAAATTTGGATCGTGAAGAAGAGCTCTAGAGTGAAGACTTGATCTTCATTTAGACAGTTAATTACTTCTTATACAATATGTATAGCATATGAGAAGACCGCCTTTTTATTTATTTATTATAATTTCTGTATACTATGTTAGTCTTATGATTAATATGTGATCAGAATACATTGTAGTATATTTCAGTCTTATGGTATCAACATTTTTTTAAGTTTTTATTTGTACTGCTAACATGACTAGACTGTTGCTTTTACGTGTTTGTTCATCTAAGCAGAATAGCTGTCGAATGTTGGGCTGCTGTTCCAGCAGAAAGCAAGTCCACTGCTGAGATGATCTAAAAGCTCATTCTGTCCTTTAGAAACTACCCATGTCCCCTTAAAATCACAGCTGACAGTAATTATTGTACTTAACTCTTTGGTTTTTATCAGTTGTATAAGACTTTGTTGTACTTGATGAAACAAAGTTCTTGATAGTTCTGTGTAATTTGGAATCATTCATCTAGGACCAGAGAGATAACTGAAGCAAATGAGGAATGTTTTGGTGACAAGTGAAAATGATTCTGTAGATTTTTATTTATGTACTGATTCCAGACACTCAAACCCTAGCAAACACGTGAATAATCTCTTAAGAGTGTTGAGAACTTTTCCTTCTAATAACGCAAAGACTAGCTATATGATTGATGTATTTTCTGTTTTTAAACCTAAGTAACTAATTATGTTATACTGGTAGGGATACAAGCTGGGCAAACTACATGAATTGTTTTCAAATGTCTAGTGTAATTTTTAAAATGGGACTCTGAATCGGGTAAATAGTCTTTTTTGATAATCTGTACTTATACTCCCACCTCCCTGTTATGTTAAACTCCCACTTACCAAAGTAGAATGCTGAGAAGTGTCACCACTAGGGTAAATCTGGTGGTTTGGTTCATGTTGAGGCATGTTTTATTGTGGAGAGGGTGGTGTTTCAACATTGTGGTTTAATTCATATGGCATTAGCATTTTCAGGATAGTATTTTGAAGTAAAAGTAACTAGGATTCTTAAAGTGGTTAAATGTTTTGCTGAAACAACATTTTATATGTACATAAAAAAATTATTAATAATAGTAATTAATAGCTTTACAGTGTTTCTTGTAAAATTTGAAATATTTTCAACATGGGCTTCTGAGGCAAAAACCTTGAAATATGTATTTTAAAGCCATGAGGCATTGAACATTTCAAAGATGTGGGGAGTAAAACAAATACAAATTGAAATTTCCTGTAGACATGTATCTAACATAGCTATACTACTAATTTCTATTACGGTATCATATTGATTTTAGTCAATCTTAAGCTCTTTCCAAGCTTACAATTTTTACATGTACAAACAGGGTCCCGTGTTTTATGGGACCCTGTTTGTACATGAGAGACCTAGAAATAACTGACTTTCATAAATATTTATATATTATATATATAATAAATATATATATATATATATATATATATATATATATATATATATATATATATATATATATATGAGAAAGAGACCTAGATATTTATTTGCATGAACGTTGTATTTTCTTGTTTCACAGGTCCTTGTAAATGACTTCTTCTTGGTGGCTTGTCTTGAAGACTTCATTGAAAATGCTCGACTCTTTATTTTTGAGACCTTTTGCCGTATCCACCAGTGTATCAGCATCAGGTTGGTAAAATGAAAAATGTTGTTTAATTATATGCGTCTAAAGTAACAAAATATATTATCAAATAGTGTTGGGACAGATATATCGGGAATATTCTAACGAATAGCAGATGCTCATTCACTAAAAATGTCAAAAATACACTTATTTACCACCTCACCAGAGGTTGCGCAATAGTTTAAAAAAATGGCAAATAAAAAAGAGCTCCATGTGAGATTAATATATTAAAAAAAATAAAAACACACACACACACACTGACAGAGGATCAACACAGTAGCTCTTGAGCCTCTATTTAAAAGTTTTGGATAGCAAAAAGTGAACAAACCAGATTGTGTGTGTGCACATATAGTGATCTCTGTGGAACACTATCTGGGTGAAAATGGCGTTGTAATGCTTTAGAGTGAGTCAGACTCATACGACATTAAAATGCCTCTCTTAACAGTGCCCAACTTGCTGGAAATGTTGTGTAGTGATTTTTATTTATTTATTTTTTATATAGATTTTATAGAATATATTTTTTGTTGCGACTTTCTGTTCTGTGGAATGTAATAAATGAGAACCATTTGAAGTGTTTAAAGTTAAATTTAAGTTCTCATTTGCTTGTTCAGCTACAAAAAGGCACATGTAAACCTCATGTTATTGCTTTATGAAAACACGTCTTTGGCCACTGTTTTTCTACTTTAACGTGTTACATATTGTAACGTCTTGCTGCAAAGTAAAGGCACACACACAGGGGGCACGCCCCCTTGCCCCTGCTGCTATGCTGTCTCTGTCTGCATTCAGAGCATGGACGAGAGTGCATGCGTGGCGCCAACCTAGAGAACTCTACAGCCCTGAGTGTTAGGTTTCAACAGAGAAGGGTTCTGGTGGTTCTGTAATGTTGTGGGGCGCATTTTCCTGGCATGGTTTGGGTGCACTCATTCCATTGAGTGATCATCTTCATCCCATGTTGCAGCATTTCTTTCCTGCTGGGGAAGGGGGGGGGGGGGGGGGGGGGGGGGGGGGTGGGGGGGGGGGGGGGGGAGTTCCAGGATGACAATTCCCCCATCCACAGAGCACGTGTGGTCACCTAGTGGTTTGATGAGCATGACACTGATGTTATCCATATGTCATGGCCTTCTCAGTCACTGGATCTGAACCCAATCGAGCAGTTATGGGATGTTCTGGAATGATGTCTGAGACAGCATTTTCCTCCTTCATCAACCAGGCATGAGTTGATTGACTTTCTCATGGAAGAATGGTGCCGCATCCCTCCTGCAGAATTCCAGAGGCTGGTAGACTCTGCCACGGCGCATACAGGCCTTACTGGCCGCACGTGGTGGCCCGACACCCTATTAAGCGACTTTACATTGGTGTTTCCAGTTTTTTGTCCACTACCTGTAGATACTTACGTTTCTTCCAGTCTGTCAAATTGCCTTATGTATTTCCCATAAAATTGCTCTTGAACCAGTCTAGACTGCGTTTCACATATATTATGATTGCTCTTGGTTTTCTGTTGTGCATCCAGACTCTAAACTATAAGACTTGGAAGGCAACTACAAGCCAAGAGCTATGCCATTGCAAACAGTCCCGAATGTATGGATGAAAATTAAATTACAGGAATCGCTGAGTGGCTGTGGCTTTGCCAAAATCACAGCTGGTTTAAAAACTGTGAACTTAAAATTGTCAGTTCTTAAAACAGCTAAAAGGGGGAGACATGTTGTCAGCTTCTTGGTGTATGGTGGTATGTTACCAAACATTATAGTAAAGGGGGTTCTGTCCTCATGTGATTTTACACAGCTGTCTGAAATCCTGAGTAGACATTTTAAAAATGTAGGATAAATAAGATCATTTTGAAAAAGGCTCAAAAGAAAAAGATAAACCTGTGGTTGATTTCTTTTAGCTTTTTTGGTGTTTTTTGTTTAAATGTTTTAATTTTAATCCAGTTCTTGTGAAGGTTAATTTGACTTCTGTTTAGGAAGTAGACATAGGAATAGTGTTGTATTGTACTAACAAATATACACCCTTTTGTGGCTTTACTTTTTTACAAATCTTCTGTTGCTAACATGGAATGCCTGAATGCCATGCCTGAGTGAGTCGCCTGCATGCTTAATATGTCAATAACTTTGTCAAGGTCCTTACAGGTGGTGTCCACTGTAACCTTTATTACCACACACACATTTTTTTCTCATGTCCGTTTTTTACTTCTTGTTTACAAAGCCCTTAATCGGAGAATCTGTACCCCCTACAATCTGCACCCAGAAATTCTAGTTTGTGTGTATACAGTACATATATTTACCACTTTGGCAAAATATGTAGAAAGGTTGGGAATTTCGAATAGATTCCTATTCAAGTACACGGATGCCAACATTTCCGTGCGTTCGAATACCCGAAATAATGAACAGAAGGCAAATACGTATGTGTACTACAGCAGACAGCATAGAATGTGTAAGCTGCTAAAGTTTAAGTTCACTCTTCGGAGGAGCCTGCCGGGTTCAAGAAGTGTACAAACAATGTCCAAGATGTTTCTTTGTTCAAGTTACTTGGTTTATTCAGTAACCTGTAAATTAATTCAGAACAAGGAACCTACCTGGTTGTACTTTTAATGGTCAGTGATGGTCAATTGACGTTATTCCATCCAGTCACAGAAAGTCAACAGTTGTGTTTTACATTGCACTGCAGTCCACAGAGTTAAACTACTTCCATGTTGTTTTCTCAATCATTGCGGTGTTCTGCTTAACATTTAATATGTGTTTATATTCAACATAAAGCTAAATTAGCGTTCTAATTTCAATGTTACTAAAGTTAGGCTTCCTTTTAGCACTTGCAATATCCATTTGTTTCCAAATTTGAAATTAGCCGGTACCGTGCTCCCGGAAGCTGTTTCACAACTGCATAGCAACAGCGGCTGTGTGGGGTCGTTACAGGGGAATTCAAATGGGGGATCTGTTAACATTAGCTGAAATCAAGGCAACAAAAAGTTTAACATTGATTTTGAACATTTGTCAAGTGTTGGCATTTAAAAAAAAAGAAAAGAAACTAGTAGCTAATATGTCTTTTGTGTACTCGAATATGTAATATGCTATTAAAATTGCACCACAGTTTTTTTCCGTGTATTCGACTACACTGACCCATCCCTAATATGTACAGACTTCAGCACTGTAGTAATCAGATTTTAAGGGGAAAGGGGGTGGTTGCGTCCCAGTCAGTGCTGAGATTTTTCTCAAATACTACCTTAGTACAGTAACATTAAGTCTTTCAATAAGTTTATTGGTTTTAATTGTATAACTTCATAAGGTTGCAAGAAAGTAAGTGTTTGTGTGCTTAGTATAGCGCACACCATTGCTGTAAGCTACAGTAAGAGAACTATTTCAGAAGCTGGCTTTATGTTGGTAGAATGCCTTTCCTCCTGGTTCACATTATCGTGGCATGACAAAATAAATCGCAGAATAACAATGATGCACTTCTGCCTTTTTAATGAGGTTCCATAACTAGAAGTCGAGCATCTGCAGTACATTCCATAGCCTGAAGCAGAAACACTTGACAGCTGCAGCTGTTAGCAGGTTGCTTTACCTGTACAATTTATTGCATCCTGTTTAATTATTCCTAAAGTTTTAACTGCTGTATAATATTTCATTAACAAATTGATTGCACATGTTCAGTACACAAATTGTTTATTTTATTATACATTTTATTTAGATAGATGTGTAGATAATGGTATAAAGTTTGCAAGGAAATTGAAGGCTCCCCTTAAGGTATAAACTGTAGAAATGTATGAAACATTGTTATGCTAAAAATGTAAACCTGTGTTTTCAGAAGTGCTTGCAGCAAATTTACATCAGGATAATTGCAAAGCTGTAGAATGTCTGTATTCAAGGTTGAAGTCTGAAATATGATAGTGCTGTGTACGATTCTCATGTTGCACGTAGTCTGGAATTGATTCGGAGTCTTAGTTTTTTTGGCAGCCTACCTGCAATTGGATCCATATACTTGTTAAAGAGCACAAAGGTTAGTGGCAATACTGAACTAGTAAGTTGAGCATGGTGTTATTTTTATTTTTGGTGGGGGTGGGTCAGCCTACCCAATTCTTACAGTAGAATAAAACTCAAGTCCTATTTTGTCCATTTTTAGCCAATACCACAAGAACTAATTGGCAATCCAAGACTAGGGATTAAACTGTACTTCAAATTTAGTAATAAGCTACACAACACTCTTCCAATAATGGACATTTCAAAAGAAACTAAAGCACCCAAATAGTGTGTTTTATTCTGATAGCTTCTGTGGTAAAGAGCATTCAGAAAAGCAAATGGCTAATTTGAATACAAGCAGTTACTACCTGGTACTGTTACTTTCATCATTACCTCTACACTATAGCATGATTCTCATCTGACACTCTATGATTTGAAAATGGCAATAAAAATTGCTGTCAAACCTATTTTAGCAATAATACTTCTTCAGGTTTATTATAATGATTAAATGACAATCTGACAATGCAGGAGTTTTGATCTTATATTGCCTATTTAATGGTATAGACTAGTAATGAAAGTAATTACTGTACATTGGTTTGGAAATTTAGAATAAAAAAATAGTGTTGCATAGAGAACAGAATATGTGGTTCCCTATCAAGTACGAAATGTAACCATTACCTCATGGATATTAATCCTTTGATACCGTCTGACCTGAATAGATATTCCAGAGCTGCACGTCATGCCAGTGATGCCGTCGTGCCTGCCCCCGAGGGCATAAAAAGACTGCTGTCACTTAACATAGTCATCATTTTTCCTTTCACCGTCTGAGAGTGTTGAATAAACTACTTTTCTCTGCTTTTTCACTTGTGTAGTACACTATTAATGCGATGAAATTACGTGTTTCATAGTAAATACTTCACGTATTGTGCATTCAGGCCTGTTTTTTTGTTAAGTCCCTCGCGCGCCGGGAGCGCCGGAGTATATATATATATATATATATATATATATATATATATATATATATATATATATATATATATATATATACAGTACTGTGCAAAAGTTTTAGGCAGGTGTGAACAAATGCTATAAAGTAAGAATGCTTTCAAAAATAGACATGTTAATAGATTATATTTATTAATTAACTAAATGCAAAGTGAGTGAACAGACGAAAGTTCTACATCAAATCCATATTTGGTGTGACCAACCTTTGCCTTTAAAACTGCATCAGTTCTTCTAGGTACACTTGCACAAAGTCAGGGATTTTGTAGGCATTTAGTCAGGTGTATGATTAAACAGTTATACCAAACAGGTGCTAATGATCATCAATTCAATATGTAGGTTGAAACACAATCATTAACTGAAACAGAAACAGCTGTGTAGGAGGAATAAAACTGGGTGAGGAACAGCTAAACTCAGCTAACAAGGTGAGGTTGCTGAAGACAGTTTACTGTCAAAAGTCATACACCATGGCAAGACTGAGCAGAGCAACAAGACACAAGGTAGTTATACTGCATCAGCAAGGTCTCTCCCAGGCAGAAATTTCAAGGCAGACAGGGGTTTTCAGATGTGCTGTCCAAGTTCTTTTGAAGAAGCACAAAGAAACGGGCAATGTTGAGGACCGTAGACGCAGTGGTCGGCCAAGGAAACTTACTGCAGCAGATGAAAGACACATCATGCTTACTTCCCTTCGCAATCGGAATAATTGGCCGAAAGAATTGGCCGAAAACAGTGGGACCCTGGTACACCCATCTACTGTCCGGAGAAGTCTGGTCAGAAGTGGCTTTCATGGAAGACTTGCGGCCAAAAAGCCATACCTCTGACGTGGAAACAAGGCCAAGCGACTCAGCTATGCACGACAACACAGGAACTGGGGTGCAGAAAAATGGCAGCAGGTGCTCTGGACTGATGTGTCAAAATTTGAAATATTTGGCTGTAGCAGAAGGCAGTTTGTTCGCCAAAGGGTTGGAGAGCGGTACATGAATGAGTGTCTTCAGGCAACAGTGAAGCATGGTGGAGGTTCCTTGCAAGTTTGGGGCTGCATTTCTTCAAATGGAGTTGGGGATTTGGTCAGAATTAGTGGTCTCCTTAATGCTGAGTAGTACAGGCAGATACTTATCCATCATGCAGTACCATCAGGGAGGCATCTGATTGGCCCCAAATTTATTCTGCAGCATGACAACGACCCCAAACATACAGTTAAAGTCATTAAGAACTATCTTCAGCGTAAAGAAGAACAAGGAGTCCTGGAAGTGATGGAATGGCCCCCACAGAGCCCTGATCTCAACATCATCGAGTCTGTCTGGGATTACATGAAGAGAGAGAAGCAACTAAAGCTGCCTAAATCCACAGAAGAACTATGGTTAGTTCTCCAAGATGTTTGGGCCAACCTACCTGCCGAGTGCCTTCAAAAACTGTGTGCAAGTGTACCTAGAAGAATTGAAGAAGAATTTTTTTTTTTTTTTTCTCCCCCACAGAAACACTAACGTGGCTGATGGGTTCAGCTGTCCTACGTTAGACTGAGATGCACTGGGTCAGGCTGCTTGCAGTTTTTTCTGTGTCTTGTTGCCACATTAAGATCTGCTTGCAGAATTTGTGTGAAGACTGTTAGTTAACAGTAGGCCTTCCTTAGTTTTTGAAATATTGATCAGCCTAGAGCATTACAGGTGGGTATCCCTATATCGTTCCTGTGGTGACTGTAGGTCCCAGATCTGCTCCCGTTCCTGCCGGTACTTTTGTACAACGAACGAGGTTACCTTTGCCGAATCACTAGTAGTTGGTGGGCTCAGCTCTGCTTCGGGCCTGACTGCTTGCAGTCCTTCCCACAGTGTCTCGTTGCCGCTCTGGTCTCTGCTTGCAGTTCCGTTGTGCCGTGCACTGCACCATTCTGTTTCCACCATACCATGTGTATCGTACCATTTTCACTGTACCATACCGTTTGCACTGTACCGTGCACCATATTGTGTGTGTACAATACTGTAATAGTGCTTAGGCACCATGCCGATACTTAAGAGCAGCGAACCCGGCTTGAATTTGATTTGCGTTGTTTTTATCTTTTTACAGCACTTGCCTGTAACCTACCTTACAATGGTGTTGCTGCTTGTGTTGTCTGAGACAGCAGGGTTTTTTTTTTGTTACTGTATACCGCACCAGCCTTGTTATAGTAAATACTGTATACAGGAGCTGCAGCTTGTGCCCTGTTACACAGTGGTGTTGCTGCTTCAGCAGACTCATCCAGCTGGGGTATGGTCTAGAACGGCAGAGGTGGCTTAGGGGATGTGTAACCCCCATTGTGCACAAATGCACCTACCCTGTGCTACAGGCACTGAACCTGTACCAAACAGCATTGCTTGTCGTGCAAGTCTTTAACAAGCTGAGGCAGCAACTTTTCATTCTTACTGGACATTGCTTGCTATTTGCATTATGTCTGGGTTTATCCCTGTGACACATGCAAAGCCAGCCTGCTTGTCTAGTACCACGCAGTCCTTGTTACTAGACAGGCCTTTATCATACTGCTTTTCTGTGAGTTTTATGCGCATTTCTGGTGTTGGTGTTCACATTTGAGGATGTGGAGTCAGATAGTGCATCCCCTAAGGTTAAGCTCTCCCTGTAATGGCGGTGCTTTTGCCATTGATCATAAGGGCCACTGCAGCCTTGCAGGTGCCCTGGTCTACAGAGGGTCTGCCCTGTTGCAGTACTGTACAGCGGCGTTACTGCTTGAGCAGACGCTCCCTTGTTGGCAGCAACAGTACTGTACACTACTATACCGACCCGGTACCAAACCAGTTCTGACCTGCTACCGACCAGGGTTTTACAATCCCCAGTCTGGTACCAAGCAGACCTTGTTGACAGTACTGTCTTTAGCAGCTGAAGCAGCAACTATAGATTTTTACTGTACATTTGCTTGCTATTGCATATGCCTGGGTTTTTATCAAATGCCAGCAGCTTCAGGGACCAGCATAGCCAACTGTGCCCCCGACCAGACCACCTCCTGGTGCAGAGGCAAAAGCCTTAGGCCAAGTGACAAGGTGAGGTCCAGGGCCCCTTCCCAGAGAGTATTGGCATCAGTGCACTACAGACATCTGGGTACAAACCGGCTACTCACTGCAGTTCAAGCACAGCCCCCCTCCCTTTCGGGTTGTGATTGCAGCTTCAGTCGTGGATCCACAGCACACTGTTGTAGTGTCTCAGGCGGTAGCAGCTCTGCTGCAAAAATGGGCTATTCTTATTGGTACACCCCCTCCAATTGGAAGACGGGTTCTACTCCATGTTTTAGCGTGATGGTGGCCTCTGACCAATTCCCGAACTCAGTCAACCTGTTCTGAGCCAAAGGAAGTTCAAAATATGACGATGCAACAGCTAGTTAGTTATTCAGGCCAGGCAATTGGTTCACCAAGGTGTACTTCAAAGATGCCTGTTTCCATAGCCCCATAAAACCTGGAACACTTGAGCACCTGCGGGTCGCTTGTAGAACAGCGTACAAGTTCAAGTTTTGCCATTTGGCCTCTATTAGCTCCTCATGCCTTTTTCAAGGCGCAGGGAAGCTATGCTTGCCCCAATGAGACTCAAAGGTATCAAAGTACTTTTATTGGACAACTGGTTCGTTTTGCCCAGTCTCCAGCTCAGACATACGCTCACGCGTAACTGTTCAACGGTCACCTTTTACAGGTAGGGCTTACAGTGAATTTGCCAAGAGCCAGCTGACACCTTCTCAGACAGCCTCCAGGATAGCAGATGGCAGCATTCAGAGAATAGACACCTGTTAAAGCTATTCAGAGAGTAATGACGTTCCAGAACTTTTTGGCTTGAGGGCAGCGGCTTTCAACTCACTGCTCCCTGTGCAAGCCAGGTTCAGTAGTAAGGTTTTTCAGCCCACATTGAACCACAGCTGCCCATTTACATTGTTCTTCACTATCTAAGGGCACTCTCTTGTTGCAAACAGCCTGCTCATTTGCACCTCAGGGTAGTGTTGGGCATTGTCACCAAAAAGAGAGGCCATCACAACCAACGCATCCAGCCTAGGCTTGGGCGCTGTGTAGAATGGCACTCAACATAATGGTTTGGAACTGCAGGCAGTTTAACTGGCCTTGTAGCATTGTTGTTGAGGGTTCGAGGGAAGCATGTGCTTGTCCGTGCAGACAACGCAACAGTGGTGGTTATGTCCATCAAGTAGCCCACAAGCTGTTGCTCTGGGTTCACAATCATCGCCTCTCCCTGCGAGCAGTACACCTGCCTGGGGTGGTAAGCTAGGCGATGGACCTCCTCTCAAGGAGAGTTCCCAATGCCTTAGAATAGAGGTTTCTACCAGAGGTGGTAAGCCTCATTTGGCAACTGTTCGAGAGAGCAGAGGTAGACCTGCCAGGAATCAACCCGTCATCCCCTCTGGTTTTCCATAACAGGAGCCGGGGACCAACTGGTGGTAGATGCCTTGGCACACCAGTGGCTGAGGCAGCTGCTGTATGCCTTCTTACCGCTCGCCATGGTCCCGCTGTATCGGGAGAAAATCACACAGGACTGGGCCAGGGTGCTATTAGTAGCTCCTTACTGGCCCGAGTATAATTTCCAGTTCTAATGCAGCTACTGAGCGGCCAGCCATGGAGCCTGCCCGAAAGTCATGACCTGCTTAGCCAGGCACGGGGGACATTGTGGCATGCCAACCCATTGATCCTGCGGCTCTGTCCCCAGAATGGCAGCATTTCGACAGGGTTATTGACACCCTGCAGAATGCCAGAGCAGCCTACTCTCGTTCCCTGTATGGGTACAAGTTGGGCGTTTTCAGATGTGGCGCTTGCCTAAGGACTTCACGTTTTCAGATGTGGCGCTTGCCTAAGGACTTCAACTCCACGACCTGTCCCATGGCAGTTATACTGCAATTTTTTGCAGGACCTGTTGATAAGGGGAATCCCCCTGTACATTAAAGGTTTATTTGGCAGCTATTCAGCTTGCCATATCAAAATTGATTCAGTCTCCCCAGGAGCTCCACTTTCTGGTGGGACAATTTTTAAAAGGAGCTTGGTGGCTTCAGCCACCAATGAAGGACGTTGTCTCTCATTGGAGGCTTAGTGTGGTGCTTAAAGCACTTATGAAGCATCCCTTTGAGCCCTTGCATTCAGCTGAGCTGAAATATTTATCTCTGAAAGAGGCTTCCTTGCCAAAAACTATCTTCGCATTTCATGTCAACCAGTCTGGATTTGGAGGCTTCTTCCACCTCCTTCCAGTCTGACTGGGAGCTGCAGCTCCATACGCTCTGTCTAGTGTGGGCCTTGGCATGCTATGTTGACGGGATAAAAAAAAATCTGGAGGCAGTCTGCACGATGTGTTGTCTGTTCTGGAACAAAGTTCCATGATCATGCCCTGTCTAGGCAGAGGCTGTCCAGATGGATCACAGACAGTCAAGACTGCCTATGAGCTGGGCAACTTGCCCCCTCCAGAAAAGCTCACTGCTCATTTCTTGCAGGGATATGGCAATTTTGTGGGTTTTATTCCATTGTGCATCTGTCAAGGACATTTGCAATGCAGCGATGTGGGCTACTACCCATACCTTTCTAGGTTCTATTGACTGAATGTCGTGGATCCACAAAACCCTGGTTTTGGAACAAGAGCGTTAAGGATGACCTCAAGCTCAACCCTTACAGCATAAACATAGAGGTGAGTTCTCCCTCAATTTTTTAGGCCTAGCTACTTGTACTAGGGTTCCTCATGGTAACACGCAAGATGGCCGTTGGCTTAGCCTTGTAGCATTCCAGCTGGTCTGCAGTATTGCTTTGTGACAGCTTTGGTATTCGTACCCATGAGGTAATGGTTACATTTCGTACTTGATAGGGAACGCTAGGTTATTATCATAACCCTGGTTCCCTGAAATAGAAATGTAACCATTACCTCATGAAACCTCAACAGATATTCCCAAGCTGCACGCAGTTCCAGTGACACAGTCGTGCCCACTCCCGAGAGCATAAAGTGACTGTTGACACCAACATCATCATAATTTTTCCTTCAAGACTTGCTGCAATAATTAATGCAGCGACCTTGAAGGTTAATGGTTACATTTCTATTTCAGGGAACCAGGGTTATGATAATAACCTAACGATTTCTTGTCTTGCAACATTGTAATATTTTGTAAAATGAAAAATCGGCATATTTTGTTGAATGTTGCATCCCCCACATTCAACTATTACTTTACCTGATTTTTATTAAAGTGTGAAGTTTGTCAGACTTGCAGGAGTCTTCACTGCTGGCCCCTGTCAATAAATCACTTTCAGCTGGGTACCCAATAGCTGATGTGAGTGTAATTTAGATCGAAGTAGCAAATTTAAGACGACATCGAAAGTTATGTACAGCAATGTATATTTATAATAGTATTGGGTATAGCCCATAAACCTTGATGCTGATGTAAAATATTCAGGGTCAGGTTGCAGTACATTGGGACTGGTAGGTTTGTGCTCTCACAAGTTCATATTAAATCATGGACAGAAACACAAGATCAGTCTGCATAGGTAATGAAAGCTTTTACTAAGAAGACATTGATACATGTTAACATTAGTGGTACCATTAACATTAGTAATAACATTAGTAATACCAAGTGCTGCCAAGTTTCACAATTTTTATATGTTTCAAGACAGCAGATTTGAATATTTAATGTTTTTTGTTTGTTTTTTTGTTACCATGCTGTGCAAAAAAAATAATATTCACACATTGGGAAATAACAACCTTCGTTTTGAAGTGGCTTTCTTTTATTAGAAGCTGGCTTTCTATAAATAGTTATCTTTGCTAATAGTGAAGATATTACAGGGGATCATATGCACCATCTTGCTAATGTGTTCCATAACCTCGAGTATTTGTTTTGGTGCCAACAGCAAAATGCTCTGTTTTGAAGGTGTTAATTAGTCAATTGAGTCGCAAATTCGGCAGGAAAGTCTAAACGTTTAAGTGAGTCAGGTTCGCAGCGGTGCAACCTGAAGTGAATTACTGTTAAGTTGAGTTAATAGCTTTCTTCTTTAACAACATGACGGCTTGCGTGGCTGTAGAGGATAGCGTGACAGGAAATTGTCCTGGTTTTGTTTAGCATGTTACTCACAGTAACTTACCTTTTGAAAAACAAACCGAGGTTAATGGTGCAGGAAGTGGTGAGATAATGAGGAACGAGCTGGGTCTTTCAGCTTTTATGCTGTTTGTTAGCAGGTAAGCTATTGCAGGTATAGTAAAGTGCCAGACTTTAGTCTTTGTTGATAATAGACAGATTTATAGGTCTTTGAAATTAGATGAAGTCCTGCAGGAAATGCAAGGAGTTTATTGGAAAGCCACAGGAAGCCCAGCTGCAGCAGTGATGCTTGGGTAAAAGAATGCCTGCCTGTTTAACCAAAATGACACATCTCTATCTGATTTTAAAAGGAGTAAAATTGGCTTTGATTTTGGGATAGTAACAGTAAACCTGGCTGGTGGATTAACTTTGGTTGTCACGACATTTGAGAAAGCAAAGTTAGGTAAAAAAAAAAAAAAAAAAAAAAGTGCCGTCACAAGGTACATCAAAGAAAACAACCTGCTGTGAAGTGATTCATTGCTAATTGAGTTGGCCTAAACACTTTAGTCTGCCACTGTTCAACTGAAAAGGAGTGTTGATTGCTGCTTTATGTAAACTCAGGGTTGATGTTCTTCTCCAGCCCAAATGAATACTTCATCATGATTGCCTTTTAGACAAGCAAGAATTTTTTGCTATGTGTGGTAGTGTATTTTTGAATTGCTCTTTAACTGTCAGCTGGTAAATTGTGGTAGATGTATGGTTTTGAGTTATTTTAAAGTTTAAAATGTGTTTTGTTTTGAGCAAAAATGGAGAAAACATGTTGATTTTAAAATAAATACAATCCCATCTGTGCTGTTGTACCAGTGGGGAATGAAATTCCCAGCAATGTGGATATAGTGGTAGTGGTCATAGTGACCAACATTTTTTAAAAGTTGACACTTGATTGGCCAATCTACATGTCTGAATTTGATAAAACTTACCCTTACCCTACAAGAAACTATTTCACATACCATGAATGTAGGTCATTCCTGTATGGATACTGTGTTTATCTGCAAATAATGCAAACTAGCTCAGGTTGTGGACTGACTCTGCTTGAGAAAGGCCAGGAGCTGAATGTCAGGGGTGCTCTAGTCAGAATTGAGGTATACTCGCAGAGTAGTGACTTGCAAAGCTTGGTAATGGATAAACATTAAACAAATATTGAATGTTTAAACTCATCTACACTAGTCTTTTAAAGTGGGTACATAGCTAGAAAACTATTCCCTTTTACATTACGTCCGTATATGCTTTTTGCTACTAAGATAAGCGTTGTGCCTAATTTAATCATCACCTTTTTACCTTTTAGCATGCTGGCAGACAAATTGAACATGACACCTGAAGAGGCTGAGAGATGGATTGTTAACCTAATTCGCAACGCAAGGCTAGATGCAAAAATAGATTCAAAACTGGTAAGGTTTCAGTTTAAGGGCGTTTGTTTTAGTTTGATTGGGGGGTGGGGTTGGGGGGGGTACCACTGTTATTTATTTTTTAACAAATTGAACATTTCAAACAATGATCATGAATGTTTCTTTTTCCATTTTTTCCAGGGTCATGTTGTTATGGGCAACAATGCTGTATCACCCTACCAGCAAGTGATTGAAAAGACAAAGAGCCTTTCTTTCCGCAGTCAGATGTTGGCAATGAACATTGAGAAAAAAATTAACCATAACAACCGGAATGAGGTGAGAACACTGTTTTAAATTTGAAATGCATATTTAGAAAATTGGAAGGATACAGTCGTTCAAAGATGTTTTTAATTTTGTAAATTTTTTTAATACGGATGTGCAATAGTTTTTGTAACCAGTTATATTGTTGTCTTCACTCTCAACCGTTTTTTAGAGTACTTGCTTGTAGTACTACACATCTGTTTTTAAAGTTTTGGAAGCTAAACATGAAATTAACCAGTTTAAATTGGTAAGTTGGCTAGGGAGAATGTGCACTGTAAAAGCATAGCCTAATGCATGTCATTTTACTTCAGTGCTCAATATAAGATGCTGTAGGAACATTTCTTGTTTCATAGCACTTGTATGAAGGCAGTAATTTAATTTAAACCAAGATTTTTATTTGTTATTTTTTTAATATATATATATGCATGCATTATTTGCTGTTGGTATCTTTTTAAAGTTTTTAAATCACTTTAAATTGTTTGTTACTGCTGTAGAAGAAACACCCATAATGTAATATTATAAAAACACTCTTGTTAAGGAATTCAGTAATTTGAGAAAGAAGTTGCTAACAAATTACAGAGTACTACTGTGTCTTAGTCCCCAGGACATTCAGCAATTATATGTGAAGCTTTTACTTAGCAGTCTAGCATGTTTACATGGTACCTCAGGTAGTTAAAATTGCTTTTCTTCATTTACGTTTTGTATTATAAAATTGCTACTACTGTTTTATTTATTGTTTGACTAAAGCTTATTTATTGCTTTTATTATTTAATTTTTTTAATGGGAATGTAATTCCAGATTTTCTTCCTTGTTTTACAGACACCCAACTGGGCTGCTCAAGATTCAGGATTTTAATACAAAATCTAATCTAAATTAAAAAATAAAAAAGTGGTTCAAGGTAATCTTTGCCACAAGGTAATCTCTTTTCACCATCAAATTCCAATTCTTATATACTGCATCTACTTTTAGAAAGGACCATGTTTTGCATTCAACAAATTACTTTCAATAAAAAGAGGCAACAGAAGTATTTGTGTTCATTCATTGTGTGTTTGTTTGTATGTAGTATAAAGTGTACTTTTTGAACAACTGGATGTTTTAACCACTTCAGGTACATCAAAAGGCCAGAGCTTGCAGTATCATGCTGTACCTGAATACGTCAAGGTTTGCCATCTGTTCTGTGGGATTTCTTTCAACCTGGTCTGGCAACATGTGTGCTGTAAAGGCTGTGTTGGTGCTATGGAATGCTATTTTGCAGTCAGTGTTGAGTCGTCTGCTGACATTTGTGTCCAGTTGCATTTCGTGCAAACATCCCTTTTGTCTGTGAGAAGAATGGAAGATACAGCAGCAAACCATCGGCGATGTAAAGGTGCATATGGTAGGACCCCAACCCGAAATACGCCCCCATCTAGATCGGGTTGACCACATCAGGTTGGGGTTAATTAAAATATTTAGAACCCTGAAATCTTTTTGTGGGGTGGAGGTGGTATTTGAATTAAACTGTTTGGGCTAATATGCTACCCTAATGTTTTGTTTAACCCAACAACACACTTTTATTGAGAAAATACTTTATTAATTAGCATAGTGTATGCTGAAGGAAAATACTAACACTTCACTGCAAGATCCAGCAAAATAAACAACTAGACTGCACAAAGCCCTTTTGATTTGACAAACATTCTCTCTGCTTGAGATTCCAGCATGTTGTTTATATGCACAAATTCAAGCACCTACACGTCTGTATGGATGTCACACTGTTTGACAACAGTTTGTCCAATTTTGAAAAAAACCTTAAGGGCCGCATTTGGCACAAGCTATTAAATATAATCTGTGGTTATATGGAGACTATATGTTGCACTTGTATGTTTCCATATATGTAGAAAATTGCTTAGATCCAGTGGTGATTAAACTTGCCAAGGACATTATGTAATTGATAGTATCAAAATCTGGACTAAATAGAAGCCAATTATATGTCAAACTTACATTTTTCCATTTGTCTATAGTTACAGTGTTGTGTTTATTCTATTACTGGATATATAGCATACTGGCAAACTGATATCTGTTTACTTTTAATTTCTAAAGAAACAAATATATACATGTTGTTTTTTTTTTTTTTTTTTTTAATAACATTTTACAATTCAAAATAAAGCTACATAAGTGTATGATGTTAGAGACATAAATTCAATGGGTTACTGCTGTAGTATCAAGACATGAACATTAATTGTAATAATGTATACTGTGTGACCCTTGGAACTAATATGAATGCCCTGTAAATTCCCAGATTTAGGTTAACAGCAGACAGCCATTGGTCTGGCGAGTCAAAAAATTACACAGGTTACATTTAATTTTAAATCCAAAGTAAACCATTCTTCCCCTAATGCACATTGTCTGTAATGTTTGACTGTTTTGTATGAAATTATGTACTTTTCTGTGTTAAGTTGAAAGTTCTATATCACGAAAACTGCAGCAGTGTGTATTGAAAGATGAAGTGCCACACCTAGTGGTCAAAGAAAGAACATCGTTTCAACGAGTTGTATTTCTTTACAGGTGCACCACTTCAGCATTTTCAGTGGCCACTAACATTGTTTCTATGTTGCAGCTATTAAAACATGATTCAGAGTTACGTATTTTTTCTGTTTCATAGCCGCTAAAATGTGAGGGTGTGGGGTCCAGTGGTTGAAGAAAAGGGCTTGTAACCACGAGGTGCCCGGATCAAATCCCGGCTCATTCTAACTCCGTGATCCTTGAGCAAGTCACTTAACCTCCTTGTGCTCTGTCTTTTGGGTGAGACGTTAACCGATGCATAGTTTACACACCCTAGTCTCTGTAAATCAACTTGGTTAAAGGCTTCTGCTAAATAAACTAATAATAACATATAGTAAATGTTATTCAGACAGTATTTGAGACTTCGTAAAGTTCGGAATGCATATGAAAAAAAACTTCTTTAACTTGACATTTTCTACTTCAAAATTTGTATCATAATTGAATTGGATTACTATAAAATTGCATTTGTTCTCATTGATTTATATAACCTCGTGTCCGAATGGCTCTGGTTCTCAAATTTTGGAAGCTAATAATTATAGCACTATAATATAACTTGCAATTTTGTATGATCTCGTACCAGTTATTTTTGGGCAGGGATACAATTTTAAGCATATTTATACATATAAAGTCATACTCTACAAGCATCTCAGAAGACAATGTTATATAATCAGATTACCTTAAGGACCTCCCACTGCACACAGAGGCCCAGTTTGGCATTCACTACCCCCGCGTAGGAAATTACAGCATTCAGATTAATTTGGGTTTTAACTATTAATTTGCAGTGGCAGTTTGGCTTTGTGATTTAAAAAAAAAAAAAAAAAAAAAAAACGTTACCCACCAGTTTAATCAGGTAGTCCTTGCATTAGACATTCATATTGATGGATTACATTTATTCAAAAATAAAAATGTTAAATAAAGTAAAACAACCATTCTGTATAACACACGTTAACATATTTACAGATTTCAGATTTGTGCTTTATGTACCCTTGTCATTTTGTATGCAGCGTGTAAAACGGGGCTGTTTTGTTGTGATATTTCAGCGTCACACTTATCTGATGCAACGATTATTGCAAAAAAAAAAAACCTTTTTTTTTTTTCAATAAATTACAGTAGTCTATTTACAGACGTGGTAGTGTTTGTCGTATATTAATATAGAACGTCTAAATTAAAAATAAAAATCGCACATTTTCTATTAAGCTCAATTGACACTATGTGCTGAGTATTAACTACTGTTGCAAAAGCACGATTCATCAAGGGTTTACGTTAGGGTGACCACCCGTCCCTAATTGGACCGGTTAGTCCCTACATCAAGTCCCGGTCCCGGACTACACGCCTCCAGGATGGAATTTATCCCGGATTCCTAGACACACTGTAAACTTAGGTTAGCGCCACTGTCAAGCTATCTGTTTGGAGAAAAAAAAAAAAAACGTCCCCGTCGCATCATTTTGTAATGCCTTGGTTTAGAAAGCCCCAGAATGATTGACACTTTGGATAGCCGCTCTGATCTGTTTTGGCTACAGCAACCAAAACGCAATTCTTAGAATATTTTCCCGTATAGTACACTATGATCGTCCTAGTTTACGTCAGTAGGGTGGAGTAAAGTTAAGATTGTTTTGGATTAGGATTTAAAATGTGGAACACAAAATAAAAAAAATAAATAAAATAAAATGTAACATAAAAATAACAATAAACAATTTGGAGCGGCATATAAACTAGCTATATTGTACTTCCAAACTGCGCAGTCGATTTTCTTTCTTCTCTAAAACAAATGCTCAAGATAAAAAAAATAATAATAATAATAATAATAAAAAAAAACCTTTAATTGTTGTTTTTATTTTGTCAGTATACAGTTTCACATATTGTAAGAAATGCACATTATTAAAAATAACTTGAATAACCAGCTGAGTTTATTGAAAGCGGACGGCTCTAGGACCAGGCGGGGTTATTTTTGTGAGTTTACTACAGATGCTGTATCACCAAATAGCATGTGTCATCTTCAAAATCTTGACTCTTGGGCTGGCCAGAAGGGGCTCAAACGGAGAAATCCCTCAGATCTTAAAGCCTCACGTCACAGGACTGGTTATATAGAAAAAGTAGACCCAGAGCATCAGGACCAGCAGTGTTACTTAGCCTTAGCAGAGCGCAGATGTAACAAACTACAATCAGTGAAGCCTTCATATGTCTTCGAAATACTCAGTGGAGAGCAACTGTAACCGTCATTTTTGATAAGAATATCACGTCTTGGGAAAAGGACCGGCTTCCCAACAACTCTCGTGCAAGATAAAAACGAGGAGATATATATATATTTTTTTTTTGTTAACATTACAACTACAAGAAAGTTTACCGGTCTCTCTGTCCTAACTTTTCATACATATGGGATGTTTTATAATCCAAACACTGATTTGGATTTCTGAAACGAGTTACATACTTAGAAGTGCACATCTCCAAAATATATGCAGGTATTTTATTTATTTTTTTCGTTTTATTTAAATAATTATTATTTTGACTGCACTTTTCGTTATATAGTTCTCAAAACAATACTGTTTACAATAGGTCTGTTTTTTTTTTTTTTTTTGCTGTATGTGGTTGCTACTGCGAATAAATAATCAAGATACCCACTACAATTGTAATCGAAAGCTCTGAAATTTACTGCACCGTATTCCACACGTGGATCTTTTAAACGCCGTATTTAAATATATATGTTTTAACTTTATTTACGTAACAGTGCTAAATAAATGCAAATCATTGCATGCCTTGTTGAATGTGTGATTAAACCCATTTTTCACACTACGTATCTAACCCTTGTTCAGGTTCTAGTTTGATTACTTTTATTCCTTGTGATCTCAAATGACGTCTGTCCTGTTACTTCTTTTTTTTCAGCATAAGAAGGGATTCCTTAAAATTTGTCTAAGCGCTTTCCCACACTTCATAAAATGGTCTTTGCGAGAGGTGTGAAGATATGTTGTCTCCCCCCATCTAATGCGTGACACCTTGGAATCTAACTGCTTTCTGGAGAAAGCTTCTCATTAAAACAGAAGATCTGGGCACGCTCTCTCTCTATAAAGAAGAGACATACACATTTTCTGTTTCTAAGTAGAAGACTAACAGCTGGCCAAATGCAGTTTCGACTTTTCTCCTTTGCTCTTATTGTCCTCAACTGCGTGGAGTATAGTCACTGTCAGTCGAATCGCTGGAAAAGGAGTAAGAGAGGTCAGTACACTTTTAATGTTAAGTGTTGAGATTAATAGATACGTGCATGCATGCATGCATCTATCTATCTATCTATCTATCTATCTATCTATCTATACACGTTTCTTTTAAATGTATAATGTGTTTCATTGTTGAAAGATTGCTCTTATCAGTTAACCCGTGTTCTCACTTGTCATAACGTTTCTGTATCACATTTTGCGTGATGAAAGATCGTGTTTATTAAACAGAAAAACATTATATCTATTACAGATTATCAGAACATCACAACAGGGAGCATGAACATTTAATGTCTTTTTTTTTTTTTTTTTTTTTTGAGAGATATTACTCTAGCAAAGAGTTTAATACCACTACTAATAGGCTACCGGTATATAAAAAGTTTACATCAGGGGCACATTGACATGCATGTTAAGGTTCATTCTCTCGTCGCTGCCATTTGCTTTGTATGAGTTTTAAAATAAGCAGACAACCAGTTTACATTAAACAGGACGACGCAAACTATCTGCTTAAGTACTGACACGTATTGAGAGGTAAACTAGTTGCACGTTCATATAGCCTAGTGTACTGTGATTCAAGCATCATTTTCTTTTGTAGTTGATTGACTTTTTTTTTTTTTTTTAATAATAAATCATAATGTAGTATTCGTTTAATGTGTTACAACTGTAAAATGAATATAACCTGAGTAACGGTACAAACATTACATTAGAAATGACAGCAATAGTAACGTTTAGGATATACCTGGTAGTATACCTGCATTTATATTATTCGGTTCAGGTATGACTATCATAACGTGGACTTAGAATAGATAATCAAATTTAAAAGCATCACGAAAAGATTATTAGGTACTGAGGTTGCTGCAAGCATGATCACGGTGAACAGAATTAGTCGTCGGTTACCTTGCATTGAAAGCACGCCCTCCAGGTGTTGATGTGGGTCTAATGACATGTAAACTGTCTATTTCCGTTTCATTAACTATTGCCCGACCGCAAAGATTCGTTAAACACTAATTTACGTGAAGGTACCAGATAGCCTAATTTACGTTCTTCAAGTGGTGCTTAAGACCACATAGGGTGAAAATCAGAGACAAGCAAAGAAAAACACGGCTGTTCCAGGAAATCAGCAAGGACTGTTTAAATTTGAGAGAGCCGGGTCCGTGCACGTTGCTCAGTATGACAGTCTTTGGTGGTTCTATCTTTAGGGATTACATTTGCTCATCCGTTAGGAAAAAAAAAAAAAAAAAAAAGCTAAAGTTTACAAAATAATATTAACTAACCGGTTTAGTAAAGAATTCCATACTAAGTGAACCTAATTGTTTTCATTACAGTCTGATTACGTGTAAGAAGGCGACGATTATTAATTTTCCTACCAGGTGTATATCTAACTAGCGCCATTGTTTAAAGCAGTTAAATAGATTATAATTTTATAATCGTCTATTATTCATATTATATTTAGAATGTAGACACTAATATACAAGGTAACACATTGATTAATACGTTGGCATATAGAGAACCCATTGAACCCCTTATACTACAGTCAAAACTAAGATTTATTTTAAAACATGTACTATTATGCGATCAGTTTTAGTTGTGTGATATGTTTATTCTAGAACGTGTGTGGATAACAATATCAGGTATGAATCACCTTTGGTCTACTGTAAAAAAACAAACAAACAAACAAACAAACAAACAAGTAAACCTATGTGTTTTAGAATTATATACTAATATATATTCTAAACTCTTTTTGCCCAAGAAAGACCATTCTGAGTGATTTCTTTGAAAGATCTACCCCATAAGATGTGCCCTTAAAGTGGTGTGTGTGTGTGTGTGTGTTTTAAAGATATTAAAATGTATGAGTAGGCAGAAAAGAGGAATGTCATATTGGTTTAATTTTTGAAGTACTTTGCAACAGATGGTTTGCAGAGTTTTTTACATTTTCAGCGATAGGATCATAATGCACAAAAGTGCCCCTATCTTTACCAACAAAGGGGATACTATGTCCTTAATTAAATGTGGAACTGCTTAGTGCAGTGGCTAGACAGCACAGACTTGGTAGTGATGCTGTGTCTGCCTCAGAACTCAGCTTAAGGAAAGGGTAGTGGGAGTCACTCAATGAATGGTGTGTCACATCCCGGTTGTAAGAATTGGCCCGGTACAAAACCCTAAGCTGGTTTTAATTGATCTTATATCCCCTGATTGATCTTTGAGCAGTGGGTGTGTGCATAACCAATGGTCTTCCTGAAGCTGGTGGATATAGTTCTTCAGCAAATACTGATGGAGATTAAGTTGCCCAACAGCCAACAAACAAAACTGAAGTTTCTCACTTTTTTTCTGTAGTACAAATCGTAAATGCATTGGTATCCTGCTTCTTGGCACATTTTGATGACTGCATTGCATACATGGTTTAAAGGGGAACCTCTATTCCAGTTGTACATTCTTCCACTACCCATCTGCAAATAATCAGGCAATCATTGCGGGATACTGGCAGACACATTTTTTATGGTATTCTGTTTTTGTATTAAGATTGTGTGATCTCAGATGCTCCATAATATAATTTTCTTAATGGGATCCAATTCTTGGCAGAGATGAAGTAGTTAAGTTAGAAATCCATACAGCATAAAGGGACTATTTCGCCTAATTTTAATGATGAACCAAAGCTTAAATAGTGTTAAAGGAAAAGATCTGTGTATTGTAATGTCAGGTTTACTCAAAGTATGTCTTGCTGAACATTCTTTAGAAGGGAACCATGCACAATATGGGAATCCCTGCAAACCTTGGATTGATAACAAGAGCTAAACTAAGTGCCCAAGTCTCATCATAATTTTAATATCTCTTGAAACCTCCTGTTATCATAGTTTTATAATTAATTCTGGGCTAAAAAGCCTATTGGACTGATTTTACATGTATTTAATCTGTACTGTAAGTTAATAGAACCGCAAGTAATTCAGGTTGCTCAAACTCTGCAAAACGATATTTATTAAACATAACAAGTCTTTAGCAAATGCAAATGGTACTTCACCTGTTTGGTAGCACACTTCACAAGTACTGTTTACCAAATTGCTAATTATAATAAATGCTCTTATGAAAGGATCTTGGACTAGTTCTTGACTATTACTATTGTATTACTAGGAGGCATTGTGGTCCAGTGGTTAAGGTCCAGGGCTTGTAACTAGAAGGTCACTGGTTCAAATCCCATCTTTGCCAATAACTGACTCATGGTGTGACTGTGAGCAAGTCAGTTATCCTCCTTGTGCTCCATTGTCTAGACAAGATGTTAAATCAATGTCCTGCACCGTTCACAGCCTCTGTAAAGCTCTTTGTGATGGTGGTCCACTATGATATAGTATAATCTACTGTTGAGTTGGTTTATATCTGTCTGGGCACTCATTTAGCTTTCTTATTGGCTACAGTGGTCCAAAATTGCAAAACTTTGAAAAACTATGATTCTTTTGGCCAGTTTAGGTACAGTATGGTGGGTGTTCTCTACATAAGACAAATAGTGGGTTTCTCAGATACCCTGAATTGCTTAAGTAAATGTGCAAGCCTTTGTCCTGAAAGAGAATCTTAAGGGCTCTGTACAGAGGCATTTTCTTTTTAGTTCAAATATGTAACAGGTTGTGGTCAGTTAATGGTGTTTAATATTGTGCCCATTTTTATGTATTTCTGTGTATGCGGGGATGGGGACATGGATATATTTAACCTTTTTGTGACTCTTCTACTGCTAATGAAAGCCACATTGCTTTACCCAGCAGTATCTGATCCGTACTCTTGTCTTTTCCTTTGGTTGCACTACCTCATTTACACCACAGGGGCCAGTCTTGCCACATTAGCACAATGATTGATCCTGCAAGCATTCATACTAGAAGTTGGATATTGGCTAATGCAGAAACTTATACCCCTTTTCCACTGTACAACAACCCAGCCCTCACAGTGTGGTTAAGGAGAGCCTGGGTTGTTTTTCCACAGCAGAAAATCTGTGCTACTGACGTCATATGCAATGAAAGACAGTTGTTATTAATTATTGTTATTAATTAACTCAGTTTGCCAAAAGATGCACAAACAAATTAAGGGGGCAGCAGGTTTTATACACGTGCCATACACGTTCCACATCTTAATAATCGTCTTGACCATATTAAGGATATTCAAGGCCTTTGATATTTTTTTATACCCATCCCCTGATCTGTGCCTTTCAACTACTTTGTCCCAGATGTCTTTTGAAATTAATAGACCAGTGGTATAGCTGTATCTTGTATCGCTATATTTTGTAAAGATATTTAGGAATTTCTTTATAATCCACAAATGTTATTGATTATATCGACTTAATAAAGTTCAATTAGTTCTATTGAAGCCAACAAAAGGTTTTAAAAATATGATATGCATAAGATATCCCATTTTAAGGATAGATGTCTTTTTTTCTAGAGTTGTTTTTTGTTTCGGTTCTTAAAAACAAACAAGAAAAAGCTGAGTGATCGCAACGAGAGACGTAGTTGTATGCATTGTAATAGTACAGCTGTATTTTGTTTTACTATATTTTTGTAAATAAGTTTAAGGATGACAAATTTGGTAGAATTGTGTGTTTTTGAATGTGTGAGTTAAATGTACTGTACCCACGGTTTATGCCCATTTGCTTCAAATCGTCCTAAATTCGATCATAAACGTTCTCATTTCTGACTCAAGACTCCTGACCTTCCTGAACATGAACACTTCTATCTGCCCACAGATAAACTAGAGCCTGCACTTCCTCAGTGTCCCAAGGCTGTACTTTTCTCTCATCACACTCGCTGCCTGCCATGTTGTTTGTTGTTTATCTTTGTGGAGTGTACTGACTGATGCTACGTAATGACGAAAATCTCGCAGCCAGATTCAGATGCCTTGGGAGGCCAAAGTTTCACGGTGTGGTTCTCTCTCGGCTCGATAAATAGCCAGCGGAGAACCACCCATACCCGTAATGTACTGAGCGCTCACGGATCGGATGTGCCAGTGGAGAAGAGGTATTATTTTCAACAACATGTTGTGTACAGTAACTACAACACTTACCTCTACCCACACTCTATTAATCATATTTCAGTTGTCCTTTCAGCCAATCACGTTTATGCAGTTTAGTGGTGACCAATCAGAATACAATATGTAAATTATACAAAGATGGTAGTGACCATTGAAATTCGCTTCGTAATCATCAAGCCTTGTCTACTTAAAGCTCAGGAAAGTTTAATTGAAGACTTTCAATTTGTGTAAACAGGCTATGGGAAGAGTTTTCCTGTACATCCATAGACGTTTTGAGATCCGCCTGAGACACCACCTCTGCTGCAAGTAGATGCTCGGACTGTATTGCAGTTACATGATTTTTACTGTGCTTTACAAAGTTAAAATGCCTTTTCACAAAATTGGCATGGTACAACGTGTAGAAAAGTTGGTGAAGTGTATGCCCCAATGTCAATTTCATTGGATATACATGTAGTTAGTAAATTAAACACAGACATTCCCTGGAGATTTGTATTTTGATAGAAAGAATTATTAATTTAGGAATAGAGATTTGTAATTACGGTTTCTTTGGAGAAATCTGTTGTCAAGACTGTATTGTTCAGATTCCTGTTCAGTATGATAACTCAGATGTTTATTGCTGTGGATTTTCCTTTTCATATAAAAAAGTGAGATTCTGGTAATCTCATAGCTTTTATGGTAAACCATTCACTTTAAAAACACTGATCTGTATCTAGATAAGCAAGTAATCATGACATTTACATTTTATTTTCAAGTGAAATTTGGTTGCTACCACAGACCTGAATAAATCGTAATATTGTTACGCGCTGGGTCGATGAATACTCAGAGCATGCCTATATCTATTTGTATAAAAACATGAAATGTCTTCTAACTGCATAGAGTGGCAGTTCAAGATCAGCTAAATTATATTATGGCATCCATATTGATTCAAGATGGAAAAATCACCAGAGAAAAAGAAAAAAATCTGCATTGCCCACCCCACAGAATTTGTCCTGTAGGTTCACATTGTGTTTTGCTTGTGCTTCTGTAGTCTTTGACAAACTACATTTTGTCATCGAGTGCACTGCCGTTCTTACTTGAATATGTCCCAGCCTGTATCTATTGTAAGCTTTTTCTGAGTGCACTTTAGTAAACTTGAGATGGTCTTTGCCATTGGTTTCTAATTGCTCTCAAGATGGTCACTTAAGGAACATACAGTAGTTTTGTCTGAGTGTAATCTGAGGCTCATTGGGTAAAATAACATTAGTCTGTGCTACTTAAACACACTCTGGAGGGCTTAAGGATGTGAAGAAGGAAAAATATTTGAGGAGATCAACTGGATGTTTCTGAATACAAGCAGCATCACCTGAGAAGGATTAGAGTTCGCCAAGGATTGACCTGAACTAGAGCTCGGCGTTTAAGATTTGTGTTCCTACCAGATCAGCTGCTGGTAAAAACAATTTAAAATGTGGTCCTTATTAGTTGCAGCTGGTTCTTTTTAATTAGAAAAGTCATAAACATGCTTCACGACTGTAAGCTCTATCTTTTATCCATATGAAATTGCTGCATCTCTGTAAACTAACTTTGCAGATTTGTTAGTATTCAAAATGTATGCGCCTTTTTTATGTTTCATACATTTCTGATAAAATATATTCTAATATTTTTATGTTCTAAAAAAATAAAATATAAAATAAATTTAAAAAGATATGAATACCCGCTAATAACAAATTGCTCTTCTAACATATCATTGAGTTCATTCTGTTTTTTTTTTTTCCATTTTTGTTAAGGACACAAGCCCTGTTTTGTTTAAATTGTACAGTAGATCGTTACAACATCTCCCACTGCAATACTATATCTCATGAGGCAAACATGTCAACTTCAATTTTCTGTAGTTCTGCACTGTAGTTGCACCTTGTACTTGGGATCAACTGCGGTCTGAACTTCGTTCTGATTTAGTGCCAACAATAAAACTAAGCTGTTTTCAATCAATATTAACATTCATATACTGTACTATGCTAAGGTAAGCAGAACTCAGCAGCAAACACTTCAGTTTTCAAAAATCACTGTATTTCATGTCTTTCACATAGTTAAGCCTTTCTTTTAAACATAGCATACCAGTTTAATTGTCCAGTTGTAAGAATGCATGGATAATTCAATATAACATCGATCTGAAATCAAGAACCACACACTACTTAAGATTTTTTACCACAAACGCAGCTTTGTTTTTTCAATTTGCAAACAGGATTTTTGTTTTAAATTAGTATTTTTATATTGTTTCTGTAAATACCAAAAGGACCCCTTCTATACTGTTGTCATCATAGCCTCCCATATGTGTTGGTAATGCTAATTCTTAACATATGTCTTGGTTCCAGGCTACATTTGACCGCACTGTAAAAGTTAATTTTCGGAAATGTGAAATGCAGTTTACTTATTATACATTTTAAATATGGTAGGAATCAGACAAAAAAACATAGCATTGTGTCTTGAAGTACTAGAGACTTCTGTAATATTTACCTACATTTATGATTGAATTATTGTGCCCTATAGCAAGTACAACATAGTAAGTTTTCTTAATAATTTAAGGAGCATGGCCAGCCAGTTTCCTTAATTTGGTCCTGCGCCCCATTTTATTGAGCAATAAACTTTTTACTTGAGATTCCTTCCAAGATGTGTGTTTGAGAAAACGAGAAACAAATCATTTATGAGATTACATTGAATAACAAAACAAGCAAGAGCTGATTGAATATTGACAGGCAAGTCTTTGAAACAAAAAACAGACTAAATGGAACTGAAACTTTTAAAGACATTACAGTATATTGCATGTGTTTTTGTCCTCCCCCTACTGCTGTGATCACAGAGGCACATTTACTTGACCTTTTCTGCCATGTATATATATATATATATAGTGCCTAGAGAAACTCTAGCCCCCTTGAACTTTTTTCACATTTTGTTGTGTCAGTGTCTCATGCATTTAAATGAGGATTTCTTTCCACTTATCTACACACCATACTCCACACTGTTAAGGGGAAAAAAGTTTTTATTGATAAAAACACCCCCCTGAGTTAATACTTGGTGGAAGCACCTTTGGCAGCAATTACAGCTGTCAGTCTGTTGGGATAGGTCTCTACGAACTTTGCACACCTAGATTTGGCAATATTTGACCATTCTTCTTTACAAAACTGTTAAAGCTCTGTCAAGCAATCTTCAAGTCATGCCACAAATTGGATTCGATTAGATTTAGGTCAGGGCTCCGACCTAAATCAAGGACAAATTTACCTTTTTTGTTCCTTAGCCACTACAGTGTAGCTTTGGCTGTGTGCTTTGGGTCGTTGTCATGCTGAAAGGTGAACTTCCATCCCAGTTTCAGCTTCCTTGCAGAGGGCAGCAGGTTTTATACACGTGCCATACACGTTCCACATCTTAATAATCGTCTTGACCGTATTAGGGATATTCAAGGCCTTTGATATTTTTTTATACCCATCCCCTGATCTGTGCCTTTCAACAACTTTGTCCCAGATGTCTTTCGAAAGCTTCTTGGTGCTCATGGTTGAGTCTTGGCTTTGAAATGCACCTACCAGAGGGAACCTGTAGGAACTGCTGAATTTATCCTGAAATCATGTGAATCACTACAATTTAACACCAGTGGAGGCCACTTAACTTGGTATGTGATTTTGAAGACGATTGGTTACACCTGAGCTAATTTAGAATTGCTATTACAATGGGTTGGACACTTATCCAACCAAGCTATTTTTAATTAATTTTAATACATTTCTAGAATGTTTTTTTCACTTAGAAGTTGTGGGTTAGGATGTGTAGAGAAATGAAAAAAAAAAACCCAAACTTTTAATGCATTTTAATTTCAGGCTATATGGCAACAAAAGGTGAATATTTTGAAAGGGGATGTAGACTTTCTATAGGCACTGTATACACACACACACACACACACACACACACACACACACACACACATTCACTTTCCCCTACTCTGCCACCATATACAGTGCCTATAGAAAGTCTACACCCTCTTTCAAAATAATTGATTGCATAAGTATTCACCCCCTTTGCTATGACACACCTAAATAAGCTCTGGTGCAACCAATTGTCTTTAGAAGCCACATAATTAGTTGAATGGAGTCCACCTGTGTGCAATTAAGGTGGTTCACTTGATTTCAGGTTAAATACACCTGTCTCTGGGAGGTCCCACAGTTGGTTAGTACAGTTCCTAACAAAAACTACATCATGAAGACGAAGGAACATTCAAAACAAATCCAGAATAAGTTTTTTCAATAGCACCAATCAGGGGTAGGATATAAGAACATTTCCAAGGTATTAAATATCCCCCGGAGCACAATAAAGTCCATTATTAAAAAATGGAGAGAATATGGCACAACTGTGAACCTGTCTAGAACAGGCCGTCCTCAAAAACTGAGTATCTGGACGAGAAGGGCACTAGTCAGGGAGGCCACCAAGAAGCCTATGGCATCTCTAAAGGAGTTACAGTCTTCCACGGCTGAGCTGGGAGACACTGTGCATACAGCAACAATCTCCCGGGTGCTTCACAAAACTGGCCTTTATGGGAGAGTGGCAAAAAGAAAGCCATTGTTGAAAAAAACTCACATCAAATCTCGGCTAGAGTTTGCCAGAAGGCAAGATGATTTTATGGTCTGATGAGACCAAAATAGAACTTTTTGGCCTCAACGCTAAGATCTACATCAACGCTACATCATCCTGAGAACACCATCCCTACCATGAAGCATGGTGGTGGCAGCATCATGCTATAGAGATGCTTCTCTGCGTCAGGGCCTGGAAAGCTTGTGAAGATAGAGGGCAAAATGGATGCAGCAAAGTACACAGAAATCCTGGAGGAAAACATGTTGAAGTCTGCAAGAGACCTGGGATTTGGGAGAAGATTAATCTTCCAGCAGGACAATGACTCCAAACATACAGCCAAAGCCACACTGGAGTGGCTTAAAAACAAAAAGGTCAATGTCCTAGAGTGGCCCAGTCAAAGCTGTTGAAAACTGCTGTTCACCAAAGGTCCCCATCCAACTTGACGGAACTTGAGCAATTTTGCAAAGAAGAATGGGCAAAAATTGCAGTGTCCAGATGTGCAAAGCTAGCGTAGACTTATCGAAATAGACTTATGGCTGTAATTGCTGTAATTGACTCAAGCGTGTGAATACTTATGCAATCAATTATTTTCTGTTTTGTATTTGTAATTAATTTAGAACAATTTGTAGATTTTATTTTTCGCTTTGACACTATGGACTTTTTTGTGTTGATCAGTGGCAAAAACTCCTAATTAAATCCATTCTGATTCCATGTTGTAACACAATAAAATGTGGAAAAGTCCAAGGGTGGGGGTGAATATTTTTGAGAGCCACTGTATGTATGTGTGTGTGTGTGTATATATATATATATATATATATATATATATATATATATATATTTCTTGAAGGAACTTCATGGACAGCAAAGCTTTCGAAAAAGAGGTGCTCCACGGCGGGTAATGAATTACTGAGACGTCTCTGAGACACAAATTCTGCTACAGAGCCATCTCAGAGATGTTTAAAAAATGCTTTAAAATACCCATTCACACAGCACGGAATTGCACAGTCTATGCCATTATAATGCTGTCATAACCCTCTGGACACCCTGCAATGCAAATGCATTATGCTGCATACTGTGTATCATTTTAAACAACCATGAAGGTTTTGATAGGGACACCTTTACTATTTTAAACACCCTTGTTTAATTTACAACTATGTGTTCATTTTCATTACCATTGTTAAACCATCTGAATTACTGTACATCATGAATATCAGACGATGATAAAACGGGCAATTCTAGCTATACATTCTTTAAACAAAACTGTTTGCTTTCCTCTACCTGTAATGAAGATGTAGTCACTGCAGTACTGTACACACAACTTCTTTCAGAAAATGTACACATTCTGCCTGGAAATGCACTCTTTTTAAGATTAGCAAATGACAACAATGCAGAATTAGCAAGAACCACTGAGCTCAATGGAATGCAAGTAGTACAAGCAACATTTTTTATAGTTCAATAGAGATAGTAGTATGATCTTCTGCTTTGTCTGTCTCTCTATCATATTGTGCGGTTGTGTTTTAACTATTAACATCCTATTAAACAATTATTGAAAAATGAATAAATTATACAAAACAGAAGCATTCGTCATTAGTGACTACTGAGCTGATTTTTAATTTGTCACTGACAAAAAACATTTGTAACTGGCGAGAGTGATGAGCGACATCGAAAACACTGACCACATTATAATAAAATATACAATGTATTTTTAATATAGCTCTTCATAAACGAACAAAGCCACACACATGCAGGCATTGTCAGATTTTTTACCCCAGAGGCATGTGTTTAAAACAAAATTAAATATGTACAGTATATTATTGATGTATGCATTATTGATATAAACAAGATATCTCATTAAAGGCCATGACATACGTGTGCTCTGGACCCCCTCCCCACTCATCTTTTCAAGACTGCTGCACCTGCTCTACTCCCTTTCATTTCCTCTCTTCTCAACACCTCTCTGCTCTCTGGCTGTTTCCCCTTTGCCTTCAAACAGGCCTACATCACCCCCATCTTAAAATAAACTCCCATGATCCCTCATCCCTCTAGAACTACCATCCTGTCTCTCTTCTCCCTTTCCTCTCTAAAACCGTTGAGCGAGCAGTACATCGCCAGCTCTCTGCTTTCCTGTCAAAACATTCTCTGCTTGACTTCCTCCAATTAGGTTTTTCCCTGGCACACTCCACTGAAACTGCTCTTCTCTCCGTCACCAACTCTCTACACTTTGCCCGTGCTGCCTCCCTCACAGTCGACCACTCTATTCTCCTGTCCTCCCTCGCTGACCTGGGACTCCCTGGTACATCTCTTGCCTGGTTCTCCTCCTACCTCTCCGTTCGCACATATCAGATGTCCTGGCATGGCTCACCCTCTGCCTCTTGCTCTCTTTCGACAGGTGTCCCCCAAGGCTCAGTCCTGGGACCCCTCCTGTTTTCTCTCTACACCATCTCCCTGAGTCCCCTCATCTCCTCCCATGGCTTCTCGTATCATCTGATGATGCCCAGATTTTCCTCTCATTTCCCCACTTTGAGTCCGACATCTCTTCCCATAGATCTACCGATCTCTTGGCAATCTCCTCCTGGATGCACTCACATCATCTTAAACTCATCCTCTCCAAATCAGACCTCCTTTTCATAACCCTCCTCTTCCTCTCCCACTGCTAATCTCTATCTCTATTCCTCTTGAATCCGCCACCCTCTCTCCCTCCTCATCCATCACCCTTGACTCCTCCCTCATCCAAACCTCATGATATACTGCTTCTCCACTCCCTCCACTGGCTCCCTATTGCTGCTCGCATCAAATTCCAAACTCTTGTACTCGCCTATCACTGCCTCGACATATCAGGATATCAGGACTGCCCAGTCCCTGATCACCTTTTGACGCCTCCTCAAGACACACTCTCGACTGTAATGGACTATATGTCACCCAATTGTACCAGTACTTGCATCATCTTGTACTTGCACTGAACTGCTCCATATTTTGTAGTTTTCTACTGCCTCTCTTACTTATAACTATTTTATGTAACTTGTACTTGATTTTACTCTTAAAAGTATCTGTATTCAAGTTTTTTGTAATTGCTGTTATTTGAAATAGTTCTTATCCATTTATCACACTTACATGTACTCTTAATGGAATTTACTCTTATGAGCAAATACTTTTACTAGAAGTTTACTGTTCTGAGTCAAATTAGCTTTTAAATGTAATTATTTACTGTATTCTTTATTTTGCTCTTATTTGAATTTGATCTTACTTTCTACTGATTTTACTGTACTTTGTAACTGCTGTTATCTGTAGTGTGATATCTTGTAATGTGATATTGTGTAATGCGATATTTTGTAACAACTATAGGTCGCACTGGATAAGGGCGTCTGTTATTCCCTTTTGTACAAATGCTGCAGTTTTGCACATGTGCAAAACATTTTTGCGTACGCGCAACTTAAGATATGCTAATGCACAACGCTTAGTACATAGGCTCCTTAGAGTATCTAAATTGGAAGCATATGCCAATCTAATACTGTGTGGAACAATTTTCAAACAGAAATCTGCACTATTGAGCTTGGAGGTCTCTGCTGGCACGCCTTATCTTCAGTACCTAATATTTGCCTTGCAGTCAATGATTGGCTATGCTGTGCAAAGTCAGCAGAATTCTGTCTCCCCATTGTAACCCCTAAAGGGGAAAAACCTTTCACCTCATAGCTGAGGAAAACCATGACCAACGTTGAACTTGAGATCTGGAAACTTTCCACAGTGCTGGAGGTGAGTTGAGATCACAACCCAGATGATTGTGTAGGGATGATGTGGCATAGGCTTCTTATGCAGACTTTGCAGCACTTTCATTCAATAAACAGGTAAATAGATTCATCACTCTAGTATTGCTTTCTGCATTTATTGAAGGCTATACTAAAAAGCAGTTGTTGGATGCCAAGTTGAGCAGGTGGTAGTATGTTTTAAACAATTGTGTTACATGGAACCTTAATGAGGCAGCAATGTCCTGAACACTGTCAGTTGAGTTACTGAATGACTTGAGACAGAGCAGAAGAGGGTTCTTCATGCACAAGCCCGCTCATCTTTTTTGTTCATTCCACATGTATTGATCTCCAAAGCAATATGAAACTGAGAAGCCTGCTGAAAACACAAAATGTGTATCTGGCGACATCTTGCTGTGCAAGTCTCTAACTTTCTACAGATGGACACAGTTTTCCGTTTGCTTTTATGGGACCTCTAATTATGCTTACACACCACATCAAAATGGGGCTCAGCATGCAATGTTTTTGACATTGAGAGGAAGTGTGCTGGTCAGATATAATAAAATGTCTCAGAGCAAAACTTGTCTGTAATGTAAAAGTATAAGGAGCACTGATTTAACAATGTTGCCTATCATGTTTTATTTGACCAATTCAGCTTACACTAACCTTTAAACAAACAAACAAACATACTCTCTATAGTACATGAGTCAAATGTGCTTTTAATCAAGGCAAAATATGTTCAGAATTAGTTTTGTCTCGTTTAGCTCATTATCTTCCATCCACTCTTAAAAGAATCCTAAGATGATATGAAGTTTTCCAAGATCAAGTATCTCAGTTACTAGAGTATGAGGGGAAAAGCTGAAGATAAAATACTTGGAATTACTCCAGAAACATTATATGTGAAAAATAGTAACCGTGTGCAAGCTTTGGAGAATTCTTTTTGGATACCTTCATATACCAAGGCATCTATAATGAGCAACTGAAGGTATTGATCTGAAGTACTGTTGGGCTGATGGCTATAGGTAACAAGATACAGTCGTAACAGATATCCCTGCAAGACCATGACCCTATGGTTCACAAGTCACTTAACTTGTGTGTCTTTCTGGCTGCGCATATTATTTTCTTTTTAAAAGGCTGCTGTTGGTCTACTATGATCAGTGTTCCATGTGAGTAATTACAATAATTATATTAGATGTATAATAATTGTGTAATTATATTAGCAAGATATACGTATAATAATGATTAGTAAGATGGTTCTGGCAGTATTAGTAAAAGGAAGAGCAGCCAGAAGAAGACTGTATGGGTTTATATGACACACTCTCATTTATTTATAAATCCAAACACCATTCTGATAACACCAATCTGCAGGGTGCGTTTCAGGAGTATCAGAATACACATACACGTGTAAGCAGGTGTGTGATAGATGACCGCAACTGGAGTTATGCGCCCAGAGCCCTCGAGGAGGGCGCTAATGAAAATCAAGGTCATATACCACGCGGTAGAGCCCGTATCGAGAGGGCTCTACTGCTATTAGAAAACAATGTATTTCTTTATTTTTCCTTTAATTTTTTTTTTAAACCTATATTTACCTTGAGCTTCTAATATTTCACCAGGTAACCTTCCGCTGAGGAAAATAGTCCCTAACATAATTAGAATTGAAAAACGACATACAAATAGAGCGAACGGTTTTTATTATTGTTATTTGGCTAACATATTTATTTATTGGGGTCTTACTCTTTCTCATTATAATTTATCTGGACATTGCCATGGACATGTTGATTAGTCTGTGTAGTATAGAGTCGGACTCGAAACTTGTTGTTGGATGTGGGGCGTCGTTCAAGCTGGCAGGGAGTGGATTGGGTGGTGCGGACAGAACTGAAATAGGGTTGGCAGTTTGACTGGCTGGTTTTGAGGCAAGATGTTGTTTTGATCCAGCTGATGACAGAATTGTGGACCAATTATGTCTTTCCTATTGATTTTCTGTCCAGTAGCTACGAATTGAGCCTTCATTATGGTGTCCTGTCACAGACATGCATCAGAGAGTATGTTTTAGTAGCTTTTATGTTATCAGACTAGTATGTTAAGGGAAAAAGACGATATTTATGCACAGATTGATTTAAATTTTAATTCATAGTTAAGCACTTCAACGTTCCAATGAGCATCTATGCAAAATAGAAGCCCGCTAGATCTGGAAGCTGATTGGCTGGTCACACTCAATCGTTTTCTAATTGTCTTTATTGTACTTAGAACTTCTGTTGTGTTCAACTTCAGTGGAGACTAAAACTGATCAGATGGTTACATGATTCTTGAAATCGTGAGGCAGGTTGTACTAATTTGTGTAGGAATTCAACATTCAAACAGGATCTTGTGGGTCTTGAAAAGCAACTTCTTTGGTAGGAAGATGGTGTATATCTGTAAATCCATTAACATTTTTCAAATTCCTTTTTCTACCGTTATGCACTTGTATTACATTTTGGCTGACTTTTCTTCTACTTGATATTGTTTTATTTGAATAGCTGCCAGCTCCTTCGAAGCAAACTGTATGTCTCTGTATAAACAACTGTCGTGATATAATCTCACATTTCTTTGTGGTATTAAAAGAAAAAAAAGCAGTTAATGTGTTTGCAAACAGCTGTATTTCACATTACTGTATTTTCTGTACTTGTATCTGTCTTTTTTTGAATGAATACATACTGTAGAAGACACAGATAGCATTGCAAACTTTTAGGGTGAAAGCCTTGCATGTTTTTATAAATCGTCCTTTAAAAGTATATCTCATTTTGTGTTTTCTTTTTAAACACAATCCCAATTGTTTTGGTATTTGTATTAACCAGAACCAGTTTCAGTGTACATAGAGATTTCATCAAGGCTCTTGTAAAATGTGGGCAAACATGGCAGATAATTGTTAAAAAAGCAGGTGTGACTGATGTACAGTCTCGCTAAAGCTTAAGCATTGGCTGCCATTCAGTATTTCACATGGGCCTTGGTCAAATCGTCTTTAGAGACCACATTGTGCCTTCAGCATAACACCAGTATAAGCACTGCTGTGCTTGCTTTGAAACCATTGCTATTTTATTTTTAAGAAAGGGTAACAAAAAATCAAACTTTGGTAATGGTCGTGATTTTTGTAAGTTTTACAAAATAGTAGAAAATCCACAGAAGATTTGTATTAAAAAATGTAGGAAGAATTTATTTTACCCGGCACATAAAAGTTAAACTCCAGAGAGAAATGTTACATCGTAATGTATGCAAAACAGAAACATTTTAAAACAAAAGTAAAATATGCAGTGCATTTTTTTAAAGCAATAAAATAAATGCTAACAGTGTGGTTAGATGCTATTAGTTACATTTACTCACATTGTTTCTGAAATAGAAACATATAAAGCAATTATCAGGTTGCAGAGTGATTTGATATGTTCTTCATGCACTTAAACTGGTTTCTATGACAAAGACACCATTGTTTCTTTGGTGACTGATGATAACAAGACATGAGCACTCTTCAGCCAAGTGCACCTCATTTCCTAAATATGTCAAAGTTATGTCATGTGAAGGTTCACTTCAAGTAAAATAACCTAAGTAAGCAAAAAAATACAACTAAACTAAAAACATTTGTCTTAACTTTTAATATCTTGTTATACACAGTTAATGTGTACATTTTTAGTTAGAGTTAAATTTTTTTTTTTCATCACAGAACCCTGAAATGTTGTATACCAAGTTTGTCAAATGTACTTTCCTTGGCTCTCTCTAGATGGCAGTGTCAAGCCATGATTTCCTCTAGTGGACTCAACAGAGAATGATGAATGTACAAGATTGTGGCCTTCTTTTTGGACATATAGCAGACAAACACCTAGAATTCAAAACCCAGAACAGAAAAACCCATTTACTGTAGCTCCTTGTTTTGTTAATATTGGTGCTCCTGTAACTTCTGATTAATTACCCCTCACACCCACATGTATTTCAAACATATTTTTTGTGATATCATTACAAGTAAATACAGCTTTCATGTGAACTCTGTTAATCCTCAGCTAAGAGGTAGCTCGCAACTGACAATTTGGGTTTTTAAAGATTATTTTTAATATAGAATTCTGGTCTTCAGTGTTGTTCAAAACCATGTTAAGACAATAAAAAAAATAAAAACAAAAAAGACATTGAAAAAAACAGTGCATTTTTCTACAGAATGAATTATATGGTGTAAGTACATCACTATCTATACAGATACAGATAGATGCATACTGTACAGGTTAAAGACGATGTGCAAGCACTTCTGAAATTAACATAACGTTACAGGTTCTTAAAAATATAACACTAAATAATTATTCATCAATTAACTATAAATGGTTGCACATAATAAAACCATCTTTAAAAATGTACAGATTGTGCACATATCTTAAATACAGTAAGAAGAACTATTACAATGAGCAAATGGACAGAGTATAGCGGTCTTATTACAGCACTGGTTTTAATAAACTGAAAGGGGCTGCGCTTAATAGCTAACAGATCACAAGGAAAGAGTTTACTATACTTTATCAACAATTAAAAAATGCTTTATCAGTTTATAGAAAATGTAATATATCGGGGTTCTCATTTCTACCAAACCGATTTAAAACAGGAATGCTGCCAAAACTTGATTTTACCTGACAGAGCCCTTGTAATACCTTGTCACCATATAGAAGTATTAAAACTAATCTTATCCATAACTATAAAACAATCAATGGTAAGATATGTGGGCATACTAAAAGCACCTTTGTAAAATTCTTTAACCAAAGTATTTTTCAATGTTTTGTGTTGCCAATACAAACCTGGAAGCATTTCTTGTTTCAAGACGAATACATTTGAACATCTGGTATTTTATTTGTATGTTCTGATAAGATTTAACTAAACTTCCCTCTACTCTGTGCTTAGATGTTAAAAACCATTAACCCAGAAGAGCGTACCAGCACATCAGAACTGCTAATTATAAAACAAGTTACACATGTAGTTGAAAAAAAGCCCAGGCATAAAGAAAAAAACAAAACAAAACATAATGTCTTCATTCTGCTCATATGTGGAAACCAATCCATTTTATGGTTCTTGCCCCCCGTAGTGCTGTCCACTCTTGACCCCGCAGATTATTTCAGATCTCCCACACTGTCCACAGGGGGTGTGTGAGGCTATCTTGTTAAGGGGTTAATGAGGTATAACGGTGCAATGTGGTTCACATACATGTTACTCATAGGGGGTCAACCATGGAAGGAGGAAAGGTTTAAGAATGGGTCAGTTAACATCTAAGGTGGAGGAGTATCAGTTAGGCCTTAGTTTTCTATTTCCACAGCAAAGAATTAGTACATTGTTAAATATATCAAGCTGTTCTGTTAAAAAAAAAAAGAAAGTATACTATAATTTGTCTTGAAAATGGAAGGTGTACGTAACATAATGCACAAAACTTTACTGATACATAACACAGAAAATAAAAGTTCCTTAAATGTTTTCCTTTTATTTCTCTATAGAGGGTATTTCAAAATTAAGGATCTTCTTGAACAGTGTGATCTGTGCACTTAAGGATTTTTAGAGAGATAAAAGTAGTGCAACCAAAAGAAATGAATGAGGATATTATGAACTTATAATTTATAAAAGATACACGTTGTAAGTGATTTATTTTCAGTGTTGTGACATTTTTCTAATTCTGGACTGTCTAGGTGATCTTTTAGGTCAGTTCTTCTGTGACGTCAATCTTGAGATCTAAAATGAAGGTAGCATGCAAAACATTATTATTGTGATTATTAAATATGCATTTGTTGTCTAGCATTGCTTGCAATGTGATTAACACTTTACAGTTGCTTATGTACAAAAGTATCCAAATGCATTTTTCTTCTTTGTTCTATAGCTTCTGATAGTATATGGCAATTCAGACTACTAAAGCAAGGAGTATTCCTTTCGTCATTCTTGCATGCTTTGTTGATGATATCCACTTGATGTGTTATCCCTCTCCAATGATGGACAATCTCACTGGGCATGTGGGAGCAGCAACAGTGGGAGTTTAAATGTACTTTCAATTTACAAGTAACTTGCTTAGTTTCTGTAAAACTCTTTTTCCCACATTCATGAAAAGTCGACGAGTTACTACAACCCTGATAAATGCAAAATAAAAAAACATGTTTTGTTTAACCAGCTCGCAAAGTTCTGACGGCAGAACAACATGTTTGTAGTTTGGATAAAGAACAACTCCCGTTAGATAGTATTCCAGGGATTCATGCTCATTGTTAATCAGAAATGGAGGGATATCAACTATATGCAAAAGAAAACGGTATTGGAATTTTTTTGACCGAATTTTGGAGAAATGCAGAAGAATGATTTCCCAATTTAGCAAGAAAGGCTAAGCTAAAATATATTTGTCGGTTGTTACTAACTCTATGGATGCTGAAAGAAGTTTTTCTTCATATGGACATATTTCTCAGAGCAACTTCAATCCATAAAAGAAGACTGGTGTATTGTTGTAAAGTGGTACATTGTCACAATGTGGTGCACGAACCAAAACTTGACCCATGTAATGTTAGAAAGTGGTACGCTGTCACATTGAAAGTGGTATGCTGTGAGATTTTGGTACAGGTGCAATCAATTGTGATGTGACGTGCTTTCCTATTGTCAAACAAAGGTACATTTGCCATTAATTATACCTTTTTTTTTGCAAACTTAAACTGGAAACAGACAATCAATTTCTCTAAAAAAAAAAAAAAAAAAAAATCACGACGAACAAGACAAAATGAGAAGTCCAGCACAAAGTTGAAAAAGTAAAAATATGTACAAGACCCAATGTATTGCATATGATAAATATTCACTTACTATTTTCTTAATGGTGGAAAAATTATTAATTAAATTAAAAAAAGACTGAAAAACAGCATAACTTACCAGATTTGAATGGGCGCTTCTGTGCTTTAGAAGTGGAAGTTGTTTAGGCTTGCACCAGCAAGCGCATTGTGCGGAGTACCTCTTTTTACCTGTGTACCGGAAAATATAACTACACTGGGTTAACCAACTGGCAGTGCTTAAGTTTAATAGAAAAGTATAATGCACAAGAACTGAAAAATGCTTTTATGCAAACTTAAGTAAGTTATGTGCTTCTTATGATTTTTTTTTTCACAATATATTCAAAGAAGAAAACAAAAAACAATAAAAACAAAGAAAAAATAAACATAGCTTACATATGTTCCAGAATCCATCAAATGCCCAGATTCCAATAAATGGTAATATCTATAGTGCTCAGGGATCAGTGCCACAAACGGGCAATCCATACAATATCTTCGTATTCACAGGGATGTAAGGGTTAAATAAATGTCAGTAGCCATCTACAGCATTCTGGTAATTAATTTGCTAAAATGATTTTTCATACGAGTGGAGGCTATATTGACATCTTGTGGCTGTAGGACTCAATTACAGGTTCAAAGACAAGTGTAAAACACAAGACCCTAATGATAACTTACTGTGCAGGCAATGTATAGGAAACTAGGAACCCTTAAGTTGTTTTCTTGCTCAATGATCAAACAAAAATATTGTAGCTAAGAGTTTTAAAAAGTCTCAGCCTGCTTGCAAAATCAGGGTTGTTAGTTAAAGATATGACTGACTTGTCACAGTGTTAGTTAGACAGTACCATTTTTTTTTTTTAATTCTTACAGAAACACAAAAAGAAAACATAAGGCCCATTAACAGGGATATTATTTTACAAAATGACATGTCCATGTTATCTACAGTAATACACAAACAATACAAACTTGTAGTCATATAAAACTCTAGTTAAGAGCACTGTGAGGTACAGTACTACAGTATTTAAATGTACTGTAGGGTGAAAGCATATTATTGGGTGGGTAAATACAATGAACCTCCATGTGGTATAAAAAGTATACATATTAGGTTCCACTGGTATAAGACCATAACTCACTTGCGTCTTTGTAACTCACAAGCCCTGTGGTTTTCTTCTCACTTATGGGGTAATTGCCATATACTTTAGCACTCATTTTGAATTGTATCTCTCTTTTCTTCTGGTATTTGATGCCTTTGTTGATGAGATCCTGTGTAATAATTGACTTGGGCTTAAATCCTATCAAGGTATGTGTACTGCTAAGGTTAAAGGTCAAGATGGTGATGGTGCTGGAAACACAAAGCGGACAAAAAACTTTATAACCACCATGCATATAGTATTTCTGTTTGTGCTAACACAATAAAATGTATAACAGACAGATTTTATTACAACAGTTAAAACTCTTCACCTTAGAGCTTGATTCTTCCATAACATTCAATGATTATGTGCGTAACAGATCTAGAAAGAGCTTTCAATACAGCCAATGTAGATGTTGAATTTCATTTTGATTACTTAAAGATGCTGAAACTCAAAATAAGTTATCATTTGAAGTAATTTAAGTCATGACCAAGTTCAAAAGGCTTGTGTCTATATTACCACCCGATAGCAACCTGTATGGATTTGTGAAACAACTACAAATTTGTACAACACAGCCTGTAAAGCCTGTTTCTAAATGATCTGTGGTTTACAGCTGTAGACAGTCAAACCCTTCTTCTTGCTTTGTGCCTCAAGCAACGGGTGGGCATTTCGGACAAGCTGCACTGTTCAAGAGGTTTATAAGCGGAAAATGGTTACAGGAAGGAAATGCAGTTTTAAAAGAAAATGGAAATTCTGACATGCTAATTTACAACAGGTGTGGACAAAGTTCTCTTAACAGTTCATACAGCTGATTTCTCTATTTTTTATTTTCTCTATTGTTTAACATAATAATAATAATAATAATAATAATAATAATAATAATAATAATAATATACATGTAGAAATAGGAGAGGCACTGGAGATCAGGAGAAACAGGAAAATAAAACAATAAGATTAAAACACAAGCAAAGCCGTTTTATAGTTCCTTTGACTTTCTGTTATGGGTCTTGATCTCGTTTCATTCTCAGGCTTGATCTATGTGCAAGAATAAAACTAAGCAATTTTGATTTAGATGTTATTTTATTTTAGCGAGAGAAATTCTTCTTCTAACCCAATAATATTAAAATATAAAGAGATGCATTTAAATGTGTCTGGCAGCTTTCCAATGCAATTTTGTACAACTATTGATATTGCGTAACTGTATTATCTATGTTGCATACTTAACAAACAAAACAGCAAACTTGATCATGATCAGATCCCAAATAAATCCTTTCCAGGTCATTTTAAAATAATTTATTTTTATTCGTGTTTTTTCTTTTTTTTTTTTTTAAAGCAACATACAATAAGATGATTAGCATGAAAAGTATTCAAGCACATCCCACTATCAACATTGATTGATTGTGCCAAAAGGATTAAACTGGATTTTCATAAACATTTCAAATTTAAAAGTAAGAATATGTGAGGAAAAAAAAGTTTCAATATAAAAGCTCTTTGGTTTATAAGGGGAGTGTTTAGGCTTCTCAGCTGTGTTTTATAGCATAGCACCAAACAGAGAAACAGCAAATGCAACCTGCCTTGGCCACTGATAGTAAAATACATGATTTTTGTCAATGAACCTCTAGCTACTTTGTGTGCTTGCTTCTTCTTGTTGGGTCAAAGAAGCTTGCCAGGGCTACTTTTCTAAGAAAGAATTGCTTGGTGCAGACTTTTTATGAAATCTTGAACATGTGGTAGGGCTTTTGGACTTGTTGACATCTGCACAGCGTTTAAGCTATTTGCGCACAATCATTTGGCCACAAACTTCCTATAGTGTGAGGAACAGTTTATTTTTGCCCTGTATCTGTTTTGTTAATCTCATATATAATGCTTTAGGGTCGTAGGACAATAAAAAATAAGTACAATTAAGACCAGTACACGTAAAACAAAGAATAAATATGCAGTACATATCATACCTCTTTCACTTTGTCATCTTTTTGTAATTTTAGTTACCTTGCAATTAACTTGTCTGGTTTTTAGTGTTTTTGTTCAATTATGGTATTCTGTACATTTTCTGAAAGCTGTTAAATGGAATTCAGGGAGCATGCAACTTGTTGGTATTTATATTGTGTTTTTGTCAATTTTGTCCACATTTGATTGCCTTTCTCTGTTGTAGGACTCTGCACTTATGTATCTAATTTTAAATACCATATAAAACCATCACTGAAACAGCCAAACTGGTGATGCATGGTCCTTGTACAAACACGTACTCTAGCTACAGGCAACATACCTATGGACATTTACTCTACCTAGTGCAATTTAATAGGACAGAGTAGAGTAGAGTAGAGTGGGGAGGGGGGGGGTAGGGCGCATGCAGGAATTTAGCCAAGAACTATCACGTACAACTCACATAAATTATTACTTTGAATTTGCTAATGAACCAGAAAATACAGAAAAATTCAACTTCATTAAAACATTGAAACATCATGAGTACAAAACAACAGAGGACATTTGTTTCCTCTGCTCCCCCCCTTATTAAAGCAAAGCAATGTTTTGAAATGCTTGCCACGTCAATTATTTGACCATAACCTGCCTCATTACTTGATTGGGGCAAGAATAAAAGAAAAAAAAGAAGCCAGGAACAGAGAGATGAACAATTTGTAGCATGCTAAATATCACTGTATTCTTCCTGTAGGATTTTACTTCAGTCTGTCTCCAACATGAAAAAGCGGTTCTTCTGTTTTATGACTAACTATTCAATATGCACATTCTGGAAGGACCAGTTCACATGTTCAGATAATATGTGTTTGGGGGTCATTTTTCTTTCTAAAGTCTGCTGCAGTATTCCATGATAAAAGCAGTGTAGACCATATCAAACGTGTAGTAACAGTATCATGAGGCTAACAGCTGTTTCATCCACGGATATATTTATCTTTACTAGGCCCTTGTATGATGGACATATATGCTTTTATGAGTCCAGAGTTGCTTATTAGGTCATCTGTTCACGCTTTCTGAATGAATTAGACATTCGACAGCAGGCAATTTCATTGAAATGATTAAAGTCATCACGTCAGAAGGTATACATCTGCTAATCAATTAAAGCTAATGTAAATACTTACCTTTACTAGTCTGATGAATCACTTTTTATAATAAGGCTGAGTCATTGTTACTATGATGGAAAGTGTGTCCTTAAAGAAGCTTGTTCAGTTCTGAAGCTAACAACACACATACAATGACAGCACCTAATTCGCATGTATAAAACACTGAACCAGATTCACTGTTTCTCCAATGTAAAGTTTGTACCACTTTCTTCTTACAAGAAAGCAAACTAGTACAGAAGAGGTATTACTGAAATACAAATATGTAAATAGTAGTAAATGCAAAATTAAAACCAGAGTTCAGATACATCAACCTGTTGCTTTTCCTTTTAAGATAAAACTTAGAAGAAGAAGCATTTTTAAGAAAATAAATGGTGCATTCTTCACACTAAAGCAAATGCACAGTGTACTGGCCCACCGTGTCTTTTTAGAATTAAAACATATACTTTCTGTTACCTTTTATATAGTTTCTTGATTGCTGTTGTTTAAATTTGTTTATATGATGTGGTTTTGTAGCAATAGCCAGGGCAGTTGTAGTGATTGTTTCAAGCAGACATCTCCATCAACACATACGACTACTGGACCAGGAAAAAAGCCCTTTCTTCTTCATAGGCTATGGTCACTGGAAAATATAAATGTCAGCCAAATTAATAGTAAAAACCTTAATTTACGTAGATGATATATATATATATATATATATATATATATTATATATTGAAGCCTTTTCTAGATTTTGTAATATATTCAGTGGTTCTGAGGAAAATAAATCAATAACATCAAAAAGCAGTGACTTTATCCTATTTCCATCTGCAAGTAACAAACATAATGTTTCTTAATGGTCTGATATTCTGATAATATCAGCCATTTGCCTCAACTTCTAGAAAAAAAAAAAGACAGGTTAAGAAATATGATATTTGTAAACTCTTGGGCTGGACGTTTATTTTAGGTTTTTATTGGTCTGTGTTTTTATGTATTGTAGTAGGGCATCGTGTAAATGATGAAGTCATGTGATCTACAAATGGCTCATATTCAAACCTTGGTTTCAATCAATATGTAATGTTTTAGGGTTTGAGTTCCAACTGAGTTCCAGATAATGTAACATTACACCTTGCTAGTCCCACTCTTTTATAACTAGTTTATTTGTGTACGGTGTGAACTTGAGGCTGTTCTCAGCTTTTGTGGTTTAGATGTTTTGTTGTTAAGGGACTCAAGTGAATTATTTACAAGCACAGTATAAAATCAATACTGTATTCATAAACATTGCTGCTGATGAAAATGAGAAAAACATTACTTGTTTTAAAGGAGCCAGAAATCTAAGAGCAGTGTATACACAATGGACACGTAGAAATGTTGTCAGATTTTACTGGTGATACAGTTTGTATGTATGTGTCTAGGATATGATAGTAAAATAAATATTCTTGGTAGAATATCAAACAGATCAAACCTAATTTGTGTAAAGCAAAAACCTGTGTGAGAACTCTTTGTGCTGTTTAAAAAAGAAATGAGAGAAAAGAGGATTAGTCAACCTCTTTGCCCAATCTTTCACATTATACCACAGATGTTGGATAATCAGGCCCGTGTGTGGTAGGTACAGTGCTTATAGAAAGTCTACACCCCCTTGAACTTTTTTCACATTTTGTTGTGTCAGTGCCACAGAGTTTCATACATTTAAACAGGGATTTTTTTCCACTTATCTACAAACCATACTCCACACTGTTTTTATTGTGAAAAAAAAAAAAAATATATATATATATATATATATATATATATATATATAGAGAGAGAGAGAGAGAGAGAGAGAGAGAGAGAGAGAGAGAGAGAGAGATATAAAAAATATAAAACTGAAAGATCATAATTGGATAAGTCTCCACCCCCCTGAGTTAATACTTGGTGGAAGCACCTTTGGCAGCAATTACAGCTGTGAGTCTGTTGGGATAGGTCTCTACCAACTTTGCACACCTAGATTTGGCAATATTTGACCATTCTGCTTTACAAAACTGTTCAAGCTCTGTCAAGTTCCTTGGGGAGCACTGATGGACAGGAATCTTCAAGTCATGCCACAAATTTTAGATTGGATTTAGGTTGGGGTCACTCAAAGACATTTACCTTTTTGTTCCTTAACCTCTCCAGTGTAGCTATGGCTGTGTGCTTTGGGTCATTGTCATGCTGAAAGGTGAACTTCCGTCCCAGTTTCAGCTTTTTTGCAGAGGGCAGCAAGTTTTCCTCAAGGACTTCTCTGTACTTAGCTCCATTCATTTTCCCTTGTATCTTGACAAGTACCCCAGGCTATAATACAACAAAAGGTGAACATTTTGAAAGGGGGAGTAGACTTTCTATAGGCGCTGTATGTAATAAAATCAATGTTCTATATTAATCCATATATTAATATATCTTGTTTCAGTTAATAAAAGTAATTTACACTAGTTTAATCACTAGATGAACCATGACTTTAAAATGTAGGCGTTTTTTGCTCAATTTAAGAACAACTATACAATGGTTTTCATATGACACAAACTGTTAGTTTCACAAAATCAGATAAGCTGTACTTGTAGAGCTGGTTTCACAGATCCTGAGTAGCACTAATCTTGGACTACTTTACCTAAAGTAACATTGGATAGTCCAGGTTTAGTGCTAATTATGGTCTGTGAAAACTGCTGAAAGACTTCTAGCAGTATTTATAAGAACTGCAGATGATTACTGTAAACTAATTACTTAATCATGCATTTATACCCTACAATATTGATCCATTGGGAATTTTTCTTTATTTTATACCCCTGTCCTGTGTGTTCTTTCTAGTGTTCAGTTCCTGGTTATCTGTCTGTATTCAGAAAACAATAAGACTTACAAAGAGCAATGTTGTAATTGCTCTTTGCACAAAAATAATGCAATTTGTTACCATAACGAGATTGTTTGATATGTTGTACATGTAGGGCTTGAACGTTTCAGTTTTATATTTTCCAAATCTCTACCTCCCTTTAAATCAGTACATTTACATGATATAAGTTTTCAGAAAACTAATAATTCGGAAAACTGAATCAGAATATTGGTTCTCAGAAAACGACACTTTTCTGTGTTTACATGACTTAGAACACATAATGCAATTACACTTCTGATAAATTCAACTGTGTACATGGATTACATTTTTGGAAAAAGCTGAGTAATTACACATACGCAGTAGCGACTAGGATGGGAACAGACAGGGCTCGGTTCAGTCTGCAGTAAGACAGTCATGATTTATCAGGTATTTTAGATTTAGCAAAGTTGCATATTCCTATGCTGTATTCAACAGATTATTTTCCTGTACATCTCTGTTGTTCTAATTCCCCAGCTGGTGCAAACTCTTGCAACAGCTCATCCATTTCTTCATATAAGCTACTGTACCTTACATACCGTACTTTAAATTCTCAATGCATTTTACCTACTGTAGCTAGAATTCTTTTGCTGCGCCAACAGTACAGGCATCTTCTGTGTGAACAACTGTAGTTGTAACAATTTAGTTTTCTTTTGATCACTTTATTTAAATCAATAATATAACTTTATCTGTAACTAAACAAATGAATCAGTGTAAACTGATCAGTGACTGAAATCTGACACACAAAATAGAAAAGCATTCCTTGGACTACATTATTATATAATCCAAAATCAATAAATGGGTCCCATTTTGTGCCACTAGCCTGCTTTCTAAATCAATGAAGATGCAAGTGTTCATCTATGTATTTTGAAATAGGAATGAAACAAAACAAAACTTGTTCTCCCAACTCCCATTTTTCAATACCAAGTCTCATCTGTTTGTCCAAAAAAATGAATCATTATTGCCGTTGTGTTTTTTTTTCCTTTTTCCTTTTTTCTGCTAGAAATATGGATATAGTTGCTTTAATAATCATGTGCGCGAGAATGATGTCAATGTTATGATGTCAATGTTTGCACATGCACATTATACTATCAGAATAAGTTTTCTACATGACATAAGTTATATTAGTTTTCGGAATACTATTGGAATATTCTAGGTGGTGTTTTCCGAAAACTCACTTTCTGGATTTTTCGCTGCGTTTTCAGAAAACTGTATTTACATGAATTTTGATATCAGAATTACTTTTTGGAAAACTAAATATTCAGAAAAATATCTGAATTCTTATGTTCATCTAAATCTTAATTAGTAGTTGTTAAGCTGTCTCTGCATCCTAAAAGATAAAACGATTCATTACAAACTGGGTTTACCATTTTTTCTCTTCTTTGCTACAAATCAAGGAGATTTAATCTTTTAAATGAGTGAAAATAACAAAAGAACAAGGATAAACTAGACGAGTGCAAGAATGAAATGAAATTGGGACCAGGGAGCAATTAATGGAATTTGTCACATCTGTTTGAAATAAAGATGAGGCGAAACAAAATAAGGCTCAGTCAAGATATGAAGGTAAAAACACTTGACATTGTTGTGTAATTAACAGCTTTTTATATGTACTAACTCTTACATTTGGTCTTTTTGCAGCTAGTTATGGACCCTACCCAATATGTAAAGGCTGCTCACAATGTTCCAAAGACAATGGATGCCTAAGCTGCCAGCCAAAGTTATTCTTCTTCCTTCGAAGAGAAGGCATGAGACAGTACGGTGAATGCTTGCACGCCTGCCCATCAGGATACTATGGTCTGCGAGCTCCAGAGATGAACAGATGCTCAAGTAGGTGTTAGCATTAGCACCAGAGTGCCTAGTAAGGACTATCTGTATTGGGAGTGTGTAATCCATTAGGTGGAGCAGTCCCAAAGACACCTGTTTAAAATATAAGATGAACATGCTGTATGCCTCTGAAATGAACTTATTACCATTTACAAGTACAAAGTACACAGGATGGCACAGTTGTATATGAAATTGTGAGAGTAACACATGCTATGATGATGGACCCTATTCATAAATAGTCTGATTCATGAAGCAGCTCAGTAGGTTGTTGTTGGGTACCTTGGTAGAAAAACAGTTACAAACCTGTTGTCTGAGTATAAATAATACCAGGTGTTCCCTGAAATATCTCTGAAAAATGCAACTTCACCTACCCCCAAGCCATTCATTTGCTATGTAATACATTACATAGCATATGAACAAATAATGTGAGTCCTAACAATGTCCTAGTTGCTTTATATCTAACATTGTGAAGATTATACATATTTTTCATTGTTAATAATATTTACCACAATTATAATGACATTTCTCAAACCTTTTTTGTATGCTCATAGCTTCCTATAGACCCTTTGATTGCATTAAACATTTTTACATACAGCATATATATATATATATATATATATATATATATATATATATATATATATATATATATATATATATATATATATGTGTGTGTGTGTGTGTGTGTGTGTGTGTGTGTATATATATATATATATATATATATATATATATATATATATATATATATATATATATATATATATACCTTATGCTAATTCTGTAAGACATTCGCACACGGTTGCCAGATTACAATGTCATCACTGATATCAAACATAATATTATAAATACAGATATTTTTAAGCCGGTAGGCATCTAGTGGTCTGTAAATGCCACTTCATCTCAATTATGCCTTCATTAAAAAAACAAATTAAAAAAACAATAATTTCAGACAAACTATTAATTTTATAATAAACAAATTAATTTTCTAATAAAATTTTATTATAATAAAATAATCATTAGTATTCCAAAGTGATTCAACTTAATGAACAATGTGTTAAATAGCTGTCTTCTTCTGTCTTAAATCTTACTATCTGCTGCAGGTGAAATCCTCATGGAGGCATATATGCACACTTTTACATTCCTACTTATATCTGTAGAACCGCATATACAATTATTGGTATTCACATTACTAAGCAGATTGTGGGGATACATGGTGGTATCTCTGTCCATCTGCATGTCACACTTGAATACACAATAAGCTATTCAATATACTGGAAATTAGTCATTGTAATATACTTTACCATCATACCAACACCTGCTTTGCTTACTTATATGTCTTAAATACCACTTATCCAATTGTAATGAAACTTTTCCTCATCACTTCTTATTCTGTACACACTGTTGATATTTGTCATGGTCACCACCGTTTTAGTCCTACTGATAGCTCTAAACGAGGGGTGTTACTAGTTTGTTGTTATAACAGAAATCTTTTATATTATCCTCTGATAATATTACTCTATGTCAATTGAAATAGCTGGCAAATGGTGGATAGACTCAATCACTCCTATTGCATAGCCAGTTACTGTTTATTAACATGTAATATTTTTGCTCAGTACATAAAGATTGCTTCCCTGTAGAAACATTTTTACAAATAGAAGACCACCATTGCCCTATTTGGCTTTTAAAGCACATACTGTGGTTTGTTCAGTTACAAGAGTTTCACATGGTTTCCTATGTAACCAACCCTGAAATCCAATTAGTAAAATATGCTGCTCCATAACCTGAAATGTTGAACTGGCCTGAAGCATCTAATCTGCTTTATTGATTTAAGAAAAACCCAAGGTGCTGTCTGAGTATTTCATGTGAAAACAAAAGAAAATTAACCGTTTCGACCTTAGCCAATTTCCGGACAGATACAGCTTGAACCCCCTCCAAAAATAGAACCTACAGCCTAGACAGGTGCCCATACATGTTGCAGAAAAGTTGTAAATGTTAAATTAGACGTTAATAAAATGATGTTGGAATGGTTTAGGGGGAAACATCCCAATTTAAACTGGAATCTTAACCTCTGTGTGTGTAAATAAAACTATTAAATATTATTATACAATAAAAAAAATTTCAGCCAAGAGGGATTTTGTATTGTGCGTGCTGGATGAATGTGCTTCCATTATTTCACAGCTACTGCCTATCTGGACAGGCCTATATAAGTTCAACTCACAAATGACCAGTAAAAGAAATTAGATGGAAAAAGTTCTCTAGTTCTTACAGCTGTTGCAATAACAGTACCCTATTTTTCTAAGGCTCTTGTTGAATATAAACTACATAAATGTGGCAAAAGTTGCTAAATGTTACCTTCCAAGTGAACAGAACCTGGACAAAAAAGTAGAACAAAACCTTACATTGTCACATTGAATAAAATCTGCTTGTTCAGTGAACTTTGATGTGTTTGTAATTTGGTCATGACTAGGCTTTCTACATTTCAATATTAATCGGTAAAGTTTGTTAAACATCAAATTCCCCAAAAATATGAGTTTGACTGAAATAAATTTATATAGGATAAACGTCACTAAAACCACTCGCTATTTTTTTATTTTCTTACCAAAAATAATCATTTAAAACTCATCTCTAGTTTTTGTAGTTTTTATACTTACTGTCTGCCCCCCCCCCCCCCCCCTCTGAATGGCTAGGGGTTGCTGTCAGTCATCTCAGTGGTCTGTTAGTACTGTAGTTTCACTGTCACTGTCACTTTCACCCTGTTCTGACATCACTGACTGAAGCAGTGCTAGAATGATCTCATTTGTTTACATGGCTGTCAATCATCAAGACCTGCACCAACTGTGCACTTTCATTTGTCAGCTACAGAGCCTGGCATTCAAGCGCCGACTTTGAAATTAGCAGATTAAGGTGTAGGTAAGCTTTTGCTATCAGTGTTGACACTCCATGAAGCAGGAAGTCGCTAGTGAAACCTCGCAAACTTGCTAGATGTCGCTATTTAGACATTCTTAAGTCACCAAAAATGTCGCTAGACAATTTACCACTCCTCTCATAATCTCTTAACCATTAGGCGTAAACACCAATATAAACAACATTAAATGTATTAATGATGGGTAATCATTTTTAAACATTTTATATTTGTCTAGATTATCTACCTATATGTCAGTTTAATGTAATTGATTAACATTAACTGTATCAATCAATCAATCAATCAATCAATCTTTATTTTATATAGCGCCTTTCATAGTGGACCACCATCACAAAGCGCTTTACAAGATGCAGTAAAAACAAGAAAATCCATAATACTTTAAATACAAAGAGATGCATAATACATGATATACAGTAAAAAAAAAAAAAAAAAAAAAGCATAATACATTAAATACAGTGGAAAGTGCATAATACATGATAGTAGCAGATTATGCACCACCACTGATCACAGATTTAATACAGTACATTATGTACATTATTAAATAATAGTTGTCCGCTTCCTTTAACAAGGGGACAGCTGTAGTTTTAGTAGTTATTTACATTATGCTTAGCAGGTCACTTGTGATCTCTTTGGCTCACAGCTGCAACCAGTCTCCCCAGCAGCTTTTCAAAGCTGCGCTAAGCTGTGCAGGATCTGCACAGATTTCTGCAGATGGAGTTCAGTGACGTCACGCAGCAGCCATTGAAGAATGCGCATCTCTGCGATTCTGTCCAGAACTGTGCATATCTGTGCAGAAATGCAGAAATCTGCACTACAGTAATGCCACCACCATACTACTTCTGTACGGGAGAAGCGTGATGTATTGAGCGGATTGTGACTGATGCTGAAGCTTGTCGAATTCTTCTCTAAAAATCATTGTTTTCGACAGTGAAAGTCACTAGATTTGTCGCTAGTCGCTTTGACAATGTTTTTGCCGCTAGGAGAATCCAAAAGACGCTAGATCTAGTGACAAAATCGTTAAGTTGGCAACACTGTTTGCAGTGAGTTACTAGTTTGATTTGAAAATGGTGCGCAAGAGGAAAACACATAACAAATATTGTGCACAATACCCTGACTGACAGCTTAATTCTCCGCAGCAGGACAAAGCGGGCCCGTCTGCCTTGCCTTCCAGTGTCTTTGAGTCCAGCTGTGCTGAGCAGGACAGGGGTGGAGCTCAGACTCCAAATAATAAGTGCAAGTTAGTTCTGTTCAACTATCCAATGTTTTGTTCTATTTTTACTCTAAATTTGCTATACATGTCTGTGTATGTTTTCTATGGTTTATTTGAGAAAATTTTAAAATTGTGTGGGATCTTTATCTTTACACGGTACAGTTCCACTGTAACCAAATGTTATTTCAATTAGAATGTTGGTAACCATGGTTGCGTTGCATGTTGAATGTGATAAACGGGTTTCGCTAAATGATACATTTCTCAATGGCATAAAAAGTCTGTGGGTTTTTTTTACGCATAAAGGGCGATTTCACCCATTCTCTGCTTGAATTGAAAAATAAACATTGAAAAAAACCTGGTAAATTCTTTCTAAAATGAACGTCAATATTAATCATCGATTTAGCAAAAAGATTTAAATCGAATAGTAGCAAGCCTAGTCATGACTTAATAATAGATCCTTTCTTTGACCTGTGCCTCGTTATGCTATATAGTTTTCACAACACTTTTATCCAGCATAATCATATAAACTATCCAGTTAAAACTCACAAAACCCAATTGCTGAGTTAGTGGAAACCATCTGTTAGATCAATAGTAAAGCATATAAAAACTCTTAACTCCTACGTTCAGCTCTAGGTAGCAACAGTTGAGGATGATTATTGATTTATTACAGTCCAGTTTATGTAATGTACATTGATTTACAGTCTGTCTAATAAAACTGAACAAACTACTGAAATTGACCATTGAACTGTACCTCATCTCTGTGCTACCAGTCACCAGGACAGGCAGAGGGTGGTCCACTTGCAACACAGCCAAGCAAATTCGGAAAGTATCCAGTAACAAAAAATGTGGGATTGGAAGATACAAAGACCACCCTTTTATAATCTAAATTGTTGGAAGGTCATTTTTGTAAGCCAGGAGTTTTGATAACCAAAATAAAAAAATGATAATCAAGGTCATGGTGAATCCATTGGACTTGGTGGATGACCCACCTCATTCTAATCATCTACGGATATAGTGACCACACAGATTAGCGCTGGCAATAGATTCATCATAGATGGCAAGTGAATGTCATACATGCTTTGGGATTTCTCCAGATGACCTCACCCCAGCAAATTGAGTTTGCATAATTTCTTACACGTCTTCAGAGGCTTTAGTGAATTAAGGCCATATGCCTCTTATCAACTCAGTAAATGCACACTAAGTCCATTGTGGTTTTGCAAGCCGCTGTGGGCTTCACTGCTAAAACCTGTAACTAAAGCTAACCATATATGTTTCATTGCTTAAAGAAACTATAACTTGTTGGAACCTTGTGAGATTCCAGAGCTTACTGTAATCAATACACATTTTGTATATTATTTTATTTGTAACACAAGTCTGACATTTGCTGGTATTCTAACATAATCTTTTAACTGCAGCTAATCGACTTATGGATTTGTTAAACATAGCTGATTTAACTGGAGAAGAAAAATAAATCAAGAGTCTTAAATGTGTGACTTTTTTTTTTTCAATTTCTACTTTGTTTTTCGACGTTTTTCGACGTTAGTCTCCTTCTCCTCTAGACAAAATACAGCAGTGTTTTCTGCCATTTTGAAAATATATATTGTAAACATAGCCTACCAACTGAGGCTCACTTTTCACCTTAAAACAGAGCCAGACAAAGAATGGTATTTTATAAGCAGATTTGTGCACTTTTATTTACAAAATAAATAAAAAAAACCAAAAAAAAGCCTAACCCCTACACGGAATTAAATTTTTAAATTTTTCTTTCAGTTCTAACTATGGCTGGACGGCTACATTGTTTACAAGCCAAAACAAAAGTACTTTCACACATACAGATTTCCACAGTACCTTTCTCCTTAAATCGTACACTCAGTACTCCTTTGGGTGTACGTGGCTTTTCTTTCATCGGCTGCCCTTCAAAGCAAGGTTTCCCTGGGAAGTGTAGTCCTGCAACCCCTCCTCCCCCTACTCTGCCACAATATATATATATTGAAACTGTTTGTTGAAACTACCAATTTCATACATATTGTATCATTTGGAAAAACTAATTATATTGGTCATGGAAATGTTCCTACTCTAACTGTTTTGGGCTATGTTCAATTGAAGTCTTGCATATCTGTTGCAGCAGTCAAAAACACATGATGAGTTGCCCTCTGTTTGTAAAACAATGCAATCATTTCAATTCATCTCAATTTCTAAATGACTAATGCTTAGATTGATGGTGGAACTTGTTGACACTGTGTTAAATCAGCAGTATTAGCCAACAAGCCGAGCACCTCTGAGCTTGACATCATTTTTTGCATCTATGAAATAATTTTGTCATTTCTTTTTTCGGTTTGCCCTCCAAACCACAGTGGAGAGACGTACTTGCCACAAGTGCTTCAGGATTAGATATTGCTTGGCGGACTGTGTTAGAATGCACTTGACATATATCTGGATTGTTAAAAAAACAGCTTGCAATTCAGTGATTTTAGAGTTTCTGAGAAGTCTTTTTAGTTATATTTTTGTTACATTCTTATTTGGATCATGTATGGTCATTCAAGTTTTTGTTGTATTTTTCTGATTAGCACTAATCTTGGACTACATTTCTTACAAGGTGAACTAACTAAGGTTCGGGTAAACTAATGTTTTGACAAAGTGTCATTTTCAATGTTTTGAATAAAGACATTGTGCCAGATTCTCAACGCCATTTACTCCAGGTTGTCATTAGGAAAAAAAAAAAAAAAACACCAAATAAATCTACAAAAAAGCCAACAAAACCAAACAACTTAATAATGCTTCTAAGTCTGTAAATTAAATGTCTGAGTGGTTTATTTCTGGTTTGGTGTTTTTATTAAGTGTTTTTTGCCTTACTAAGAAAATGTGCTAATTAAAGATATGGACAAAATCTAGCCCAATGAGAGAGAAAGACACTCAGTTACATAAATACGGTGAAAATAGGTCCATAATAGAGCAGGTTTGCATGTTACTGAGTAGCGTTATATAGACCTGCAACTGTTTAGATTCATAAAGGCATTGGAAAATATACACTGTAAGCAATACTTCTGATGCTTCATAATATGATTTCCTTAGTTTTTACCTATACCAGATGCAGGGGCCTCATTAATTTGTATTAGTATCCCTAGAGACAACTAGACAGGACTTTAAAGGTGGTGAGGAGGTTAATCCTACACAGTTGCTAACCTTGTTCTCAAAGTCATCCACTTCTGTGGTCACAGAGGAGGTATAAGGAGTTGAACTATCATTTCATCAGAGATTATCTATTAGCATTTTAATGTGTTTGGAGAGAAGAGTGAAATTCATATCTAATTATAGGTTATTTGAAGTTCTACCAGTTGATTCCATCAGATTTTATTTTAATAATACTTCACCCATTTCTCATGGTTGGCAGCTGGTGAAAGACTTAAGGCTCCTTTTCAGTAAATTGCTGGTACTTTATGTAAAGCAGTGTTTTAATGAAAAAAGGGGGAACACGTGCAGCTGCTCTGCTTAGTGAGTTGCAAACCATATGTATGTTTATTATCAATGGTTTAGGAGGAATGAATTTGCTTTGAGACATTACATTGAAAACAGCACAAATTTAACATCTGTGTTTGGTTACGGTACTGAGGAATTATTACTACTGGTTTTTGCATGCATGGTTTTTATGCTATGTCACATTCAAAAGCACACATTTGTTGCACCCGAACATCCATATTGTTAGGAATAGTAACTGTACCATTTTACAAAGAGAGTTGCTGACAGTTATATACAGGTTTCTCATTAAGTACAGAGTGTGTGTACTAGTACTAACAGCACTAACAAGTTTACAGTCATAACAGGATGCGTTATAAAACAGTACACAAAATGAGACAAGATTTAAATTGTAATCAATGCATTAAAGTGTAAATAACTCCTTTGTAAAGACCTTCAGCAGTGTGAGGCTGATGGGTGTGATTAATGTGGCCATTCTGTGGTTTTTTATTATGGAATAAACATTATGATTCACAAAACTAATCTTCTCTGTTATTTTAACATTATAGTCTGTTATAGTATTTGATGGATCAGTTCTGTGGTTGATAAATAATGGTTGTGCATTCTACAGTGTTATCAGTAAATGTGATGAAATCGATATAAAGGGTGTGTATTTTGTAATGTCTTTGTAAGGAAATAACAATAACAATGTCCAAAGGCCTCATATTACCTTAAGCCCTAACTTTAAAATTGTATTAAAATGAAAAAGGATGTTATTAGATGCAGTGAGGTTGTAAATGACTGAAAGACACATAACATGTTGGTGCTTAAAATGAGTAACAGATGGTAATTGCAGTAAAGGCATGCAGGTGATGACAGGTTTGGGTTGATGGGGTAAAAAAACCTTCATGGTAACACAGCTGCTTTCAAATTATACATCTGATTTATGAGGTGCTCAAGCCTTGTATTCTGTCTGAATGTGCCTAAAATGCCTGAAATACAGAATTATGTTGCTAACCATGTGTATACTTACTTTAGTGTCCAAGTATATAAGATTGTGGTGACTTAAGCTCTCAGGGTGATGGGTTTGATGGGACTGAGAACAATTTTGAAATGCAGTTAGAGTCACAATCAAATAGATGGACAAAAATAAAACTGTATCTTCAAAGTGCACACCACAGGGAAGGTTTTTATCACTTTGGAATGTTGACTCGTAAAAACGACTGGGTGGATATTCTAATTAGTGGGCAAGATGTTTCAAATCCATTTAGAACCGGACAGATCAAAGATCAAGGAATATAGACCTTATTTTCAATTACTGTTTTCTGTCAACTGCTGACATCCTCATAATCCCTACGTATTCCTCATGTTCTGAGTGAATTAAGCACTGAGTCACTGATTAGAGTGTCTATAATATTGATAACAATTAAGCAAGAATTCAAGTTTACTACAGTATTTTTGTAAGTTCCCCATGTTTACACTATGCATTTACCATAGTTTACTATGTTTATTAATATTCTTTATCATACCTCTCTGGGCTTTAGAATGCTTTACCATACTTTCACTATGGGGAACTTTTATAAGGGGAAGTCTGATCTTTACCATGGAATAAAAGCTTCTCTATCATTATTATGACAGATTTGATTTAGCTGATTTTTGTGTTAAATGATTGCCATTGCAATGTAGTTTTATTTTCATTAACTGAGGGTATTTTTCTTTTGCATACCTTTATTAAACAATTGACTCAACCCATCACAAAACATTGGTATTCTACCTGACAGAAAAGCTAGACTAATTAGAATTTAGAAAAATAGTTTTTGGTGCTGTGCTAAATTAAAGCTGTGTTATGTTTTTGCTGGTGAAAGTAAGCCGGTATGTCCCAGTACTGCGTACTGGTAAAACATTTGTTGCTGGTTCATCTTACCGGCAAAAGATTTTGTCAAGGTCATTTTATATTTAGACTTATCACCATTTTTTCATTGTATTTTAAGTCCTTTCCAGCCTCCGAGCTTCTTGGTTGTCCGGTTACTAATTGTTATTAATGTTTAAACAAAAGAATGCAGTCACTCAGGTCCTGTTCATGTGACTTATGATGTCAAAATGGGTGTTCACCATTCGCATGGTCGGACACCCAGGAATTCCAAACTGAGGCTGGGGGGAAAACACGCCATATTATTGCTATGTTTATAATTGGAAACTGTGCTGTGTTCAGCGTATTTGTTCAATAAAATGCCAAAACAATGTGAAGTAGTTGGTTTTACTAACCACAATTTGATGAAGGGAAACAAGCTTTGAAAGAAAACGTGGATAAATGCCTTAAAGAAGGTCAGGAGAGACTGGTCCAAATGGCAATCATTTGCAAAATCCCAGATTTTTATTATAAAAAGAATAATTTATATAGACCTAGGATACATACCTATTGGCACTATCGCTATAATTTATTACCTTGGAAACATAGGATGACTCATTCTTTTGCTAGTATGAACTAGACTAGGGCTCGGACCAAATCAAAACTTTGACAACCCGCTAATCGCACTTCACAAAACTGTATTTAATAGCGTTTTTTTTTTGTTACATAAATTTTCCATTCAGATAAATATGCATCTGATGCACATTTAAACAAAAACAAGCAGTAATTGAACTTATTATTATTATTATTATTATTATTATTATTATTATTATTATTATTATTATTATTATTATTATTATTATTAATTATTATTATTGCAGCCATTTCTCAGTAATACAGTCAGTCCATCAGTGTATCTCTGCACATGTAAATTATGATGATGATTATAAGAAATGTGATCTCAGCAACATTACATAATAATAATAATAATAATAATAATAATAATAATAATAATAATAATAATAATAATAATACATCCCATACGTCTTTACAGGATGAATATTTATGGGGTGTACTCTTTAGAAGACACCTTCATCCAAGGCTACTTACTGGGTTTATATATTATTATATTTATATACAATATAATACAATGTACTATAAAAACTGTTAACACACCTGGTGTCTCGATGAGGTAGATGAAGATATCAGGAAACTGCATCTCGGGCCATAGAGTAGGATTGCTGATCCACACATCGGCTGGGAGCTTCTTTGCAGAAGATAATTTGGCTGCATGACACACTTATTTTATTTATTTATTTATTTATTTATTTATTTTAAGTACAAAACTGTATCTCTGTGCTCAGCAATATAGCAGAGTAGGCCTAATTTCTTAGGTTGTGATAGCACTGTTCAAAAATAAAATAAACAATATTATAGGTTATTTGTTTAATCATTCTAATTATGTGTTTATCATGTTTAAATGCTAATACTAATAGCTGATCTCTTATTTAGATCTGGCTTTTTGTACATTTAACATGTTTTGAGATGACAACATAAAGAAAATATCACTGCAATAAATACACCCGATGTTTAATTTGAAAACTATTATTGTATTTTTATATACTGTTATTTTAATGGCTTCAGAGTATGGCGTTAGTGCATTGAAGAAAAAAAAAACATACCAGTTTTTCACTCTGCAAATCTGGTAACCCTAATTACATGGACAATGCGAGAAAATAAAGCTCTTATATAAATTTGGTCAGACACCAAAATTAGGTCAGCCGAACTATTGGACAAAACTCACAAAAATAGTAAAATATATGCAGTCTTTTCTCAAATTAATGCCCACAGTACGATAACGGTGCAGTGTTGTGTAAGTGAATACCGCACTATTCTACTAGTGCACGTCATTCAACACGTGCATTAATTAAATTAGCAAAGTGCTCCCCCAGTTCCCCTGCTTTCTTCCAGAGCAATATGAAAAGAATCTAAAACATGCCATTAAAAACTGGAGCAATACTTCGATAGGTGCCGTCTTTCAAGAGACCTTGCAGGGTATTGTAAACATCCAGTTCACAGACCATATAAACAAACCAAGTGCACTTGCAAACTGCATTGTGAACAGAAATGAACTCGGTCCTTGAAACGGACCCAGTGTGAATGCAGCCAATTCAATATCAGAATGGAATAAAACTTTAAATAGTTTTTCAAATCAACCTTAACTTAAATTGTTTTTTTTTTTCTATTAAGTGTTGTGTAACTGTTAGTTTTATTCTGTATATTAATCTGTATTTAACTGTGACAGGATAGCATCACGGCCCAAGATGTTACCAGCAACAAACAAACACAGGAACAAATAAACACAGCACAAGGGCCAAAACAAAAGTTCAAACAAAGAAAACAAAACAATACAGGCTGGGCATTCACCTTCACTATAAAATGTTCAGAACAATACAGACATCAGAGCACAATCACCTTCCAACAAACAAAACATTTCTGGATATTTTTATACATGTGGCCACTCCCCAGTTAGCATAAATTACCTAATTGGGGAATGGCCACATCTGTGATTGCTGGTAGGGACAGATTTAACACCAGTCTCTGCCAATTTTACATTTACACACACCCACACAATTTACAGCAGCAGTGTTTCTGCCCTGCCACATACCTCCGCCCTTGTGCAACGCAGACATGGCTGCAATCGACCACCTCCCCCTGTGTTTCTACTCCGGCAGGGGTGGCGATACTGGCGCTCCGGCAGGGGCAGCAGTGCTGGGCACTCCAGCAGGGGGAGGCGCCGCGGGACACTCCATATGCATGAGGCACTCCGGCAGTGGCGACTCTAGCAGTGGTAACACTGCCAGCAGCGCAGGGTACCTCGGCAGTGAAAACGCTGGGCACTCCGGCAGTGGCGCATTGCCAGTGGCGCAGGGCACTCCAGCAGTGCCGACGCTGGCAGCTACGATGCTGGGCACTCTGGTATTGGGACTGGTAGCAGCACGGAAGCTGAGCCGTCTGGACATGGACGTGCGTCTGGCTTTCGCTGTGCTCCCCTCAGCAGTAACATCAAGCCATAAGAACTGTGTATAAATCAGTGAAATCCTGGAAACTTTTTTAATGTAATCATGCTAAACAGTAACACAGAAAAAGATTGGATGTATGTAATTAGCAGTGTCTGACGTGCTACTTACTATTTAAGTGTTCAAGCTCTGTATGATATGTAGTGTTTAGGTGGTAACTGAGATTAATGGACACCTCAGTCAAATGTCAAAATTGTCATTATTTTAAAAAAGGCATATTCAGTGAGAGTTTGTTAGACCAAATTTAAAATTAGACAACTTCAAATCAACTGAAATAAGGCACACTGAAGTAGTAGCTGAAGCATAACTAGTCTCTTATTGTAACATTAAACATGCTGAATTGTAAACAACATTTTTAGGTTTCAATGCAGTTGATTGTTTATATCGTTAAAATCACAGTTTGAGACAGGATGACTCATTGCTTCAAAATTTGTTTTGGCATGTTTTTTTTTTTTTTGGTAGGAGGAAGTTGTTTGTAAATATACAGTGCACTCTGTTTATAAGAATCACTGATATAAGAATTAACCTCATGTAGTGATCAAAACCACCGAGACAAAATCATTCCTGTACTAACCATGCTAAAAGAATCCGCTTGTAAGAATCAAGTAATATGGTACTGTATCAAGTGCAATGACGTGTACAGCCAATAAGGCTGTTTTTGAATTTGAATTTGATCACATCTCACGTGATTAGGCACGTACACAGCATGGATCGTGCAGTGAAGCAGGAAACACTGCATTGTTTGTAATCCAGGATGACAGGATGTAAGGTTGGTCTTAGCCAAGGACGGTTTACTTGGCGTCATGACCAGGTGCTGCGATGTTTGGCCTTAGCATTGGAAGACAAGCGTAACCTGACCAATAAGTTGCCATCAGTTCCATCAAAGCATTACTCACAAAAGAAAATATTCCTCCGTCCAGGAGAGCAACCACCAAGAAAAGGTGTTAAAACCAAGCCTCACCCAGGACAACTGGAAGCTGCTAGAGAGTGGAAGATGCTGGCAGATGTTAGTCAATGGCTTATTTTTCCACCTGAAATTGCATCCACTAACCTTCGACCAGACATTGTCTTGTGGTCTGGATCAGCATGCCTTGTTCATCTGGTAGAGTTGACAGTGCCATCGGAGGATGCTGTGGATGAGGCATATGAGAGGATGAAACTTCGGTACGCTCAACTAGCTGCTGAAGCGGAACAGCGAGGATGGAGAATCCGAGTTTTCCCAGTGGAGGTGGGTTGTCGAGGATTTGTGGCACACTCTACCAGCCGGTTTCTCAGAGTTGTCTGGTTCAATAGCCAAGAGTTGTGTCGCACAGTGAAGAACTTATCTGAAGCAGCAGAAAGGAGCAGCAACTGGCTGTGGTTGAGACGGAAAGATTCTGGATGGGGATCTCAAGCACAATAGAAAGAAAGCAACGCTGATGTACGGGTAAGTAAGCTGGGCTGAGCTGAGTGGGGGATGGAGGGGGGACGCCAGAATCACTGTTGAGCCCTCTTGAGGTGTCGTGGGCTAATCGACGAAACACCGAGGACGGAAGATGCCCGCTTGAAGACCCCAGAGATGTACCCTATTTAGCTCAATCCAGACGGACCATTCTGGGTTGACCCCCGGAGCCAGCATCGGAGCTGTTGTGTGTGTTGATGCACTGGGGAAACAAAATAAGCTGATCCCTGGAGCCAGCATTACACTTCAGCAATCAACACCAGACAGAAGGAATCTACATCATCAGATGGAAAGCAACACAAATGGATGGAAATGCAGGCGGATCATATTAGTTTACTGTAAAGCTACGTCTTAGTTGGTGCTTAGTCTTGGCGAGAGCCGAGTTCAAATCAGCATGAAGTTTAACATCTACTCCCATGTAATGGAAATCTTCAGTGAGTGCATGTTTTTTTGTGTTCTCTGTAAGCATTTTTTTTTTTCAATAAAGCGAATACACATTCATTGAATACATACTGAGTACAGCAGTGTTATTGTGTGATATACATGTAGAGGGAGGAGGATTGTAGTGCAGCACTGTGAGGAGGAAGCTTTGCATCTCTGCTTGGTGAAAAACTGCGATTTGCATCATGATTGAAAATAAGTAAGCCACAGATGCTTAAATACAGTGGTAGTCCTGACAGTAAAATACTGTATTGTAATGTCATTTTAATTCAAAGGTCATTACATGTAACAGCACACAACAGTTAAACTAGGCTCCCACACAAAACAGTTTTTTAAGTATACTGAAGTAAAGTAGGATTCTGCAGCCTTGAATTACCATAATCATGATCAAAGGTCTCCTTCATTTGCAGTACACTACAAAAGAAATGTGGAGTGCATCTCCTGGTGTTCATATAACAAAACACTTAATCAAACGGATAAGAATCTAACTGAAGTGATGTACTAATAGGAAGGGGTAGCCTCTCCCTGTAAGGCCTATGTGTAAAGCATACCGACATTATGATTAGTCTATTCCTGGTTGGTGGTCAGTAGTGGGGTGGAGTTAGGAAAGGTGGAAAGGGTGGGAGGTGGGGGTTCCATTAACTAAGAACAGAAAATAAAATAAAGAAATGGAAATAGAAATGAGAGTAAAAGAAAAATCAGACGAGGTAGGGATTCACTTTATTGGGAAGTCAAAAATTATTCTTTTCATTTGCAAATTGTCCTACTAGGGCAAAGGGTAGAAATAGATGGATGATATCCAAATGAGTGATCATGTTTTGAGAAAAGTAGTGTGACAGCTGTAGGTCTGGAGGTGAAGTTATCTGTATTGCATCAATGCTGAGAAAATTTGGCAGAAATTGATTTTCCTATTTCTCCCAAATTCTGAATCTGAACAGGAATCTTGCAGTTTGAAACACAACCGAATCATGTTTTACAGTCTAGTACAATGCAAACACTATACCCGTTGTCTAAATGGGATAACGACAAACCAGTTTGTAACCCTTGCGGTATACTAGCACAGCTTGACAACATAATTTTGTGGTATTTTTTTACAGGCACAAACACAGAAAAATAACTAATTTCAGTCAAAACATTATGACTAGGAGAAAGAACTGAGTTAAATATCAAATAAGCTATTTACCACTTTTACCATCTAGCATGATTGATACAGGGGTACATTGTTATCTCGCTGATGTGTCCCTCTTTTTTGTTTACAGGATGCAGAATAGACAACTGTGACTCTTGTTTTAGCAAAGACTTTTGTACAAAGTGCAAATCTGGCTTTTACTTACACAAAGGTCACTGCTTTGATGAATGTCCAGAGGGATTTTCACCTTCGGAAAGCATGGAATGTATGGGTAAGGCATTTAACCAAGTCTGTTTTTTATCACAATTGTAAGTTTTTGAATGGGAGAAGCAGAAACCAAATTATTATGTGAATTCAGATCATCAGCTCACTGTAAATAAAGACATATCCTTTGTGGAGATGTACAATTAAAAACTTTGGTATTGATAGTCCATTAGAAAGTGCTATTCATTTGCCTTAGGCTATTTGCATCTTAAAGAATAACAGGCATGGGTAGGAAAAGTCAAGTCACTCTCCTTGCCGTTTAGATCCACTTTGTATCAGAGGTTTAAAGAATCCCTTTGGCTTCAATAGTACATTACATACGACAACATGTAACCAATAATACAATAATGGCTCTTTAAGTGCTGGTTCACTATACTATTATTTATTCTAAAAATGTTAACACAAGTAATATCAGTATGCTCTTGAAATATACCTGACATTTGCTTCTTACACTGTCATAATACTCTTTCAGAAGTTTTTCTGTATTTCATTTGCTCATAACCACTATAAAAAGACACTTGGTGGTTCTAAAATAATTTCTGCCTTAACGTACAGTATATCCATGCATATCACTATTCTAAATAAGTCTGTGACTTTTATACTGTATCTGTTAACCCTTATATCAAAATGTGAATTTGAATTTCTAAATCCGCTTATATAGTGAAAAAACAATGCCGTAGTTTACCATGCTTTTCATCTACTGTTATTTGACTGGGTGTACCACGTATATTTCTACCCATGTATCAATTATTAACTTTAATGAATTTAAAGAAAATGTAGTACAAGTACACCTAAATAATAATAACTGCTGCAACTATTCTTCTCAGGAAAGAGAAACTGGAAAGAAAACAGCACGACAACATCTTGTTGGGCTAATGTCAGTGATAAATCTGTGATCCATTAATAATAACCATGTGGCTTCCAATACGGAATGCTTTATCTACAGCTATTGCGCAGATATAGCCACTTACCAAAGAGATCAAATAAGTAGCCTTTATTTAAAAATAAGTAAACAAATAAATACAGTATTGTGAGCGGTATTCCCCAGAAAACAGACTGAAAACCTTAAACATTTTATTTTTATTTTAATGAGGTAGATAAAAAAGCATGCAGTCCAAAATGCATAAGGTGAAAAGTACAAAATTAAATCAATATGAGAAAAACATTACTCACACACTTACAAGATTATTATTATTATTATTATTATTATTATTATTATTATTGTTTCCAGTACTTAAAAAGTCAACAGAATATGATATGTAGTATCTAAATATGTACATGCACTTAAAACATTAATATATTAGATTTTTTTTTTTAAACTACTAGCAGAAGAGTTAATCTTTTTCCTCAGCATTATGCCAAGATAGTTTACATACTATGTTGTTTTTCAACAGAGGGTTGTGAGGTTGGTCCATGGAGTGAATGGGGAACCTGTAGCAGGAGAAACAAAACATGTGGCTATAAATGGGGTCTGGAGACCAGAACTCGCCACATTGTAAAAAAGCCACCCAAGGACACAATGCCTTGCCCCACTATTGCAGAGTCCAGAAGATGCAGAATGGCCATGAGGCACTGTACAAAGGGTAAGATGATTTTTCTTCTTCTTCTTCTTCTTCTTCTTCTTCTTCTTCTTCTTCTTCTTCTTCTTCTTCTGCGTCCTCTTCTAGGTGTCAGTTTTTCAGACTTAAACTAGGCATTATGTGGACAGTCTTCTGTTTTCATTATATTCTGACCTAACTATTTTGGACGCTGCTTCGGGCGCTATCCCTAATATTTTGGTCTTCTTAACTTTTATATTGTAGTTTTACCTCAGCATCAGAGTCATATTTTTGTCAAATGCACACAATTTAAACTGATGCTGACCCTTATGTTTACAGTTAAGGCAGTTACAGATGTTTTAAAACCAGAGCTTGGCAAAGTTGGGCACTGTAACTAAGTACATTTCCAGACAGTATTTAATGGCAGCTTGACTGTTGAATGCAAAACTGCTGTTGCTATGATTCTAAATGGAGAACACATTATTGAACAAGTCTGCTGTCTTTAAATAGTGTTCACTTGTAGAGCAATTTGTCTTTGGTCCCACTATTAACTATCCATATGTTTTTATAAAGCTGATTTCTACAATACTTTGCAAGATATGTGTAGTTGTAAAACAAATGGAGCACATTGAGAGTGATGATCTTTGAAGTGGCTCAGGTTTTTAGCTTTTTTTAATCTAAAAAGCCTTGCGCTTGGGGGAACACTGTTTATATTGTTCATGGTGTTGGAGTCTCTAAGCTGATTATTCTCTAGGCCATACTGTGACAGTTGTAAATCTTGGGTAGTGGTGCAATCTATCTATTGGAGTGTCTGGTATGTAATACAATTGACTATAAAGAAGGTGTCCACTGTGTATTGATGGAAAAGGCAGTTAGAATAACCTACACTGAATCAAGACTTATTTTGCTAAACAAATAAATACAGGAAATGACAAAGACATAATGAAGAATGCATTAGGAATACAAAAACTTGATTCAAATTTGGTCCAGAAGCTTACTCTGGAATGTTTTATAGTATGCAATACATTATACTTTTTAAAATTGCGATTTTTAAAGCACTGCCGAGGCTTCTGTAGAGCTCTCAAAATGATGTTTAAACACTGTGCACATCAAGTATACCAGAATGTAACCATCACCCTTCCTGGTGGACTTAGTATAGAAATACCACACATGCTGTATGTGGTATTACTTGCTCTAGACGCAACATTACGATAATTAGGTGTTCATGCAGCTACACTTATATAACCATTCACAACATTTTTATTGCTAATTATGATTGAACTGGTACAAAAATACAAAGATACATAGTATGTAGATAAAGTCTGTGAGATTCTGATTTGTGTATGATATCATAAACTAGGAACTGTAATTGAACAGTATTGAACTTCTCAGTTGTTTATTAAGACATCTTAGCTAGAAAGAAAGGAAACAACTCAACTACTTTGTCTGTAGAACTCATTAAGAATCACTGGAAGCAATAATCACAACTCTGTCTATTAAGAATGTCTTTAACTCAGACTCTATATTAGGGACATTTGCATTTAACACATTATATGATAGAAGCTTTAACTATCTTTGTAGATATTAAGGACAGAAGCAGCTGCACACACTACAGATAAAATATTTTAATAATATATTTTACCCATATGTAACACAAATGCCCTCCCACAAATTCCACTACTGTTATCTTCCCCAGGCACATCAAATCCTCGATAGAGATTCAGAATCTGATGCCAACACAAGAGTCAACCATGTTTACTATGTACAGCGCACGTTCATGCAACACAGCAAACACAGGGATGCATTTTCATAACCATCTATACAGAGCTGATGTGAGATACTCACCAATGACATTTTACAGGAAAGAAACAGAGTTGGAAAGAGGGGTTTGTCAGACCCTCTTGAATCCCCTATAGTTACGCCCCTGCATGTTTTGTGGGATGTATTTTTAGCGGGAATTGACGACATCTGACTAATTTTGTAATGATGGGCCACGTACTATATATCTGGTGTCACTACAATCACTGAAGTATAACCACTGTTTGTCTGTAAGAATTCAAGTGGTTGTTTTAACATTAGAACTTGTGAGCCACAACAAAAGCTGTATTTCACAGCTAATCTGAATTGTCATAAAGAGCATAGCTGTGGTGAAACCTTTGTTGCTGGAGTTTACCTAACATTAGCAAGTAAGGAACCAGATGGTGAAGCACTGTTCCACTTTCATGGGCTTGGCTACACTTATAGAGGTCCAGGTGTCACTGAGAGTATAATCATCAGATACTTTAACACGTTGAGCTTCCTTTTTTAATTTCCACGATGTCCTATTTATGCTTTCTCTGTAACTGGTTAATCTGCCATGCAACAGAGAAACAGAGGTTCATTGAACTGTTTCTTAGGTTCTCAGGGACACCTGTGGTGCATTGCAAATCCTGAAGTGGCTATAACAGCTGCTAGGTTCATAGATACAGATGACTTTTCTGGATACTTGTTCAAAAGTAGTTGATGTTTCTGTGTATGGCAGTTATCAGTATATGGTTTATTTTTTTGTTTTTTTTGGTTGTTCTTTATAATGTTTTATGGCTGACAATTAATGTGAATTTATTTGAATAGCTATTTATCCTTTATGGTAATGACATTGCAATATCAACAGAAAGTATGACCCTGAGGCGACTATTGAATCTTGCAACAATAACAAGCTTAATATAAAGCATAGCAATTTTTTTTGTCTGGAATAAATCTGGAACAAGGTATTAAAAGTGTAGCCAGCAACTTATAACTGCCAATAGACAGGTGGCTATCAGCTTTTAAGGCCAGAATAGATAGATAAAGGGTCGTAGGTCACAACCATGTAATCACTAACAACTTGGCTATACTATGCTTTATATAATACACTATAGCTTTTAATGCCCAATCTGCTTAAGTCAGATTACCCCCCAGTGTTAAAATTGCAATCTTTAAATCAGTTTTAAATATAAGTATAAATAAATGTGTTTGTCTATTTTCTGGAAAACACAAATTCGGTTTAATGTCATTTGTTAAATGTAAATCAAAATCAATGCCACATTATTGCTTGGTACAAGAGCTATATATTACCAAAAAGGGTTGAAAGCCAAAATCGATGACCTCTTCATGTGTTTAAAACACTGTTGATAATTGTAAAAGCTGTTAGCTTACACAAAAAAAAGTACCTTGTGCAATAAAACCCTCCAGCATGGATGGTCTTGGATGTCATAAAATGAGATTCACCTGAAGAAAAAAAAAACACAGTTCAGCACATCGTTTAAGTAGTCGTGCCCGTCGATGATGGCTCTACATGGTGTTAGTTGACCGCGACGTGAGTTATGCGTCCCGAGGCAATGGTGCTAATGAAAGTCAAGGTCAACTATCACATGGTACAGCCATCATTGAGAGAGCACTATCTCTCTTAGAAAATAATTTTTAGCACTGCTTAAACCCTAGATATTGATTTGTTGGGTACCTTTCCGTTGAATAAAGACATTCTAAGAAAATAGTCCGGAACATTTTTAAATAAAAAGGATGATATATATATATATAAAGTGAAAAACAATGAGCTTTTATTTAGTAAATAAATTTTTATTTTATTTGTATAAACTTGTTAGGGTTTATAATTTGGACATTATCTGTGAAATGAATGGAGCAATTACTGAACAGCCTGTGTACAATGGAGTCTGAACTGCTGTTATTGGAGTGTCATGACAGAGTGATTGGCTGGCGCTGTAGTGACAGGAACAGGATTCACTGCTTGATTGGTTGATTTTGAGTCTTGTTTGGAGGATCCAGCCGAGGATAATATTGTAGGCTAATTGTGTTTTTGTGTCTGAACATTTGCTGACCAATAGCTGTGAATTGAGCTTCTATTACAGTTTCCTGTTACAGACATGATTTCTCTTGTCACCAGATCAACGTCAGGTAGAAGCTGAACAGCTGTTGCTCTCACACAGTAATTTGTGTACTTTTTGGTGAGGCTGGCTTTTTCACTGATGGTATCCATTAAATTGCCTAGTGTTTTTTTTTTTTTTTTTCCCAGTGGTTTGTAGATATACCAAGTAAGTTGTGTGGCAGCATTTTAAGGAGAGAAAGGCTAGGAGGCATTTTAGGGTGGTATTTAATGTAATTTAAAAAAAAGCCGATATACACGCGGATTGATTTAAAATTTGACTCACAGTTAATGCTAAGACATTCCAGCAGGCATCTACCATCTAGTAGAGCCTTCTAGAGCTGGAAGCTGATTGGCTAACAGTACTGAATCATTTTCTAATCCCTGTTATTAACTACCCAGGAGACTGTACTACATCTCTGTCACCAGTGTGACTGTATTTCAGACGGAAACTGCAAACAATGCATTAATCATTTTTTTATTTAGTAGTCGGCAATTGATTTTACCCCTTTTTTCTCCTAGTTTGAAATAGCCAATTGTATTTTAGGCTCAGCTTACCACTACCACCCCTGTGCTGACTCAGGTGCGTCGAAGACGAACACATGAAATGTGTGCTGTCAGCCGACCGCTTCTTTTCACTCTGTAGACCCATCATGCAGCCAACCCAGAGCTACAGCTTCGGAGGACAATGCAGCTCTGGGCCGCAGGTGCCCAGCCACTCTACAGTTGCTTGTGCGCAGTGAACCGAGGACACCCTGGCCGACCTAAGCCCTCCCCTCCCGGGCAGAGCTCGGCCACTTGTGCACAGCCCCCTGGGAACTCCCGTTCACGTTCAGCAGTGGAATAGCCTGGACTCGAACCGGCGACCTATTGGCTCTTGAACGCATCCTGCACTGCACACGGATCCATTATTAATTTTGAGGTATAACTAGAAGTTAAAGTTGAAAGACTACTGAAGCATGTCGTTGTTTTTTTTTTGTCTTGTATAAGAGGTTATTGTATGCAAGTTGATCTTTTTACTATGTCCTACAGTAAGGAAAATCACACACATTATTAATCCATAATAGGAAATAAAGGTACTTGGTTTGACAAAACTGGAGAAAGAAAAACACTAATTTAAAAACAGTAGCTGTTTCTGGCCCTCGAGCCTAAATACTGGAGCTAAAAAGTAATGAAAAGCCCCCTAGAGGGCCTATCAACATATTTTACACCAAGCATTGGGTTAGTATTGTGGTCAGTTTGTATTATATAAGATTTCAAGATAGGTATTTTCGTGTTGGGTTTAGACAAAATGCACACAGACACACCTGGATTTCCATTTGTACACTGTGAAACGTTTCCATACTTGATATTCAAATATGATACCATGAATATCAAAGATGTTTGCCAGGCTTGGACTCCAAAAACACCTGAGCTTAGTATGGAATGTAATGCTGCACACCTGAATGACTCCTGCTTGCGAAGGTTCAGACTCAAGACCATAGGAAACCAAAATCAGCATCAAACCTGACCCAGTGTGACTTTCATTTAAATGAGAAGCAGTGATGCCCAACAGGCTTTTTTAAAAAAAAATTTTAAGGAGAGCCAACCTGCCCTCTCCTGATAAATATGCCTCAGCGGTTCTGTCTGGAAACTATTAGAAACTGATCCAGTTTGAACAGCTTTCATAAACACAAGATGCAGCTCCATTTTGAAAAAGTGAAAATATGTCTAATAACTACCTCCTATGGAAATAATAAATACTGTTGATTGATTAGCAACATCCAGAAAATTGTTTATTTAAAAAAGAAAAAATTCAGTTTCTGGTTTTCTTCATCAACTTCTTTTTCGTTATCATTGTTTTACATTTAGATGTTGGCAGCTTACAGTCTATTATGAAAATGTAACTTATTGCTTCCGTCTGATAATATCTAACAAGCTTGGCTCATATTTGGACTGAAGAAAGAAATATTTATTTATTTAGAATTTGCATAGAAGAGCCAATACTAAAACACAGCTACATATTTTAGTAACAAATCTATCTGTTATAATGTTCTCATTGACTGATAGTACAGCTGATCTGTAATCCAAAACACCAGACATGCAGTTCTGTGAAGAAAGCCCAATGTTTCACTGCATTGCTTTTCTTCTCACACTACTGGGCAAGTTGAATGACACTAGTAATCCATATGGAAAGTGAGTGTGATTAATTACAGATCATCTAGGCAATAATATTAAAGCCTGGGTAGAATGTTCAGCCAGAAACTTAAAGAACATGATGAACCAAACTGACCGTCTAATTCTTCGTCAGAATGATTATCCATGACCTGGATTCCGACTGTTGTGACTGAGTTGCCAATCTATTATTCTTCACTTAATAAGCTAAATGTATGTGGGCTGAAATGTCTTAATGTCCTCTTAAAAAAACAAGCTGGCTTGTGACGAGTGGTGGTTCAAATAGAACACACTGTGCACGCTCCCACCAGTCTTTGAGTTATTCCTTAAATATACAGACGTTTATGTAAGTGAAACAATCAGTTGCATTGCACTCCACAGTTTTAGTGTGTGTGTTTCCAGACATATAATGTAAGACGACACCTACAGTGATACTGTCTAATGATCTTAACATCCAAAATCTATGCACAGACAGGAGTCTCGAGAGCTCTGTAAAGTGCCAGGACAGTTAACAGACTAGATGAACTCCCTTGCTGTTTAAAGTTAATTTCCTTCCAATAGCAGTCTTTGTTTATCTAATCACTAACTTGTAAATTTAAACAGTTTTATTTCTCTCCAAATGCACGTTATGTATGGGTTTAATAAGCTGTAGAATTCTAGCAGGCTGCTCCAACAGTTCAGTACTAATTTCTGAAACCTAAAACTGGTCATTTTTGAGAAATGAATGGACGGTCACATGTTATGGTCTAACAGCTGGACATAGCAATATCTAATTGCAAAGCAGTAGCAGCAGGGAACTCATCTTGGCGGATGATAAGCTTTAATTGTTGAAAGTGTCAAAAACAAATAACTTAAAACCCTTAATTGCAAGGCCTGCACATGTGAAGTGTGCTGTAGGTGACAGTGCATGTGGCACGCCAGCCTTGTCCTCCATTTGACAGAAATACCCTGCCTTGCAATGCAGCAATGGTACTCTGTATTGAGCAGCCACGTTAAAAAACAAAAGAGAATAGTGCATTTTATGTTGAATAAATAATTGCTGTTGTAAAACCACAGCTTAACAAAAACTACTTTGAATCCACAATTTAGTCCTATTTCTAATCTCCTATTTTTTATCAAAAGTATTAGAGAGAGTGATGGCAACTTAATTCCTTGCAGCGCATAATATATATATGAGAAATTTCAGTCAGACTTCCATCCTGGTGACAGTACTGAAACAGCCCTTATCAAAGTGGTAAAAAATGTGCTATTATCTTCTGATTCAGGCCTTGCCAGTGTCCTCATCCTTCTAGATCTATGCGCAGCATTCTATACCATCGACCATCCGATTTTAATTGACTGCCTTGAGAATCTTGTAGGACTCAGGTTGCGCCCTTTCTTGGTTTAAATAGGTTACAATATGTTTAAATTGAGGAGCACTCCACTTCTTATCTAGAATTAAGTGTGGCGTCCCACAGGGCTCTATTCTTGGACCAATATTGTTTTCTCTCTATATGCTTCCCCTGAGCGATGTTGTCCATAGACACGGGCTAAACTTTCACTGCTATGCCGATGACACATGATTGTATCTATCTCTGAAACCAGGTGATTCCACATCTGCAAAACTACCTGTCCCATTGATATTAAGAAATGGATTTCAACAAATTTTCTACTGTTAAATTCTGATAAAACAGAGATCAGAATTTTGGGGTCAAGAAATCAAGGAGAGAGTAAATCAATGTGCCTGAACAGTGGACAGCTACCCCATTGAGTCAAAGACAGAAATTAGGGTGTCATTTTTTTACCCTGATCTTCATTTCAATCCCACTTTAGGAACGCAACTAAAGTGTACTTTTTCCATCTAAGAAATATTGCTAAATTAAGATGCTTTCTGTCAGCACAGGATGCTGAGAGACTGATGCATGCCTTTGTAACTTCTAGAATAGACTACTGTAATGCCCTATTTTCTGGTATAGGTGGGAGAGCATTCAGCTACCTGGCCCCTAAAAATTGTGGGACAAATTGCTAGTCTCTGTAAGGGCTTTTATAGTCTATCATATACATGATTACTACTATTGCCTTTTCACTGTAAGTTTTATTGTTTTTGTTTTTTTGTCATACTTATGTATTTTATTGTATTTACTAATTTGTTGGACTGCTTCTAATACTTACTGCTCTGTAAATGTTTTGCCCATGTGAAGCGCTCTGTGGCAACTTGTTGCAAAGAGGCCTATATTAAATAAAGATTTGATTGACTGACTGATTGATCCACTAGGAATATGTCAGGAATAGCAATAGAAGGAGTTTACAGCTGACGCCTGGCTTCATTCTGTTTAGAATTGTCCAATCTTTCGGACAAATGACCAGGGAGTTCTTTAAAAAAACAAGAGCTATACATAGCATAACCAAAAAAAAAAAAAAGAGACTACACGCTGCTTAGGTATTTTTTTGTTAAATGTTACATGTTTACTTACAAAATGTAATTTTTTTTTTTTTTTTTGCATTTTGAATGTCTTCAGTCAAAATCTATTGATCAGTCTTTGCCTCTAAATCAAAAGTGCCATACTGTGCTCAATGAGCCTATTTATTACTCAAGATGCATCCGTTGGACAGCCCTAGTTTACTAATAATGAATATTTCAAATAGGAATGCATTCCCTCAACAGTAGCTTCGTCTCCCAAGTCTTCTGTCTGTTGGTAACATTTCGAAAGCAGGAGAGAATGAGAGTTCCAATGTCTGACTAGCTTCCAACAATGTACTCTAATCCTTGACTAAAATAAATCATTTTGAGTGTGTTACTGTCATGTTGTCCACAACTGCTTTCTGATGGCAGTATTTTAAACACCCTGACTTAAGATTGCTTTTATATTCAGAATCCATAGTCGTCATACCACAGGCATAAGTGACACACATGTGTAATGCTTTGCAAGTCTGACAATGTAATGGTTAAAAGAAGGTTTTATATTTCCATTTCAAGGCAACTATATACAATATATGATTCAATATATTTTATTGTAAATTAGATACCAGTAACTTTATATAATATTGAGACTTCTGCAAATATTTAAGAAAGCTGTTCAGATTTCAGGTATCTCAAATTTAAAATGTGATTTTGAATATTTCTGAAAACAAAGTTGCACATTTCTTTACATCATTTAACATATGTTGAAACCACTAACTCATGTGCAAACTTGGGCAATTTAGACGTCTAGAAAGGATTTCTAGATAATCAAAATTCAATTTACCATAAAATAAAAATTTGCCAGTATAAATGAGTCTGCACTTCAAAATGAGTCAAAAAAACCCACCTAGTCATTTTTTTAAAGCACGCATTTAACTTCACTTGAAAGCTACCTACGGTTAAGTAAAAAAAGGTTAGAGGTGAAGGTCATTAATGGATTACCATGCCTTGAAGTAGGCTAGCTGTTGTAGTGCATTTCAGCAGTGGCAATTGTTGGAGAATGAAACAGCTTCACCTGTGCAAGTTCACATGTGTTCTAACTTGTGATACTTGAGATAGATAAGCTTTGTAATATTTGAAATGTGGTTAAATAGAAAATCAAACAACCACATAAAGCAATACGCTGGGCACCCATTTGATGAAGCTTCTGTTTCATTAGGACAGCCACATGTGATGAACTTCAACAGAGGAACCTTGTTTAAAAGCCCCATGTGTTACTCACTATATAGAAATTATACAGTGCATGGGGTATAATGAAAGCATAGGTGGAGGTTGGGAGGCTGGGGGTTGGGGGCTAGGGTGTTTCATTAGGCAAACGTTTTCTTGTTACTACAAGGCAGGATTAGAGAGGGAGAGAGCATTCAGAGGAACAGTGCTTATAAGGCTGCCAGATATTAAATAAGATGACAGTTTGATAACAGAGTATATAAACAAAACTGCAGCAGCGACTGACCCTGAGGAAAGTGGAAACCAGGTAAAACTCTGAATTCTGTTGTACAGTTGACTGTTAAACACTGCTTGTCCCAGTGGACCTCCTTTGATAGGCCATGTTATATCTCTGTAAGCTGCTGTATGCCAGATATGAATCATTGCTAGTGTTGCTGCTGAGGCCTAGTCATACTTTTATCTAAAGAAACTGCACATAAGCACAGTAGCTTTCATAATTTTTTTAAATTAAAATAAAAAGTAAAAACTATAAAATTAAAGTACTTGGCATAATAGTACTAGCAGTAGCAGGTTTATGAATTATTGTGAATAATAACCTGTTAATTAAAACTGTAAGAAATGGTATATCATATACTGTTTGTTAGACCAAGGAAAACCAAATGACACACATTTTAATTGTTATATGTTCCTACTACTCCCCCCACCCACCTTCAGAAATTGCTAAATTCAGAAAGACTCTAAATATAACATCTGTTTTACAGTTGCAAGAGCAAAGGACCTCAAGAAACCATTTTAGAGGGTTGCTTTGTAAAGACATTGAAGACCATAATTGTGAATTGATTCAGAAAGATATTTTAGGTTGCTCCCTGCTGATGCTAAAAGGGTTAGCATGAAATTACCTTAAAGAAAGGCCTGACTTTATTTTCAAACAACATGTAAACCATACTATTTAATAACTCAAAGTGGAATTCAATTATATGTAAATCTGAAATGGATGTGGGTCAATGAGTTCAAACAAAAAATAACAACATTAGCACCGATGCAAATGGTTACTATAAAAAAAGGCATGGTTTTAATTGGTCCTTCAGGGGTTAAACAAATCTGAAGTCCCAGTTAGATTTGATTAATCTGATCATTAAAGGAAGTGTTGGCCAACCATACAAATATTCTTTTTCAAAAAGAAAACTTTATTAGGTGAGGCCGTCAGATCACTGTAATAGTCACAGGATAATCAAAGGATGCTGTGCCAAAAAAAAATGTGCACCACATGTGCTGAACTTCCTGTTTGTGTTTCACTAACTGCAAATGAAATTATTGACACTAGGGTCATTCACAATGAGCAGTTGATGTCGCATCCTTAGACATTTTGCTCAGCAATCACCTTTATACATAACAAGCTGGTTTGTGATATTCTTATGCAACAGTAACCAACAGAACTGTTGTCAAGCTTTAATTGTTTAATTAATTTGACCTGACTTGACTTCGTATTAGAGGTTAGAACGACTACTGAATTCCTCAAAACTTGAGGAATACTGAGCAGAGAATACTGTGACATTCAATTGGTAGAATAATGATCCACATCTGGATCCATAAACATAGCTCTAATTTAAACGGATAATACAGGTGGCAAGGAAGTTTATTATATTTTAAACTTTCATCATATGGAAATAAATATTCTGTATATCAAAACCAATCTAAGCATGCTTATTTATAAATAACTGTCAAGTTATGCAAGCCTAAAGTTCAAACAAGAACAGTTCCAATGCTGGAGAGAGCTAAACACTTGAATTAAGGGGCTGTTTGTAAACAGTATTGTATTGGAAAAAATTCCTGCTTGTTTTTCATACACACAAATATACGCAGTGACCTATTTTGAAACAAATTCAAAGACAAAGGACAGGGTCTATAAGAAAATAAACTGAGAAACACTGCAAAATCTTAAAACAATTAAAGGAATTTGAAATATCCATCAGATTTTTTGCATAAAGAAAAAAACAAAAAAACAAATCTACTGGATACAGTTTAAAACAAACTCTGCAAATCAATACCATGTAGCCTACTCCACAGCTACAGTATTGACTGTGTTTTATCATCAGATTGTGTAACAAAATAACAATTGGGTCAGTCCTGCAGAGTTTCTATTTATATATTGGGTAAGAGCGAGGAATCTAATCCTGACAATGCTGTATTGTGTATGTCTTAAATCACCAGCACTGTGATTCTTTCTGATCATGCACAGAACACTCAAGAAAAAGAAAACCTAAAAGAAGGTATATTTCACATGAATCTTGTTGCATGGGGTGATGCTATGCAGAAGTGCTCTTGTCAGAAACTTGGCAAGGTAAACAGCTTCATCATTTAACTTTACACTAAGAACTGTCATCATACTGGATACAAGTTCGTTTTAATTACTCTGAAGTGTGGTGCGATAAAGTTGGGGTCTTTTTTGCTTTTTTTTTTTTTTTTTTTTTTTTACAATGAAATTTAGAGTTAACTGTGTTTTATTTTTTATCTTCTGACTAAAACTCTGTGAATGGTCTTAAAAGGCTCCCAGAAGTAAGAGGCAAGAGGAGAGGGAGAACGGCTGCAAAATATTGCCTTCACAACATTATAAATGTATGTGAGAGGTCATTAATGGATTGTAATCCAATTGCTGCCACTGAAATCAAATCTTGCTGGTGCCAGAAGTCTTATTCATTCCATGGAAATAAACAGCATTCTCTGGTGATGAAAAAAATCTACACAGAAATTCAATATAAGCAAAAATAAATACATGTATTTATATATTTATAGAATGCTGCTGTTATTCATATTATAGAAGGCAAATTGAATCAGTGGGGGAAGAGATTAAAAAGTATCCTAGGCTCGTGGTCATGTATTGATTTGCATAAAACATCACCCATGGTAATCAGATGATATATTAGAGTAACTATTAAGAGTCATTTTACATCACCTTCTAGATGGAACATTGAAAAGACATAAAGGCTTAAACAAAACTGTTTTCCTACACCATGCACAGTTCACAAAAGTAAATAAATTGACAGTCCATATCCAGAAAGAACCTAAAATATTATTTTTCTTTGGATAAAAAATGCTTCAGCTGAATTCAAAGGAGAAACAGTGGTAACTATGGGAACAGCAAATAAGAAGCACCAAGTCTAGGGCTAAGCTGGGGTTAAAGAGGGTTGTGATTAACACAAAAAACGTAATTGTGCAAAACGTTTTGAAAGGATATTAATGTAGATTTCACATACAGTATATGAACACTGAAATATCATCAAAGGTTTACAATTGTCTGATAGTTGGTAGAGTGAGGTAATTTTTCGGCATTTCGGCTCAGCAGCAGGAATGAGGATCCATTTAGTGTTTGTGAGTGATGCCATCTGAGGACCAGGAAAAGGTATTAGATTGGATATGGGTAGAATGTGGACTTCTGGTCTGGTCAGAGCATGTCAGATCTGCACTTCTTAGCCATATAGGAACATTTGTACGGAAATTGTGCAGATAAACTGTGTTGTACCAAAATGTGACCTGTTTGTTTAGAGAAGTCCTATAGGACCAAATGAAATGTAGCCAGCAGTACTACTCTGAATGTTTAAGGCTCACTTGCATAAATGGTGTTTGTGTAAAGACAATAACAATACATTGAATCATCATCCTTTATTGAATAAGTAAAGAATAAAATGTAGTAAATGTCAACACAGAACTGCATAATGGAAATGGAAGTAATGTTTTCTTGTCTAATGATCTTCGAACAGTAAATCAGTACTACGTATGTTAACCTGCCAGCAGGATAACAGTCTCACATCTTTTCATTGTGCTCTTAATGAGTCATTGAACCTGCACTTCCCGCTCCTTCAAAAGAGCATTAACCAGCTCCTGTAGGCTATGTCTCTGTAACGGTCAGTGTGATCTAATAGGTTCTAACTACTATTTCTGAAATAACCGTTTAGAAAAACAAAACAAAACAAAACAAAACAAAAAAACACTAGTCATCCGTATAAAGATATTAAACTCTACTATATCGTGTAACTCGGCAAGATCTACAAGACTCATACTGCACAGATAAATAAGACTTTTTGTCGTTATCACATATTTAATTGTTGAATACAGTATTATAAATGAATACATATAAATGCAGTTCTGGGACATTTTGTGTCAATAGGGTTTCCAACATGCAGAGCTAGACTAGAAGGACGCAATTTGAGTATGGTTGCCTGTCGATGCAACACAGAATCTTGGGGTGAAAAAATAATTAATGGCAAAAAAAAACGTACAACAGAGTTGATACAAACATGGATGTTTCTGAGGTAGTGTCATCCACTCCTGCAAGCAGCACACTCAGCATAGTGGCCTCCAGTTTAGGGAAACACAAAAAGGATTTAAATTGCAGATCAGTAATAGTGTTCCAGAGAATCCTGGTGTCACCTGTAAATGTACAGTATCCCTTATGAAAGTAGTTTAAATCTTCAACAAACTCATACATGTTGGTCTAAATGAATCACTTAATCTTATAGGAAGCCTTGTGGTCCAGTAGTTAAAGAAACAGGCTTGTAACTCGTAGGTCCCTGATTCAAATCCCAGCTCAGCCACTGACTCATTGTGTGACCATGAGCAAATCACTTAACCTCCTTGTGCTCAGTCTTTCAGATGAGATGTCATTGTAAGTGACTCTGCAGCTGATGCATAGTTCACACAGTCTCGTATCTTGTAAAGCACTTTGTGATGGTAGTTCACTATGAAAGGTGCCATATAAAGATTATTATAGGTATTGACACATTGGTTTCTGAATTTGATTAGCTGATAGAATTATTTTTCACTTAAATCTGAAAGTTGATGTTTTTGGCAGATTTAGATTTTATCTATCATTTGACTTAAGAGGTTATCCCTAAGGGATGCTAAACTTGGCTCAAGAAAATGACAGCAAGCATAAAACTACAGATGTTGTGAAATTTGCTTTATTGAATTCAGTATAACAACAAAAATACAAGAAAATAATAAAGACCAGGTGAAACAGGTTAATAAAAATGAATAGGTCTCCATGGACAGCTCTGGTAATATTCTGGAAGTATATGTTATATGTCTTTTAGATCTCTTGCATGCATCTGAGACATGTACATATTGAATGTTATATATAAGGTGGTATATGTAGTAATACTGAAATAAGTATATGACTAATGTTTTTACTGCTGTATATATTTAATGTCTAAAGAAAATATATCAGGGGTGATACTTGCACAGATGAATCAGTTATGTGAGGGACAGTCAATTTCCATACTATATGTTTCACTGGTGTTTCAGGGTTCTTTGCCCAAATCAATAATAATAATAATAATAATAATAATAATAATAATAATAATAATAATAATAATAATAATAATAAATAATAGGAAGTATTTGAAATAGCAAAATAAACTTAATTACAAACTTTGATAATTTGCTTGTGTCATTACTTTGACTGTAAACAAGAGATAATTTTAAGAATTCAAAGCTTGTTTCAAATACCAGTGCAGTAGGATGAAATATAGCAATTGTATTGTTCACAATAAATAAATACATAAAAGTTATTATATTAAACTCAGTAGAATATTTTTTCTGCTTGTGTATGTTGCCCCCTACTGCCAGATCTTGGTACTGTAGATTTAAAATAATTTACAAAAAATAGCTTCCAAATGTTACTATTGTTTAAATAACAACATCTTTCTTTTAAAATTATACAGATCCTATATATAGTTTCGCTTTTACTCTTCTCAACAGTTACCCTAGTAAACATGTATTATGCCTGCTAGAGCTTCAACAGAGCTTGTGAATGTGCGTAGTGTGTTATATATATATATATATATATATATATATATATATATATATATATATATATATATATATATATATATATATATATAAGCTGTAGACCCTTTAAAGTAATGCATGCCGATAGACATACAGTTTGGCTACGTTAACAAGGCATCTGTATTCAGCAAGTTAGTGTGTACAATAAAAAAATAAACATGGTGCTGCAGTACCATTAACATGTTTTCTGCACACACATGACTACACACACTTTACGGAAATAATAAAACTCAGAATAGATTTCAAAAGTTTTATAGCACAGGATATTGTACTTATGGTTCTGCAGCACTATACATATGGGGGCAGCACAGTAGTACATTACAATATAACAGGCTTTCTGAAATAATCATTGAATTTGGTCAGATTTTTTTGTGGGTTGTAGTAGCATATAGAGGGAATTTGTGAGAAAAAATGACACCAAAGTTTGGTGCTTCTTTCATTTGTTTGGTGTGCAAGGTAATCAAACATTCAATCTTCAGGTGTGAAAAAGTTATTGCCCCCCTAGTTAACTCAACCCAATTAAGGGATAATTAGGGTCAGCTGTTTGAATACTTTGGTTAACAATCAGGCCTGATTTGGGCCAGCCCTACCCAATATAAATCTGTCTAACTTTGTCCCTTTCCATCAGAGTGGAGTTGTCAGCACACAGGTTCTAGAGGCACATCATGCCACGATCAAAAGAAATTCCTGAAGACCTCTGGAAAAACGTTTTTGATGCCTATAAGTCTGGAAAGGGTTACAAAGCCATTTCTAAACCACAATCAGAGCCATGTTGTCCAAATGGAGAAAGTTTGGGACAGTAGTGAATCTTTTCAGGAGTGGCCTTCCTGCCAAAATCTCTTTAAAAGCAAGGCGTAAAATCGTCCAGGAACCCTAGAACAACATCCAGGGATCTGCAGGCCTCTCTCGCCTCACCTAAGGTCAGTGTTCATGACTCCACCATCAGAAAGACACTGTGCAAAAATGGGATTCATTATGTTATGTCTGGCGAAAACCAAACACTGCATTCCACAGTAAGAACCAACAGTCAAGCATGATGGTGGTAGTGTCATGATTTGGAGATGCTTTGCTGTATCAGGACCTGGACGACTTGCATCATTGAAGAAACCATGAATTCTGCTGTGTATCAGAGAATTCTACAGCCTGACATTCTCCTATCTGTCCGTGAGCTGAAGCTGAAGCGCAGCTGGGTCATGCAGCAAGACAAGGATCCAAAACACACATCAAGTCTACATCAGAATGGATGAAGAACAATAAATTTAAAGTGTTGGAATGGCCTAGTCAAAGTCCAGACCTAAACCCTTAAACTGTGTGAGACTGATCAATAACTACAGGAAGCGTTTGGTTGCAGTTATTGCTGCTAAAGGTGGCGTAACCAGTTATTGAGTCTTAGGGGGTGATTACTTTTTCACACAGGGGCATTGGGTGTTGCATAACTTTGTTTAATAAATAAATGAAATAAGTATCAACATTTTGTGTTATTTGTTCACTCAGGGTCCCTTTTATCTAATATTAGATTTTGGTTGAAGATCTGATAACATTCAGTGTCAAATATGCAAAAATGCAGACAGAGGCGAAAATGTATTGAGCCACAACATTGTGCAGCCACATTTATCAATTGTGTTAAAATATGTTTTAGAATTAAACCATTTGGACAGTTTTGACAGGTCTAATGTGTATCTACATTACCAGTAAACAATAAGGGAGAAACAAGGGTTAATAAAGTTCAGGAACAAATAATGGATAGTTAATTATTTGTAAAAACATATTGTGAACACTATTTTGTTGGTTAAATCCACACATTAAAGGAATCTGAGGTTGCACTTATACAATCAGTTTTACAGTGTTTCAAATTAAGTTGTTCAGCTTGCAAGATGTGAAACTTTAGCTGTGCTAAATAATGAATTAATTACAGGAAGGAGGTTTGAATTTAAAACAGAAACCTTAAATATCTGAACAGCATAGTTCATGTGGAACTGTAACAGAACAATAGCATGCATTTATTAAATTCTATCGTTTCACATCACTGCGCCTTTTTCTGCTAAAAACTGCTTCAGAGAGCCAATCAAGGAATTTATTGTGGGGTGCTGAGGGATCTAATTTACCTTGAGTTGGAGGACTGTATAAGCTGTGGCCAAGAGCCAGCAGGTTTTAAGGGGGCGATTAGTTTTTAAGATCTTAAACTGTACCCTTTAGTCTAATTTTACTGTGTGTAATGAGCTGAACAAGTGCAACATGGACAAAGTGAGCCAATTTTTTTTTTAAATGTACTGTTTAAGGGCAATTTTCTGCAGATTTTTTTTTTTTTTTTCCTACAAATGAAAGGGCTGTTCTTAACTTTCCAATCCTGATCCTGTGCAGTTTCTTAAATATTTACTTACTGGCCTTAAATAAAACTTTGCATCACCTTTAGTACCAGGTCCAATCATAGTGATGCACTTGGTGCGCAAATAGCTTAGCAGTGAAGTGGTTGCGATTTTAAAGGCTAGTGAGGAGATCTAAAGGGCTTGTAGGTGGTAGTTGAGAATCGTGGGTCTTGAAACGTAACAGCACCTCGGTCCAAAGTAGAGATTCCTGTATCAAATGTATCCCCACAACCCCTACTCTGCCCTCTAGTATATTTCATACAGTTGGCTTGGCAAGGTGTCAGTGTGGTTGTGGTTCTGGGCTGTCAACTTCGATCTGCTGGGGATCAAGTTGGGGGTTCCAGATCTGCTTTCACTAGAGCCCTGGTTAATTTCCTTGACCTGAAATGGGTTTGAACCTCAATCACACAGCTGAAAAAAGGCAGATCTTACAGATAGAAGATTCAGCTTGCTGGGATGTTTAGCAGCCTTCCCAAAGCTGACTGAGAAAATGACATTCCTGGAATGATGAATTATTGTTTTTTCTAAAATAATGATACATGTAAACTCTCTCCCTGATTGACTTTCAAACACAATAGAATGGTAAGGGAGGTATATATACTGCAAAGTCTTTTTATTAAGGTTAAGGAGATCCTTAATATATGATAGCGCCAAGGTTATTATTACAGTGTTTGTGTATTTGTGTGCTCATTACTTGTTGGCAACCAGAGGAACTGTAAAATTATTTCAATTTCAATGTATTAGGCCTATGCCAACATATTCAAAATGCTGAGACCACTGAATATTCTGCTCTGTTTCAAAGGGTTGACTTAAACTCTTGTTCTTGGAACACTGGAAATACTAAGGCTCAATGTCTGGGCCAAAAGCAATTAAGTTGACTGATTAAGATGTCATAATGGCAGGCTTACTTCTAAAGGAAAACCAGATTTGACTTCAGTCTGAAAGTTGTTAGGTGTTACTTTTACTTTATTTTATAAACTTCCGATAATGGCAACTGAAATATTTGACTTTTACAACATCATAGTGTTGAGTAAGGAAACCAGGGATATTCCAGAGGTTGTTTACAAAACACTATTTACTAGCTATTTATAGAATAAAGACATTTATGACAATCATACAACTGTTTTTATTCTATATGTGTATCTCCTGCAATGCATTTTTTTGTATTTATTTTTTTAGTGCTTTCATTACTGTGTGTTAAGGTGAGAACACTTGGAATAATTGTATGACCCTGGTTGTGTATCAAAATATAACTATTGCTTAACATTTATGGCAGTCTCAAGGAAAATGAAGATTAGATAGATATATTTAAATACCCTCCTCTCACCACAGTGTAGTACCTTTTCAGAAAACAACACTGGAGTGTTAGTGCTCAATTAAGTATGCCAAATGAATGGCTCCTCACTCGTCTGTTCTGTATATGGCTGCAAATCAGTTGCAGTATTGGTTTGGCGTGTGTCGTATTTGTACCTGGTCATCTAATCGTAGTACCCTTTACTGGAGGGATCTCCAACCCTGGTCCTGGAGACCCCTGCTTTACTGTATTTACTTGTATAGCCTTGCATTTTGATTTAAAATGTAGTTTCCAGTGGCGGAGAAAGAGGAAGATGGGCCCCCCTCCCCAAATGTTAATTTAATCCTTATTTATAAACATAGAACACACCAAATCAAGTGTTCAATATTAAACTGTGATTAATTGTCAGAATATTCGCATGCTGAAACAGTACGTAATAAGAACGTTTTCCACTCACCTACCTATTTTATTTTGCGTACATCTTTACATCCAACACTACACTATTTTTTAATCATAAGCAAACAGGTTTAATCACTAACCCTACCAGGATTCCTCAAGTCTTCGATCACAGAAATTATTATAGATTTCACAATTCTGCACAGGCATTTGCAGAAATTGTCTCACAGGAAACCTTTGCTTTTAATTTAATTTAATTTTATTTTAATAATCAGAAATACAGGCATGTTGATTTGCTGTAGTTTATTTTGTTGCCTTTGGCACCACCCAACAGCTTCCATATAAACTACAGGATGAATCGTGCACAGAGACTATAACTGCAAATGTCTATGCTGAATAGTACCCCAAAACCTTCCAATGAAGATGTCCCTCGTACCAGCCTCTGGGGTAAAAAAGTTAGGATAATTAAGACAATCGCGAAACCTGTTGAAGTGAGGGAGGATACAGTCTGAATTACTGGCATCGCACACCGGCAGCTACAGTGATACAAATGTGTTACATCTGCAAATATAAATGCAAAGGATATTATCGTTGTTCAAAAATAAATAAATACTTTCTAACCCCTCTAGGGCCCTCTGAGTGACCTACTGCACCTTCTGTTGCTTCGCCACTGGTAGTTTAATCAACCTGCCATCCTTTACCTATGTCATTGAATTGGAATATTTAGACAATATATTTTATCGTGTCTGTATTCACTAGTCCATTGTCACTCCTCCACATCTTCAACAAGTGGTTATAAGATCAAAATACGTGGCAGAAGTAATAATGCCTTCTTCATTGTTTTGTTCCACCAGGACAAAGGAAAACACCAATCAAGAAGAAGAAGAAGAAAAGGAAGCTTCTAGATCGAGCCCAGAAGCAGCACAGTGTTGTCCTGGCTACAGAGAAGACCAGCCAGTAGAACAACAAGACTCAACCTTTTACACAAAGAAAGTGCACAAAAGCTGCTAGCTGCTCCTGCACACTAATAATGCACTGCGGTCCTGCTGCTTTGTCAGTATTGGTGGCAAATCCCTTGTGAAAACAAAAGTCCACAAAGCTTGTTTATTTTGTTTATACTTCATTATTTCCGGGAAGCACTGAAAGTAATTTATCAACACTGAAGTTGATGTGGTTCAGTGAAACAGGAGCTGGTTGTGCATTAAAGACTTTATCCAATGCCCTGACCGAATAAGCCAAAAAATGATGGAAAAAAGGACATATATTTATGTAAAGGCAGAATTTTTGTTGAAGGACAGGGACTGTTTCATGTATGGCCCTTATGTTTCTTATAATGTACATTTCAAGAGTAATGTATATGAATAACATGCAGAGTTGCAATTTATTTTATTCTCGGCACAATCTCAGTTTGTCAAGAAAGTTGTTAATGTAAAACTGCTTTAAGCTGTAAATGTATACTACAAATGACAATAATATTTCTTGCTGTTCAACTAGCATGGCAGTTCTCATGTAAATAGTGCTGAGAGTCTACATAATAATAAAACGTATTACTCTATTTTTTCTTTTATCATTTCCTGCCAGACGAGTTTTGCCATTCTTTTTCCAACATAGTTATTATCTGAGCATAATATAAGTTTATGGTAAAATAAATGTGTGCACTAGTGTATAATAATATGCACTATTACAACACACATAATCATATATATATATATATATATATATATATATATATATATATATATATATATATATATATATGTATATATGTGTGTGTGTGTGTGTGTGTGTGTGTGTGTGTTCTGTGTTCTTACCCATTTTACTTCCAAAAGGAAATTCAATTCCTTCAATAGCTTACAGAAGCTATTAAAACAGCTGCACAGAATTCTACATTTATGCACACTCTGTCCAGCAGCTAAACTGAATCCCTAGTTATTACCTACCCTCCATCCACAAAAGCAAATTAATTGTCAAAGAACACATATAAGAATGGACCAAGATGGGAGCTGGAACAATAAATACAAGGCTAGGCAAGGCCTTGTCGCTTATTGTAAATAATTTATAAACATGAATTTCCTGTTTGTGTGAATTTTCTTTTAACCAGAGAAATTCTAATAACCAAATTAATATTAAAATACAGGAGGGTATATTTAAATGTTTCTGTCGCTTTTCCAATTTGACTTCGCATGACAACTGATATTGGACAGCTTTCTTAAACTGGGTTT